>NC_141099.1:39748721-40348721 GCF_041138505.1 Cibotium barometz
ACGCCAACAGTGCGCTTGACGGCTTCTTGTCGGAGCTCCAAACTGCCCCAATTCTTGCAGGCTCTAAGCACGACACGCCATGCCATCGCACGGGGAGGCAATAGCTGTTCCATCAGCCAAACGAGTTTTCTTCAATGGCTTCCAAATATGTCTGGCCCTCGTACAATTGCATGCACTATAAACTCCACACGCTTCTTCATCATGGCCATCATCAGCATAACCTATCAACAGCTCATTCCAAGTGACTACCGTCTATATAGGAAGCCTCTCTGGCCCTCGTACAATTGCATGCACTATAAACTCCACACGCTTCTTCATCATGGCCCTCATCAGCATAACCTATCAATAGCTCATTCCAAGTGACTACCGTCTATATAGGAAGCCTCTCAAGCAAACCACACTTGGCATAGAAATCAACCACAGCCCCACTTATGAGGTGGTCTCTCTCTATCAGGCCCAATCTCTCACCCATAGCATGGATCTCCTTGCCCTTGTCTATAGCTCCTACGATACCATATGCTTTTAACATACAAAGAAACGTAACTTGATCCGGGTAGACGCAATGGGATTCCATCTGTTTTAAAGATACTTATTGCTTCCTGTCCATGTCCCCATTCCACATACCCTATGATCAATGCATTCTCCATGATACTATGGTCCTAGTAGGCAGTCGCACACAAGCTTTATAAAGAAGACCAAATTTGGCATATAAGTCGATTAAGGAGTTTCCAATAGCAATATCTTCTTGTGGTAACCCATAATATCTTGCAACCTCAACGTGTATTTCTGGGCCCTTAGTTACATTGTTTAGTTGGCTACAAGCTTTCAAAGCGCAAGTGTGGTTGTTGGATTGGCCCTCCCACCAATGAACAACCACAACTTGGCCTTGGTATAACATGCAAGTTTGATACTTGCTAGTATTTAAAAGATTTGAAAACTTTCGAAAACATAAACTTTAAACGCAAAAGTATCTATACAAATCATATGAAAAACTATAACATGTATAGGTATGTGCATGCACCACGTTCAAAGTCAAATAATTTATAAAAATTGGCATCTCAAATATACAATGCCATTGCATTTGCGTAGACAAAAGCTTCCAAACTAAAAAACTTATTACATAGTAAATAACATCCTAGTTTATAGTTGCTCTGGCAATGACATGTCCTCAATTTGGAGCTGCCTATGCCATATGTCCTGCAATGCACATGTACAAACATATATACAAAGTTATAATCAACGATAAGGAAATGACAAAAAGAAAGTTAATAATTAAGACATATATATACATAGTAAGGAGAAAAAAAGTAAAGAATTTACCTCACCACCATCACCTCAAGCTCGCATCTTCGAAAGAAGATAAGTTATCTTTTTCTTTGCGCTGTAGGTCTTCTCCCGTCGTGGAGGAGCTCTCCCCGTCTCTTTACAAACTATATATGCACATACACAAAGTCAAGAGCATTAGATTTAAAAATGAATATACTTATCTCTAGTAAGAAGTACATATGAAATACTTACGAATTCATCGTCGAAAGTAAGTCACCCGCCGCTCCCAAGGTGGTGTGACGATCCTGCTCTGATGCGTGCCTCTGCTGCTTTTTTTTTGTGACATTTGTCCGGATTTACACGCAGCTCCTCCTTGATCTGCTTTCATTCCTCCTTGCCGAGCCAGTCCCCGGCCTGCCTTGTATGCTTCCCTTGGATCGGATTGCTTGTGTTTCATGTATTCACGCATCCGTGTCATTATCTAGTCCTCCTTAAGCATTGTGTGTGGATGTCGACAGGGTACATTCTATGAAGGAGATCAATAATTTCATTTTTATAAGCTTTATCTTGATGTTTCCACTCCTTCATGACTTCATGACGAAATATTCTATCGCACAATTGGTGCATAGAGGCCATGACTCTCTTGCCTCTTTCATCCATGTAAATCTCACCAGGGGTGGGATCAATGGAATACGAGGTGTCTGGCTCCATCGGTCTGTGATATCTACGATGAGGTGTCTCTAGGAGAGTGTCTACTGGAGTCTGCGCTGGAAAATATAGTCGAGGCGCCGGCTAAGGTGCCAGCTCCTTCGGAGCCGTCATGCGTGTTGAGAGCTCAAATGGAGCGTACCAGCCTCTCGAGGCATTGACTGGGGTGTCAGCTCTAGGGTCGTGCGTGCTGAGGGCTCGAACTCAGCGTGTGGAGTATACTCCATCAAATCACCGGAGGACCAACCACTCGAGATCGAATGGGAGAAAGGACATCTACATCACCACAACACCCTCCACGCCGGCTACCCTCCCACCGACTAAGCTTAGTTGAAGGCGAGCGACGGCATCGCAAATACCTCCGAAAGTTGAAATACATAAAGAGAGAGAGAGAGAGAGAGAGAGAAGAGAGAGAGAGGGGGGGATAGAGAAGAGAGAGAGGGGGATAGAGAAGAGGGAGAGGAGGAAGCTATATATATATATATATATATATATATTCCCACGGGGAAGCACTCCATGGGAGCTGCGACCCCTGAGAAGGGTGAAGGATCAGAAAAGGGAGAGAAGAGAGAGGAGAGAGAAGAAAAAGTGTAGGCTTCAATAAGGACTCAATTCATTATCCAAGAGTAAATAAAAGAGTCCTATGTGAGAACTAAAGTAGAACTACGAGCGCTCTTGCGGTCCAACGCTTTTGCTACTGTCGCCTGTCGCCTTGGTGCTCCAAATTCGATTCCAATTTGATGAGGCTACTCTGTGTCTTGTCCTCTTCAATTCTATTATGATTTTGTTAATGTTTTATTAGGAGGTTAATTAATTGAATGATTAGAATTCCTAAGCGTGTTTAGCGGATCTAGTGCGATAGAGTTTGGTGTTTCACAACTTGGCATCTACTATGTGAAGGCATCACTTTGTTTTGACATCTACGGGTAGGCCACTACACACACCATATACATCCCACACCTCACGTACTCACACCTCCATACACTCTCACATACTCGTTTGCATAATGCATACACACACTATACACCTACATTGTTTCACACTCATTACTTACTCACACACACACTTCATACCATACACACGTACTCCCATAAACACTCACACACACAGACACACACACCCTCATACATATATCTCCACACACTCACGTACAAACTCACACTCGTTTGCATAACGCATAGACACCACAACACACAATATACTGCACACACTTGCATTACATACTCGTATCCACACACACTACAAGCCATACCCACATTTGCATACACATAAACACACCCATATACACACACCCATAGACACTCACTACACTCACACACCTACACACATACACCTCCACACACCCTCGCACATACATACAAATACACGTCTCACTTACACACACACGCACCACTCACTCTCACTCTCTCTCTCTCTCTCTCCACCCTCTTCTTTTTCACGGCTGTCACATCCTTCTTTCGTCCATCAACAACCTAGCCGTCCGTACTTCTTGCGCCGCCCAAGCCCTTTGCCGGCAGTGCTTTGCCTCGGCTACCCGTCTTCCCTCTCGTACTGCATACCGGCCACTTCACCATCCAGAAGTCGGTCGTGCCCGACTTGCCTACCACGTGAATGCTTCCCTCAACTCCGGCCACCCTTTCCGTACTCTGACGCTCTTGAATCCTCTCAAACCGGCCGCCTTGTCATTTGACGGCCGTGTGCTCTCCAGCGGCTGTCAGCCATGCACGCCTCACTTCCACCGCCGTGCCTACACTACTCATCCACCAGGCCTGCCATTTGACGCGTTGCCCATGTGCCTTACTACCCTCTCAAATGGCCGCTATACCCTTTTCTTTTCTCCCCTACTGTCCGCGATGCACACCAGCTGCATATCCCGGCCGTGCGCCAACCTAGCTGGCCGTTGGCCTCCACCACCCTCCCATGGCCGCGCTCTAACTTGTGCGGACACCACTTCAAATACCGGCCCGCCGGCTGGTAGCATTTGCCAACCACTTCTTGTCCCGGCCACCACAGCGTCGTACGCCGGCCCCATTGATTGTACCAGCCGGTGTTGTTTCATGCACTTCCGTCCACCCACACGTCGTCGCGTGTCGCCGTGCTTGCCAACCATACTCTCCCGGCCATCGTTGTTCATCAGGCCTCTAGTTCACCTGGCCATGTAACTTATTCAAGGCTGTGGTGTTCCAGCTGTTGCTGCCGACCGCTAATCCCGCATAACCCTATCGTGCCTACATCTACTGGCTGCCATAATTTACGCACCAGTTCGCCGGCTATCAACCCCAGCCAACCCAACACCTTCGGCCGCCACTATACGTACGCTCCCTCACTTCTACTTCAGCTAGCCGCCAACCCATCTGAACGGGCCTGCTGGCCGTCGCAATTTGCGGCCAACCCCGTGCCTTTTGTCGGGTGGGTGTGAGCCATGGGGATGGGGTTGAAGTGGTTGGATTAACCCTAGATTGGCTTGATAACCACCATTTTCTGCCTGTGTTTCACATATTAGCATTTGGCTTGAAGTACTGGCATATTTATGTTGTTTGTTTGACATCAGATCTCCCTTGTTTCCATCGTTTGGAAGCTCCTCTATCCCCGTATCTTCAAAGGGATTGCCATCTTGATTCTGACCCTCTCGTTTGGACTGCATTATCTCCTCCTCATTTGACAGCCATTCTTGAATTGGTACGCCCTCGTACGTGTAACGGTTTACCTTTTCTTGTTGCGAGATCATCTGATAAGTGTGACCGAAGTCATCAGCCATCCAGATTTCTACAATTTCAGCTCCGTTTTCTCTCACCATCATGTATACAATTTCATCAGTCACGCTCTCATTATTTTTTGGGTTTTGGATAATGTTGAAAACCTATATCCATCCTCATCTTGATAGAATGTCCTCGTCTTGATAGAATAGGCCTATCGTGGCATCATTTGTTAGGATGCGATGCACTTGGAATGATTTCAGCTCCGTTTTCTCTCACCGTCATGTATACGATTTCATCAATCACGCTCTCATTGTTTTTTGGGTTTTGGATCATGTAGGAAACCCTATATCCATCCTCGTCTTGAAAGAATAGGCATATCGTGGCATCATTTGTTGGGATGCGGTGCACTTGGAACGAATTTACCACTCTATGCGTGCTTTGATCTGGCATTGGTAGCACACTTTGCTCGTTTGCATACCCTAGGTTGATCATCCTTTCGCCCAATGCATTGACTTCAAGTGGATTTGCAGTAATTTGGTAATATTTCCATTCAGATCATAGTACCGGTCATATTGATATACCGCTTGCGGTGTGTCATATTGATAATTGGACCTGAGTCTGTGTTTTTCAAGGTGTCTATCTACTATGTTACATGGACTTGTGTCTCAATGTTTCATGCAGGTATTCAAGTAGCATTGATTGCCTTTACGAAGTATAGGAGACAATGGCTGAGCAACCAAATTGCACACATGGAAGAGATGATGATGACGATGATGAGGCACAACAAAAAGAGCGTGCTCGTAGGACATATGCGCGTCTATGAGGACTTTCAACCTCCATGGATGCATGGGAGGTAGGACGAGCAGTAGAATGATTGTCAGAGTGGGCTAACCTCAATGCTACCCAATGGAAGGATGTGAACAAGGCAATTATTGTAGATATGGTCAAGACAATGTGGCCATGCTCTATAGTATATAGACATAAAAAAAGGCAGGTGGAAGATATCCAAGTGCACTAATGATGATATCCGCAACAACACTGAGAAGACAATGTTACAACTTTTTGGACAACCCCTTCACAATGCAAATGCCCCCTTGTACTTTGCAAATGTTATTTAAGCATTTTGTATTGGGTGAACCGGTGGACTTTTCATCGCAAGAAACACATCATGCTATAGAGGATATACGTTCACAATCAATGAGACAATTACAAGAGAAAAACTGAACGTGGCTTTACAAGGGGCTGCTCTAGAGCTTAAAAACACAAAAGATACATTAGAGCAAAGAATTAAAGAGAAGAATGATGAAATTTTTGCAATCACAAACTCCGCCTCAACTATATGCCCATATAGCGGATAGAATAGAGGACTTGTTGCAGTCCACTACACATGTGGAGCAAACGACTAATCGCATGGAAGCCATCACAGCACGTGTGGAGGTGAGATTGTGTGGTGATGCATCGACATCAAGCAGACCTGGCGGTGCACCTTACATAATGAGCATCGTGTTGCACCCTGCTATTGTGATGCCACAGCCCACCAATCAAGCCTAGATTGGTCCTTCCCTCTCCTGTCCAGGGTGATACAAATTGTTTTATAATGAGACAAGGTCATATCTTCTTCCTGTAATCTTCAAATGCATCTTGATTCGTCAAATGATCTTATCAGACACATGCCCGCTATGTAGTGCGTTAATTCCAGAGTCTTTGTATAAAATATTCCAAATGCCCACTCCCCAAAGAGAAAGCTCCTCTAATGTTTTTAGAAATATCAGCTTCTATATATACGACTTGAGAGCATAATGATGACTTATGGTCATATCTATTTTAACCAAGTTAATCAAAAGTATAATATTTTATTCACACATTTTTATTTTTCGTTGTCGTCTATTATAATTTATTTTTACTATGTTATAATTGAAAATGTGATGACAATCAATATTTGCATGCAACAACAAACATTACAAATAATAGAATCAAAAGATAGAGACTTTGTTCACATATCACAATAAAAATAACAAAAATCATCAGATTAGTCAATCATATTCATCTGTGATCAAGTCACTCTACAAGAGAGCCTTTCTTGAATTGCCACTGTGTCAACTTCTAAGTTTGCCTCCACTTCACGGGTAGTTGCGATAGGCGCATTAGGTCCATGTTCCTGATCCAAATGCTCAAGACTTTGCATCTCCCCTCTGCTATCACAGTCATACATCCACACAGGCATCCCCTCGTGGTAGTCTGGAGACTCTAGAGTTCGTAATATTCGATGATTGCAACACATGTACACTAGTTTTTCTGCTCTATCGTACAATAGCTGATTCCTTGTAGTGTTGTGGATATATTTTTAAGTACTCCAATTTCTTTCTAAACTGGAGTTACTGGCTTATTGGGAGAGAACATGAATGGCAAGTGGACACAAATGTGGACACATCTCTCCACTATTCATAGCCCAGCACTTCCAAGCAGGCTATTCCTTAGCCATGTCTGCACAAATGGGTTAAAAAATGAACCTTCCCTTAACTGAAACTTCATCACTACTACATGTTAGCCTAATACCGGCGCTTATACCGACGTCATTGAACGGGGTCTAAAAAAGCCCCGTCATCGGTATAAACGCCGGTATACGTGCCGGAACCACGACGTTGGTATAAGCGTCAGGGAACAATACCGGCGCCTATACCGGTGTCTATACCGACGTCTCACCGGTGCTGATACCGACGGCTATTCCGGCGTCTATACCGGCTACTATACCAGCACTTATACCGAGGTGTATACCTGCCGCTATACCGCCGTTCACCGGCATCTATACCGACGACAGTACCGACAGATATACCGGCAGATATACCAATGAATATACCGGTGTATATACCGGAGAATATACCGACGCTGTACCAAATTTTTTTTTGGGCAGAATAGTGTTGCCTGGCTGCCTGCAATGAACAGGATCAACAACAGCAAACAGACAGCACCATTCTGTCTAAAATAGATCACAAAAACAACCGTGCTCGTTTTTTTATTTTCCAGATCGATAAACAAGAAATTAAATTAAACATTAATACTCAAGAATGTTTTGATCATATACCATTAGTTTGAAGGTCATCTTACATCATGGTAATGCCTCCCAATTGTTTGACGGTCTCTCCTTCTTCTTCAAGCATCTCAAATAAGGCCACATAGTCATGTTTGTGAGCGTACTTCTCCTCTCGCCTACTTGGTGGGCGATTCATGGCCAACTCCTACACAAACGATTAACAATTATAACTTTTAGAAATCAACATTTAGCCCACATACATACATTTACATAAATAAAATTACTACAAATACTTACGAATTCATGGCGTATGGTTTCGTAACCACCACTCCTAAGATGAGAAGCCCCTACTGTTTGGAGTCTTGCCCTTGCCGCCTCTCTTTGTTGTTGAAACCTCTCTGGTGTCTCTGTGAGCTCCTGAGCAATGGCTACCCACTCCCTGTCATCTAGCCAAATAGGTTTCTCTTTCCCCTCTCTAAATGCATCCCTCGCCTCTGACCTACGATGCCCCATCAAAATGCGAGCTGTATACTGTATCCACTCATTAGAGACGACATTCATAGGATCAGATGGCTGAAACTCTTGCTTTATCTTTGTATTTATATAATTTTTCTTCCCCTTATCTTGCTGATCCCATTTAGTCATGACAGAGTCGTGAAACTGTATAGTGCACAATTGTCGAATGCGTGTCTTCATTGCCTTCCCTGCACTATTCATTATTGGTGCCCCATCCCTAATTGTGTATATCTTGCTGTTGTCATGGTCATATGCACCCCAAGGAGTGGAAGGTGACCCTATGGGTGTGCTATCAACAGATGAGAGCAAAGGACGACGCTCACGTGGTGGTGGTGTCACAGCATCTATGGCACTACCACCACAACAACCTCTCCCTGAAGACCTACTACGTGAGCGCTGTCTATGTGAAGAGGTGGTAGATCGAGCTGTAAGAGGAGTGGAAGATTGTGTGGTATGAGGTGTGGGAGCTGTTGTCATACCCACAGGTGTGGGGACTGGCGTTGTGAAGCCAGATGGTGAGGCAGATGTTCCTGCAGAACCCCAATAACTCTGAGCCATGGCTCTCTACTCTGGAGTCATACACGAAAGAAAACCATATAACTGCTGGGGACTCATGCCCTGCGGTGTAGGATTAAATAAGAAATCAGGACTGTAGTCGTAGGGCGGTGAGTCACCCATGGCCTGTTGGACAAAAAACCATATGACAAACTTGTGCGAAATGAAAATTACACGGTAAACAATGAAAGAACCATATGACAAACATTAACAATGATAAACAACATTGGTAAAACTATATCAACTTGCACCTACAGTAGTGATTATGATGGTAAACATTAACAATGGTAAACAATGAAAGGACCTTCAATGTCATAAAATCATTACAAATATGTCATAACTATTTGCATAATCATTAAGATACATCATTTTAAAAATCATTATCTATTCTATCATCCTCATTAAGATCAGTAGCCCCAAAGAGATCTATGTCTATGTACATTTCAGCATCCTCATCATTAAAAGTCTCTTGATGAAGGATGTCCTCATCATCTATGTCTTCTTCCTCAACATGTTTTTCAGCTTCCTTGGTTTGCACCTCTTCATTTGGATCTTGCTCTAGTTGCTCCTCTTTATTTGCTTGCTCCTCTTCATTGTTGATATTGGCTTGTTCTTGCTGCTCTCCACCACCCTGTGCATCCACATCACCTTGTTGTAGCTCAAATTCTTCAAAAATTTGCTTACTGTGGGGGGCGACTTGAACCACAAATAGCCAGCGTGGATCTTTTGGATCTGCTTTAAAGACAACCTGCTCACAATGCTCTGGGCACACAAAAGTATCTTGCTGATCGGTCCATACCTTTGTGGAGTCCACTTGGATGAGGCCACTCTTGTCTCTACGTACAGTTGCATGTGGCCCATTCGTGATTACCTTGAACCACTTCACATCAAAGATAAACAACTCAAAACTTCTGAAGCCAACCTTTAATATATCTTGAATGGTTCCAAAGTAATCAAGCATTCCAGTAATTGTGTTATCATCACTTGCACTTGCACGACTTTCTTGAACAAACTGTGCTGTGACACCACAATCAAAGGTTGCTCTTCTTTGGTCTATTCGTTCTACTCTCGAAAATGACGTCCATGGTCCCAAAACGCCCCATATTTGTGATACTACAATAGCACATAAAGATTGTTGATGGAGAAACAAACACTGAGACATGTAGAGAAAAAAAAGAGAGACATGTAGAACTTAAACACTTACATGCCAATCGTATCCTTTTGTAAGCTCCTCCTCCTCCTCTGTTATAGTTAAACCAGCACGTTTGGCTTCTAAAATTGTAGCTTCCACCAGCCATCTACCTGTGGGAAAGTCCGGAAGAGCTTGCATATCTTCTGGATATGGGAGATTTCTTGTAGTGCGATTCCTTCTGAAACTTAAACGATCTTGTACTCGCTGTCACTTGAGAGCTTCATATGTCTCAATCCACTTCTCCATTACATGAGAGTTCAAGATGCAAAATTTGTTGATTTTTTCCCTCAAATTGTTATCCATCTTTCTCTTAATGCCTTGGCCTTGAGGTTCCTCACCAATGACTCGCCTGTTAGACTCTTGAGACCATAGTCGAGGTATCTCTGGATATGAGGAACTTAAATATTCAGTGATGTAAACAAGGGACTCTTGTATCAGCCACGCTTCTGACATACTACCCTCCGGGCGAGCCATTTGGCAAACAAATCCCTTTAATGTCTTCATAAACCTCTCCAAAAAGAACATCCATCTTGAATGGACTGTTCCAGCAACTGCAACCTCATCTACAACATGAACTAGCAGATGCATCTGGATTGTTAATAAACTTGTAGGGAAAAACTTCTCTACCATGCAGAATGCCTCTATGGAGTTTAAACGCGCTGTCTCCAAAGTGTCTCTCTTTATCTCTTTTGAAGAAATCCAGCGCACCAATGTGCCAATCTTATAGATAGTAGCTCTAATGTCTTCAGTGAGGCAATCTTTTATTGCTATGGGTAGCACAAATTGTAGAAACTTGTCCCAATCATGACTCTTGAGGCCACTAAGATCATCATCCTTTGTAAATGCACTTTTCAAGCAATGCATACAACCTGTAGGAGTCCAAAACTCTGAAATTGTCCTCTTGACTTGTTGTTCCTCCATCTTACTAAAAACCCATGGGGCTCTTGGAAGTAGCATCTTTCCATTGGGTCTAGTGCGAGCCCACAACTCTTGCATGCAATCAATCTCTTCCAAGTCATCCCTTTGGCCCTTAGTCTCCTTTTTTCCTGTCATGGTCTTCCACAGAATGTCAGCTACATTCTTGAAAATATGCATCGAGTCAAGCAAATGGTTTATAAGGAGATCACCCCAATAGGGGAGTTGGTGAAAGATAGAGAGCCTCTTCATCCCAGGACATGCCAAGTTGCCACATTCCTCCCATTTGATCTTCCAATCACTTGCCTTCAATGCACTTGGAGGACGTCTTCCTAGATTACCATCCCGCAATTCATGATTTTCAGGACATAACATGTCCTTGGTAGACATTCTTTCGTAATGCTTTTGAGTATCTTGAATCAAGTCGAGGACCACATACAGGACATGCATTGTAACCCGATATAGACAAACCTGAGCATTCTCCATAGCCAGGCCAATCATGCATTGTCCACATGAGAATACCTTGCACAGTTGTAAGTCTTTGGCCACTCTGCTGCTTTGACTTGTCCTTCACTTCAATTCCATTCCACAAGGTGCGTAACTCATCAATAAGTGGTGCCAAATATACATCCATGTTCTTCACCTTGTACTTTCCTGGAACTATTAATGAGAGCAACAAATGACCTTTCTTTATTGCTAACCATGGCGGAAGATTATAATTCACAAGGCAAACAGGCCATGTGCTCCATGAAGATCTCCTTAAACCAAAAGGGTTTACACCATCCACCATTGCTAGGCCAAGACGGAGGTTTCGAGGTTCTTCCTTAAAAGCCGGCCATTTCTCTTCAATGTGTCTCCATCTCGGGGGGGTCACTCTATGTAGAATATCCCTATCGCGTGCGTTCAAGGCCTATATTTTATATCCCTTATCTGTGAATTTTTGAATCCATATAATATCCCCTTTTCTTTATGAATCTGTAAATTTTTTTGAAAAAAAAATTAAATCATACCCTTATGTAAATATATTTCTATAAGTTTCATAAATTAAAAATATGTTTCTGTTGAACGCACGTGATATTCACATTTTTTTGTGAGCGACCCCCCCGAGGTCTCCATGCGGGTGAATCAGCAGGCACACGCATCACTTCATCTGTGGATCGAGTTGTGGCATGCCATGTCATCAAGCTTGCTATAGATTTGCACCTGAACATGCTTTTTATTCTTGGGATGATTGGAAAGTGCCTAAGAACCTTTACCGGGACAGCTTCCCCCTGAACATCTTCTTTATATCTGTTAGAGCCACAATGGGGACATTCTTGCAAATGCTCATATTCATGGCGGAAGAGGCAACAATCATTGCGACAAGCATGAATATTATTGTAATCCATGCCTATGGATTTCAATAACTTCTTGGCATCTGCACGAGATGGAGGCATCTCGTTGCCAGGGGGCAATATCTGGTCTTTCAAAAGCCTGCAAAGTATGGCAATATCTGATCGTTACTATTAAGATTTTCTCAAATACAAGTTAAAAATTTATCATTTCAACAGTAGGTGTAATCTCCAAAAAAAGTCCTTACTTGAATAGTTCAGTGACACTTGTATTAGACCATCCAAAAATTGACTGCAAATTTAGCATCGTAAGAGATGCACGCAATACAGATATGTTGGCACCATTGTATAATGGAAGGCATGCAAGTTTACGCATGGCCTCTTCCTCTTGTTCATAATTTGACCGTTGAGAATGTCGTGGTTGATGATCTTCATGTTCATGCTCCTCGAAGAGAGCTTCTTGTTGCTCGATGAAGGCATCCAACATTTCTTCCATTGGACCTTCTTCCATTTCCTGACCTTCTTCCATTCCCTCGAGTGCTGTTAATTGAGCTCCATCTGTCACTCCCTCCTGCGATATCCTCATCCTTTGTTGGGGATGAGAATTCATACGCGCAATATTATCAAGATGCGGTTGCACACTTGCTTGGTTGTACGATTGAAACCGTAAATTTTGCAAGCGCTCCATTGGAAATATGCCAGCGTCATGAACATGCTGGTTGCAAATCCTTCGTTTTCGAAAGATTTGGTACTTACATCGCATGCATGGACACGCTATTCTCTCTTCAAGATTGAGAGGCTTCATCTAGCAGGATAACATGTATATGTAGCTCATTAAATACAAATCATTATGCATTACACAAAGCATTATGTAAACCATAAAACAGGGCTTCTTTTTCCCAGCCGTGAGGGAGATTTTTAAAAATAACATTTAAAACGTCAAACGGGCTTCTTTTCCCCAGCCGTTTTTTAGGGAGACTTTAAAAATATTAAAAAAAGCGTCAAACGGGCTTCTTTTCCCCAGCCGTTGAGGGAGACTTTAAAAATATTAAAAAAAGCGTCAAACGGGCTTCTTTTCCCCAGCCGTTGTTGAGGGAGATTTTAAAAATAACTTATACATTAGCTTATCTTCTCTCCATACAAAATTAAGAAGGTAATTAGAATAAGGATGGAGAGAGAAACTATCTCTATTCATAAATAGCTATTTATAAAGGCCTTATGCAAAAATCTATATGCATAGATTCTGTAAATAGAGCCTACACATTGAGCTCTATGCATAGAAGCCTACACCTAAAGCTGAACGCATAGAGTCTTATGCATAAAGCCTATGCATAATGATCTATACATAAGCTTATGTGTAATGCTCTATACGTAAGTCTTATGCAAGCTTTATGAATAAGGTTTATGCAATCGTATGCATAGTAAGGCTTGCAAGCCTTAAGTATAAGCTTGCATAATAAGGCTGCAAGACTTATGCATAAGCTCTATGCATAAGCCATATGCATAAGTCCTATGCATAAGCTCTATACATAAGTCCTATGCATAAGCCTTATGCATAAGCTCTATGCATAAGCCTTATGCATAAGACTTATGCATAAGCTCTATGCATAAGTCTTATGCATAAGCTCTATGCTATAAGCCTTATGCACTATGCTAACCCTTAATCCCATCACCCAATGGTGTAATAAACATGATCTTGTCTTACATGGATAAGAGATCTTACCTTGATAACATATATAAACTCTATGAATAAAGAGAATACCTTATGCATAGAAAAACAGAGCATAAGAAATATATGTTATATGTATAAGAGAGTATAAACATTCAAAAAGCTTATGCTCTCCATCCATGCAAGGCACTCTACATCAAAAAAAGCTTTATGCATAAAAACATAACGCATGTGAAGCCTTATGCATAAAGCTCATCCATAAGATTTATACATAAAACATTATATATTAAGCTTTATGCATAGATCTTAATTCATGCATTCAGCTAGATTCATATAGCTCTATGCATAAACTCTATGTATAGAGCTTGCATAAGCTTACAACCTCTATGTATAAAGCCTATACATAGAGCATATGCATTAAGCTTTTACAAGAAGGCTATGCATAGAGCTTTCAACAAGAAGGCTATGCAAGCTCTATGTACAATGTCCATGCAAGCTTTCAAGAAACCTATGCATAGAGATTTTATAAGCTTGCAAACTCTATGCATAAAGCCTATGCATAGAGCTTATGCATAGAGATTTCACAAGCTCGCAAGCTCTATGAATAGAGCTTATGCATAAAGCTTGCAAGAAGGCTATGCATAGAGATTGCAAGCTTATAATAGGTTTTATGCATAGATCTTGAATTAATCCTATGTATAAGCTTACAAGAACCCTAAACTAACCCTAAATTATAAAACAGGGATGCAATAATACGTAGAAAAAAGCATAAACAAAGAAAATCGAAAGAGGATCTACCTCTTTTTTGCGAAGCTGAAGGAGAGGATTGGTGAAAGATTGGTGAAAGAGCTACAAAACAAAATATTAAACAAAATAATTAGTAAATTAAACACAAGAATAAGAACTAATACAAAGTAATACAAAATCCTAAAATCTCTATGCATGCATTAGGAGATCTATGCATACATAGAGAGCTCTCAACATGCATAGAGAGCCAAAAAAAACACAAAATCTTAAACGTCCTATATCCTAAATTAAAAAGCAAAAGCAAGAGCATATTAGTAAAAGTGGAGAAGGAGAAGAGGAGAAAAGAAGAAAGAAGGAGAAAAGAGAAGAGAGGAGAAAAGAGGAGAAGGAGAGAAAAGAGACGACGCATACCTTCTCTGCAACGCCGCGGAAAACAGAGAAAATACGCTCTCGGCTGTAAAAAACTTACGAGCGTCGGTATCAGCGCCGGTATATACTTCGAAATATGCGTCGGTATATACTTTGGAATATGCGTCGGTATGTGCTTCGGTATACGCGTCGGTATACGAAAATTTCAAATTACCCCGCCCGACTTGTCTCCTCCAAGATTACGACGGGCATACCGACGTTCGACATTTACGTCGGTATTTTAACGTCGGTATGCCCTCAAGCTCTAGTAGTGCATGACCTCATTCACGCAATGTTTCTATTTTTCTTCATCACTAGGATAGTATGTATTGATGACCTTGTAGAAGTCAGACACAATTTCTCCATCGCTCCACAAATCTAATCTCCAAAATTCAAGGTCAAGAAAATATGCAAAACTGTGCAAGGGACTATGAGAAGCAGTCCATCTAGCATGAAAATATATCAATAACACCTGTCATTGAGAGACCTTTAAGGGCTTGTGCCATGGCTTGACAATACTATCCTTCAATTCCTCTGGATTCTCCAGACTCTGTTATACACTCCACCATATAATCTAGACCTTGTCTATGTTTGCAACCCATTCATCCATCTTATGTATGGCATACATGATAGGCATCAAAACATGATATACATCAGTCATGAATGCCACCAAGTGTCCTTATTTAAGGTTATAGAAAGAAGTGCATGGATCTTCACCTTAATGCACTCGGCTTCCTTAAATTCCCAATTCAGAAAATCGATGCAAGAGAAGGTCTCAAATGACTACAGCTTTATTGCAAAGTAATGAATCTAAAGTATAGAAGTGAGTGCAAAATCGAGTGTCATCTAGAAGTTTTAGCATGATAGTACAACCGACTTTGGGTGTTCGTGAGGGTCCTTAGTGTCATTGAATATTTTCTTGACCCACTTTTTTAGTTGTGATGGACGCACTTGCTTCTGATTGGCATAAAAAATAGGTGCATCTACCATTGGTTGGTGCACAACTGTGTGAGCCATGGGGATGGGGTTGGTGTGGTTGGATTAGCCCTAGATTGGCTTGATAACCACCATTTTCTGCCTGTGTTTCACATCTTAGCATTTGGCTTGAAGTACTGGCATATTTATGTTGTTGGTTTGACATCAGATCTCCCTTGTTTCCATCGTTTGGAAGCTCCTCTATCCCCGTATCTTCAAAGGGATTGCCATCTTGATTCTGATCCTCTCGTTTGGACTGCATTATCTCCTCCTCATTTGACAGCCATTCTTAAATTGGTACGCCCTCGTACCTGTAACGGTTTACCTGTTGTTGTTGCGAGATCATCTGATAAGTGTGACCGAAGTCATCAGCCATCCAGATTTCTACAATTTCAGCTCCGTTTTCTCTCACCATCATGTATACAATTTCATCAGTCACGCTCTCATCGTTTTTTGGGTTTTGGATAATGTTGAAAACCGATATCCATCCTCATCTTGATAGAATGTCCTCGTCTTGATAGAATAGGCCTATCGTGGCATCATTTGTTAGAATGATTTCAGCTCCGTTTTCTCTCACCGTCATGTATACGATTTCATCAATCACGCTCTCATTGTTTTTTGGGTTTTGGATCATGTAGGAAACCCTATATCCATCCTCGTCTTGAAAGAATAGGCATATCGTGGCATCATTTGTTGGGATGCGGTGCACTTGGAACGAATTTACCACTCTATGCGTGCTTTGATATGGCATTGGTAGCACACTTCAGTCGTTTGCATACCCTAGGTTGATCATCCTTTCGCCCAATGCATTGACTTCAAGTGGAATTGCAGTAATTTGGTACATATTTCCATTCAGATCATAGTACCGGTCATATTGATAAACCACTTGCTGTGTGTCAATGAACTGAACAGGATGAGATTCGATGCACACATCATATCGACCTAGGGGGTGACCTAGGGGGTCTAGATAAATTCTCGCTCTGCAGGCATTTTCATATTTGTATTGAAGCCACATTTTAGCATTGGTTGCCCAATTTGACCTATCAATGTGATTCTGGACCCTATTCGTATACGGATAGAGCGGTTCTGGGCTCTTGATTTGACCTGTAGCTCATGTGATCGTGTGGGACTCTTGTTTGCACATTTTGGTTTATCGGCATCGCTGATCGCTCTCGACTCATGTGTATTTGACTTTAAGACCTCGTTGAGCGTGTTTTGAATTTGCGCGGCCCTATTTTTTCCAATGTTGCTCATTTTGCCTAATTCGAAAAAAAGTCACGGCCAGGAATAGTTGGCAAAAGTACAAATGACCAGCTGCCAGCAAGTACAAGCGGCCGCGGCACAAAAAATGATAGTACAACCGACTTCGGGTGACGAAAAAGTACGCCTAGTTGAAATAGCACACGGTAGTGCATGAATGGAAAATGGCCCACGGCCGGTAAGTCTAGCAAGAGCGGCCAGATAGTACTAGGCACGGCCATGAGGCATATGAGTTGAATGGCCGGCAAAAGCTAGCGGCCACGGCCAGAGCATGTAAAAAATTTAGACGGCATAGTGGACAGGAAGCAAGAACTTGGCCGAAATGATACAGGGAGGCTATGACCAGTACGTAAAAACTGTCCGGGTGAAGAAAGGCACCAGCTACTGTCATGGATGGGATTAGACAACTAGCGGCCGTGAGGCGCATGTACGTGAAAGAGATAGAAGATAGAAAAAGCTGGGCGGTCGGCAAAAGCTTGTATGGCGGCCAGTTTTGGCAGCCGCAGCCGTAATACTGGGGCTGACACGGAAGGTTGGTAGCCAGATAATGGGGGCACGAGAGGACTTGAAGGCCGACAGCTAAAGAGGATGGCGCGGCGGGGGTTAATGACCGTGGGCTAGAAACAAACGAGGGTTGTGGTGAAGGTACAGACACGGGGCTGGTGCTGCACCTATTTTTTATGCCAATCAGAAGCAACTGAAAAAGTGGGTCAAGAAAACGTTGAATGACACCAAGGACCCTCACGAACACGTAATGGTGTTTAATCAAGTATTGCAAGTAGAGGTAATAACGGATTCTCGTACCCAGTTTGAAGGATTTGGACTAACCCTTGAAGGCAAAGCACTCTCGTGGTTCCAAACATTGAATCAAGCTGAATTTCAAGATGTTGATGCCTTGTTTGATGCATTCATTGCCGAATTTACTCAACGAGGTATCAAACATGATACGCTGAGCTTGATTCACCAATTCAAACAAGGGATAGACGAATCAGTAAAGGATGCTCTTATCGCTTGCGTACCTACATTGCAAGATGTCCCATAGCTGAACATCCAACCCAAGAGCGATTAGTTTCAATTTTCTTAACGGGTTGACCATTAGACACCTCAGCAAGGATGTATACTAGAAAAGATGCTCGACATTAGATCAATGCATCCAGGAAGTTGTGGACCTTGTGGGATGATGTGGATTCTTTTCAAGACCATGAGGTGGGTCTGGAAACCAAGTCCACTAGCAAACAAAAACGAGGTGATGAGAATAAACATATGCCGACTGATATGGAGATTCTAGGCAACTTGATAATCCAAAAGATGATGGAATCAGTCAATAGATTAGCTCGATCCGATCAATCATAAACTATTTGGCAAGATCGACATGGTATGGACCAGCGATGGAATGGAAATTATGGGCCAGTATCTCCCTATAAATTCTCTGGAACCATACCATCCGCCACAACGAATGCCTAGGCATCAACAAGTTGGTGGCCTAGAAGTTAACATGGGTTATGCACCAAGACAAAACATAGATGTTGCCTATATGCAGCCAATGCCATACATTAGAGAAGTAAGAGATGATGCTCAACTTCCGAGAGGCATAAGGAGATCATCTCAGATACCTATCATAGAGGGACCCACAACTTCTACTTCAGATGAACGACACCGTATGAATGCAAATACATTGAGATTCATTGCCAACCAAATGCCAAGAGAAGAGTCCACCACAAACAATGATAGTTTGTAATTTCTGTAGAGACTACCATGATCTGATTGATTGTCCGCATGCAAGAACTCAAAGAGGATCTATGAAGATTGTGCTGTAACACACTTGTTTGCTGATTGTCCTAGAAATCCTTCTCAAAAAGACTACCATGATCTGATTGATTGTTCGCATGCAAGAACTCAAAGAGGATCTATGAAGATTGTGCTATAACACACTTGTTTGCTGATTGTCCTAGAAATCCTTCTCAAAAAGACAAGTCTTTCAGATCGGTAGGAGTAAACACATCACTTGGTTCCTCTGAACATGAGGAAAAGGTGCCACTCAACATTGTAACACGGGCACAAGCACTTAAAAAAGAGGAAAACAAGAGCAAAAATGAGGAGAAATCTCAGGAAAGCTCGAGCCAGGTAAACAAGAGCAAATGAAACTCATAGAAAGCTAGAAAGGCTCGACACAAAGCCTGCATTCAAAGAGAAAAAAAAGCACTTGAGGTTACAAAAAGAAATTGCCAAAGGTTCAAACCTCAATGCTAGAGAACCAGCCGCCCAAGCCACCATGCGAGGAGCAGAAAGATTCCTCAGGAGGCTCAACTCTTGTGGAAAAGGTTTTCAAACCTTTAAACACAATGCTACAAGCATTTGAAGCAAGACTGAAGCGAGTAGGCCAAACACATTAAGGACCACATTAATGTTGAATTGGCATCTAAAAATGGTGATATAGGTTTTGATCAATCTGAAAGCTCAAAAGCTACCACATTAAGGACCATATCTAGGTAGCTATGAAAATGCATCAATAATCAAGAAACTCCCCTCACTATGGAGATCAAGGCCACCAGTGCAAAACATGAATAATGCTGCTACAAACATCTGTCAAATGTACTTTGAAACTGGCAGATCTCTTGAAAGTGAAGCCGAAATTGTGGCAAGAAGTGGGGAAAAGCTTCGAAAAAATGGGAATTCAATGTGATATCCCTTCTTTGGCAAAAGAAGTGGAAAGCATAGAAAGCAAAGAAGTTAAATCGATTCCCATCAACAAAGTTGGTGAATACTATGAAGGTGAAGAAGGAAACACCTTGCTACTTGTTCAATATGAAGATGTCAAAACCATGGCCATACTTGATAGTGGAGAAGGAGTAATTTGGACAAAATGGGGCAAACCTACCATCAGAAAAACAAGACTAAAATTGCAATTGGCAGATGGATATATTGAAGAGCCGTTAGGGTTACTTAAGAAAATTCTTGTCACTTCATGTGGCATAGAATACGAGCATACGTTTGCCATAGTAGATTTTGGAAAAAGATCTGCATATGACATAATTTTGGGTCGTCCATTCATGCGACAACTTAAAGTGATCCAAGATTGGGGATATGACTACATCTACTTAAGGCAAGATGGTGCAATCACACGAGTGAATACCAAGGATCATACCTATCGTGATGTTGCAAAAACTCCAATAGAGGATTTTGAATGATCCAAGATTGAGGATATGACTACATCTACTTAAAGCAAGATGGTGCAATCACACGAGTGAATACCAAGGATCATACCTATCATGATGTTGCAAAAACTCCAGTAGAGGATTTCGAATTTGCCACCCAAGTAAGTAAGTTTGAGACTATTTTCAAGGAAACATGCTAAGTTACCTCTTTGGATGTGTGGAGCATCATGGGAAGGAAGTCTACAGGAGGAGGATTGCATCGCTGATCAGCTCGAAGAAGATGAAGAGGCATACAAACCCGAACCATTTCCTGAACATGAGTTTGAACCATTTGATTGGAATCAAATTCTAGCTACAATGGATGTATGTACAAATGAACAAACCCCTACCCAATTCTATGATGAAAATGGCAATGACATCATGCCCATCATGATGATCAACTGTTTCCAAGGAGCTACAAAGGAAGAAGAGTTAGGTGATGCAGCAAACAAGTCTCAAAGAGATAAAGGCAAACAGCAAACACAAGAGGTCGGAATACATGATCCAAGTGACGAGGATAGTGAAGGTGGATTAGATCCATATATTATGGTTCACCTCAGCACTAGCAAAAGATCTTAGTATGCCCTACTTGATTCAAAGGCTCTTCACAACTCCATGGCATTTGAAACATTCAAATACAAGATGGAGTTCAACTCATTCCAGCGAATGTTACATTGTGGACTCCTCTCACAAGAAAGTCCATACTATGGGTTATGTAGACATCCCAATGTCTATCAATGACATTGAGTGTAATCACAGGTTTCATATCCTACCACCACACCCATCAAATGCACAAATCATTTTGGGAAAGCTGTGGTGGCAGAGAAAACATAAGGCATACCTAGATTGGGAGCATGACAGAGTGTCATTTATCAATGGATCTCAACAATCATATGCTGAATTCACTCCCAGACACGCATATCAATTGCTGGAAAAGATGGAGGAAAATAGCACCAGTCGAACTGAAGAAAAAGAGGTTCTACTCCCACAATATAGTGAATCACAAGGTGAAGTGGAAGTAGACGACACTGAAGTCAAGTCTACTTCCTGAGCATCCACATCGGCCAAGATTTCACACGTGTGGATACCAAAGAGAGCCTCCAAAGAGCCAAAGTCAACTACTCCTCCACCACCAACAACTTCCTCACAACCTACAGCTTAGAAGGAGGTATTACCAAAGATCAATGCCAATGCAACAGATATAGCCCAAGCTTCAACCTCCACATCTTCACAAATACATGGCAAAGCTACAACTAGAAAACATGTATGGGTACCAAAAAAGATGCTAGCAAAGAACCCCAAGCAGATTTGGATTCCCAAATCTACCCACATGTTGACCCAACCTTGAAAGAATACATGCAGAAAGTATTGCCGTTCACCTTCAAAACAAAGAGCACAATGCCAGAAGCGCAAGACAACTCACAAAAGGAAAGGTGCCAGACAGATAGAGCAGTCAAAGGAAGTTCCATATCAAGTATATTTGGGTCCTAAAAAAGATTGTTCAAGTGCATCAGGGACAACAAATGATTTGGATTCTGAAAAGGAATCATGCGCATACTCAAAATATCCCACCAAATTTCCTCAAGAGGTGTACCCTAAAAGCTCAATGAACGCACATGTACATCCAACCAACAACAAAGATCTGGGTTCCTAAGAAGCTGATACAAGCACAACCAGATCACGCACAGTTGTGGATCCCTAAACGCCATGAAAAGCCACCAACTTGCTCTAGAAATCAAGGGCAGAAGGATCCCTCAATGGCGAAGCAGTGACCAAGAAAGAAACCACAGGTTACATAGGTTTGGAGATCCAAACAAGCATACAAGTCTGATCCAACGATGATCCAAAGATGGGTACCCAAACTTCTACAACCTGAGCCCAGAACAACTCCAACAATGGTCGCCATCAAAAAGATTTGGCCTCCAAAAAATCCATGGTAAGGAATCTTTGAAGATATACCTCGCCATCAAAAGCCCATGAGTGCATCTCACTGGCTCATGACCCCCATCTAGCACAGCATGTTGTTTTTAATGCATATTCTGTGATATCATGCTATAGGGCCACATTACACGGCCGTGTATAGACACTTAATGTTCAATCCCATGCACATGCACAACCATCTGGCCAGAGAAAACACAGGCTAAGTGGGGAGGAAGCATTCTATATGTGGACTCATAAAATGAAAATCTATTAAGGGCATTGTTTTTTGTGTAATTTTTTCCGTTTGTTTTGATTTCTATTTTAGTGCCCATAGAATATCTGCAACAAATAGGGGTAACGCAGATATCTAAACCCCATAGGTGTTTGTAAATATTCAACAATAAATGGGAGTGACCTTAGGGAGGTCAGGGCACTTTTTCCCTCGCTAGTAGGTTTTTTCCCATGACTATGTACATATGCTTGTCACCTTCCTTCCTTTTTTCATTTATTTTATTTTCATAATAAACACCTCATGTGACACATCGCGACAATCTAAGTGCAAGTGGTTTGCATCTCATGTGCTCAACTTGTGCTGCAAGCCACCTTCACTCCAATGGACACCGATGGAATTGTCTGCACTTAATGAACCATCTTCTACAATTCCATTTCAAATCCAACCATAGGTATCAAATCTTCAAGTAATATCTCAAGTTTCAAATCCAACCATAGGTATCAAATCTTCAAATAATATCTCAAGTTTCCATAGGGAAAACCAAAAAAATGGCTCTGTGTGCAGCTGGAACACATCGAACAAATGAATAAGTAGGATTATAGGTTCAAAGAGACCAAAGGCTGGATCACATAACAATAACCGACAACTCTCACCATACATGGTGTAGAAACAGGTCAACTTCTCCAAATCACACATCATCAGATCATCGATCTAGATAAGGAACATCATTTCCAAAATAGGTACATACAGGTTACAGGTAATCATGTTACATGGACTTGCTAATGAGAGAAAATTGGTAAACGGCTTTGTCGGCAATTCATCCATTTTCACAGATACCAATACTATAGGAATCTAGCGACTAATCAACCACAATGCCCATGCTGACATCCTTTGGAGAATATAGGAGAATTGTGCCAATATTTCCATATCTAACTTTAGGCTTAAGTTGCATTTAGTTGCATGTGTTGTATTCAATGCATTGACACGGGTTAGTTGCATTTAAGTTGCATTTAGTTGCATGTGTTGTATTCAATGCATTGACACGGGTTAGTTGGAAAATTCTCACTTGAATTTTCTACCTATCTTCTACAAGTGGAACCTAACCTGCCCAAAAATGTCACACCCCAACTTCAAGCTTCCAACAAAAGCCAGGAATATGTTCTATACTCAAAAGAGCACAAGAAAGATCAAGCAGCCCATGAAGGCTCAACAGGTCTAAACAACTGGCCACAAATCAAGAAAGCAGTTCAATGTCAAAGGCAAAGACAACTCCACGCGAAAGATCATTATCACCCAAGAATATTCTTGTGAGAATAGTCCAACTACCTAGGTTATGTGCTTGATGCATCCATGTAAGCTTATGTATTCTTAATTCCCAATGTAACATATAGGTCAAAGACATCTTCTAACAACATATGACCTTAGTGCTATCAACGCCAACAACCTCATACATCAACACCACTTGAAGCATCAAAGCAACAACCCACGGATGATCCTCGACAACGTCTCAATGCGCCCGAGGACGTGCATAGTCTCTAGGTGGGGAGGAATGTTTTGGGAACAGTGCAACACCTTTAAAAATATTGCCAAAGTGTCGGAAGAAGTGTCCCAGAAGTTTGAAGATTTTTAAATTTTTTATTATGTGGGCCTCGCACCTGCCCGACAGAGCCGAGATGGTCCCGATAGGCTTATCTAATTAGAATTGAGTCAACCCGAGGGACTAAAATGCTTCCAAGTTGTATGGGATGGTCCCAATTTAAGTGTCGGTTAATTTCTGGTTGAGCGTCCCGACCGGCCTATATAAGTGAAAATCTGCTCATTTGTAAAAGAGTCCTGTGTGAGAACTTAATGAGAACTTAACAAGAACTACGAGCACTCTTGCAGTTCGATGCTTGCTATTGTCACCTCGATGCTCCAAATTTGATTCCAATTTGATGAGGTTACTCTCTATGTCCTGTGCTCTTCATTTCCATTATGAATTTGTTAATGTTTCATTAGCAGGTTAATTAATTGAATAATTAGATTTACTAAGCATGTTTAGCAGATCTAGCGCAATAGAGTTGTTTGAATCCGACCAAACTTGATAGGATTAGTTTAGAGGCTTAGCTCTACGAGTAGAACCCTCTCTTGTGCGATTTCGAGTAGCGTAGCTCTACTTTCTGAGTTCACAACTCGCGGGTGAGTTTAGTGTTCATGTGCAATTAGAGTTGTTTTGCTTGCTTGGGTAGTGTCTCGAGGCTTGATCTTAGTTAGATTGGTGTGTAGGATAGCTTAGGTTCACTCCATTCGCTTTAGATTAGGTTGTCCGTGTAGGATTTGCACACACATGACCTCGGCACTCGTAGATTAGCTTGTCTATGTGTAGGATTTGCACACATGACCTCGGCACTGGTAGAGTAGCTACGTATAGGTCATTACCCCTCAGGTGTTCTCTTGACACTTGCACCACTGCCTCCATGCACTAGTCGGGTTAGCTACGTCCCCTCAATAGACATTTTATGTTTGCTGGAGTTCTCGCTAGACTATAGACGTCCTTTGAAGTGACCCGTAAAACACACAAAATCTGAAATTGCTTGTTGAAACATTTCCAAAGAATGTACTTGTGTACGGGTGAAATACCCTCCTATAACTTCTTTGACTTCATCATGGTTGAAATTTCAGCGAGCATATTAGAGTATGAAAGACCCTCATACACCCCTATAATGCCCTCTTCATCTTGTAGAACCCTTATACTTTTCAACTCTTGCTCTTTTGAAACAACATAGTGTCTAGAAACCGTGTTCTTCATACCTTCAACCCTTTCATACTTCACTAAACTCTCTGTAGAGAGTCCGTGTTAGCAGAATGCTATAACAACAAATAGTTCAGTGTCCAAACAAGCTATCCAAATGGCACCTTTGTGTAGTAGATGGGGTCAAGGCCAAGTTGGCATGGGCCCATGCACGAGGGATACCTAGGCAAGATACCTAGGTAGGCTAGGCCGGGGCGGAGGGGGCGTGTGAATGGCCTCTTACTCTAGTTTAGCAAGGCAAGGGTATATTAGGTAGTAGGGAGGTGGCATGGACACTAATTCCAATTTTCCTCTTCTCCTTTCATTCTCTCTCCTTGCTTTCACGAATAGTAAAAGGCGCTATGGCGATCGCTTCCTCACAGTGGTATCAAAGCAAGACAGCAAAAGATCCTAGCAATCACGAGATAACAGCAACTCAGATAGTTAACATAGTAGTGCACACGTTGCCCAAGGATAGCTATGGCAGTCATCACTTGATAGTGGTAGTAGAGACAGTGAGATAGAAAGATCCTAGCAATCACGACACAGAACAACAACTCAGACATCTAACACAGTAGCATGCACGATGCCTAATGACAGCTACCACATGTCAACAACGCCTTGCAAGGAAGAGCTCCTCTCTATCCTTCTCTCACGCTTGTTGAGAACCAAATGGAAGCCTTGTTATATATACACTCTTAAGCCTTGTGCTTTCAATTTCTTTATGGAATAAAGGTTTCCCTTTCCTCTTCCACATGGTAGCCTCCACCAATTTTTTCTCTCCATTTTCCTCTTCTCTATTAGCATAGTGTAAAAACAACTTAAACCCCCAACTTTGACGCATCGAGAACAGGGGCCTTACGGAGCTCAATTTGAGACGAGGTTTAATATGTGGACTCACCAACACAAGAGCAATGGGTGAAGCTGCGGCACATGCTCTTTTCTCTCTCTCTCGCTTGGTACACAGGAGGGCTGGATTGTAGGTGCTCAGGGTTGCATGCTCTTCTCCTAGGTGGCCAGAGGGCTGGTTTCTCTGGACATAAAGGCGGACAGGGGCTGGTTTTTCATGAACATAGACATCATGTCGATGGCGTTCAATTGATGGAACTTTCAGCTTCTCTTTGCTTTGGTTCGGGACTGTTTTGAGATCAATTCGTAGACAGTTTATGGGCTGTCTTTGTTTGGCTTCAAATTCAGCTATGTACATGGCTTATTGGCTGCAAGTATAAGGTCACCTGGTTATGTTTCTTGGCATGGGAGTGATGCAAGCTCGCATGGCTACGTGCTCATGGAGCAGATTATTTTTCTTCCTACTAAAAAGGGACAAAGGGACCTACCGTTATGGGCATCTCTATGTTGCCAAATGTTTCATGAGGGAGCAGGTAACTAGATGTATGCTGTTGTTTTGGCACTATTGTTGAATGGTGCCATGAATGGTTCTGTATGGAAACAGGACAGAAGTTTCAAAGGGAAACATGCCTAAAGGTTTCATGTGGAAACAGGTTGTAGGTTGCTCGAGAAAACATGTTTTTGGGTTTCTCCAGGAGATAGGTCACATGCAGGCAGAAGGTACAGGAATGGACACATGTTTGGTACAGCCTTGCTACTGATTGGACGGGGAGACTTCCATGACAGAGATGGATAGTACCCTTGGAAGGTAGAGAGGGTTGGTACAGGTGTGTCGACTGTATGGTATGCTGTGCTATGATACGAGTTCTCTTTTGAGAGACAGTTTGGGAGTCAGTGTTGTGATGCAGAAGCATTGGATGTGTCAGGGTGTGATGCTGTTCATAGGGTGAGAGGCTATGGAAGGTTGTGGCAGCCCTGATCATGGGAGAAGACTTCTGTATGCAGAACTCAATGTGAGAGAGTCTTTCGACGTGAACAATGGCTGGACTTGTTTGTGGATGCCGAGTGGACAAGAAGCCAATGATGGGATTTCTTTGCAGGCTTCAGGGGTTCTACTGTGACGGCTGAGTTCCCAGCCTTATTGTAATCAAAGCTCTTTTAATCAATTAAAGAAATACCGCAAGGGGCACCACTGCATTTTGGGGCCAATTGGTGTCCGTGTACTATTTGCAGGAGCACTCTAGCTCCTTGTTTGTTTTCCTTTTCTAGGTCCTCAATGGTGTTGAAGTGTTTTATGTGCGAGTGTTTGTTTCACCACCCGTCAGGCCAGTTTCAAGGTTTCGTTGCCTGGACATCGTTGACTTTCTCAAGTGGGCGAGCCTAGGGTTGCTTTGGTTGGGGCATCATCGACTTTCTCAAGTGGGCGAGCCTAGGGTTGCTTTGGTTGGGACATCGTCGACTTTCTCAAGGAGGCGAGCCCGTGGTTGTCACATCAAAAGCTTCAACATGAAGAAAGTGGAAAGGATGTGCAGAAGACAGTGCAAGGTTGTGTGTCTTTGCCTATATGAGGTGAAGAGCAAGAGCTAAAGATGAAGCTCAGGAGAAAAGACACCAAGGACAAGAAGTAGTCAGCCAGGAGAACAAGAAGCAGTTGAAGTGTTATGGTGCAAAACATTCGACAGTTTGTCACCGGTCGTATCTTCATAGAGGCTGCATGGGTTCGGAAGATAGTTTCTTTCTATGTTTAGCAGTGGTGATCTACTATGCTTCATCGAGGACTTGTGCTTACCACTTGGGTGGAGTGCAAGCAGGTTTTGGGTGCCTGAGGATGTATCAGATGAGGCTTAGACGGAAGCGAAGGAACTTGACGAGGTTCTTATTCCCGAGCAGATACTGGCACATAAGGTAAAGTTTCCCGTCTCGCTATCTTGTGAAGTTCAAGAGCTGTTCACTGATGGATGCGAAATGGATGGAGGAGGTTCACTGATGGATGCGAAGTGGATGGAGGAGGGTGACTAAGCAGATTCACCTCAGGATTTACAGCTTTATCTTGATGCCTTTGAGTTGGAGTCGACTCTTGTTACAGCTCCTTCAGGTTCAATAGATTGGAGCATTGCTTGATGCTCAAGAGGGGGGTAGCACCTCCGCTCCCTTGTTACAGACAGGCAGAGTTGTCATCTAGGGAGTCTCTAGGTGACATCTTCGTATTCACCCGAAGGTACTGAGGCTGACAGTACATCTGCTTATGGGACTTCTATGATATTGTGTACTAGTCACATGAGATGGTAAAGTTGGGTATGGTTCATAGTCGGCCGCACCTTGAACTATAACTGCAACTATGGATAACTCTATGGAGGGCATAAGTCTTGCGAGCAGTCCTAGAGTTGGTTTGGTTCATGGCTATATGGATCAAACTCTATTTGTGCATGTATGCATACACTTTTTGAGGTAGAGGTATTTTTGTATTATGGTGCCATTGGATCCTGGTACCATTGAGAATACATTGGGAAATACTCTGGACTGTGTGGTGTGATGCATGTATGTTGGTATGATACATCAAGTGCTTTATTATGTTCATGGATGCACCACTGGGTGTGACTCTTGCGGGATGGCCATGAGACATATGTGGGAAAGTACTTAGTGGATGTATTGTTTGGATGCATTGAGTGCTTTCATATGCTCATGTTTTACCTTCAGTCGTGGGTCCTGTGGGATGTCCATGGGCGTAAGGCTTGCGAGCAGCCCTTAGACTGTTACTTTAGAGTAGGTAGAGCATCTTGAGGAGCATATTGTTTGCGAATGCATATATGTGTCATGCATATGTTTGTCATATGTAGAATGATGCATGGTTTTGTTTTTGGCTAACACAGTTAACGTGTTTCCATTTGATTTTAGACTTTTGCTGTAGGTTCTAAAGGAACAAGCAAGAGGTGTTTGTCACTTTGGCGTGACAGTGTGGCCTATTGTGCAGGATGAATGTTTTATCACCCAGATGCATTGGAGGGCCATTGCTTTTGTCATATGGGGAGTCTTTGCTCATAAGATGCCTTACTGTACCATTGAGTGCAATCGAGGACGCTTGCTATTTTTCAAGAGGGGGGTGTGTCACGACCCTGTGTTTTTCTTTGGACAGTATGCAGGTGTGCACGGGGATGTGGTGGATAGTGTGAATGGCATCAGATTGGAGTTAAAAAGGAAGCCCATGTGTGGACAACCCCAAGTGTGAAGGGGGCAAAGAGACTTTAATTTAAAAAGGTTTTATAACCTTTGGTGGGCAAAAATTAAAGTTATAAAGGTTTTAAAACCTTGGGTGGCCCAAAAGCTATTTTGGCAGGCTACTTCACTTTTGGAGGATGTGTTTTTTTTTTCTCTCTCATGCTTTTGGGAGAGGCCTACTTAATCTAGAGTGTGCGCTTTTCTCCTGGAGAAGGCTGTTGTGCAGGGGCTGAACTGTGTGTGGGTCTCTCCCTCTCTTTCGTGAAAAGCTGCGCAGGGCTGTAGGATAGGAGATGGGCTGAACTGGAGGTGTGTTTCAGGGCTGCAAAGCAGAGGAGGGTGTGCGTTTTCTCTCTCTGGAAAGTGGCAGTGCTGCAGTACATACAGGGTCGACTGAACCTCTCTCTCTCTCTATGGCGACTGTCAACTTGGATTGCACGTGGCTAGACTACACGTGGACTGAACAGAGAGTCGAATATCACGTTGTCAGGCTGTTTGTAGGTGGCGCACAGAAGCTGAACTGCACGTGGGGGTTCTCCCCTACTTGCTACTAGTTGGGCTGAGTGCTGAAGGGGTACACATGCTTATGGAGGGGCTGGCGGCCTGTTTTTGGGTGTTTTTCTGTGTGCGCAAAAGTTGAGGGCTGAATAGTAAGGCTGAAGCTACGGCACATGCTCTTTTCTCTCTCTCTCGCTTTGGTACATCGGAGGGCTGGACTGCAGGCGCTCAGGGCTGCATGCTCTTCTCTTGGGTGGCCAGAGGGCTGGTTTCTCTGGACATAAAGGCGGATAGGGGCTGGTTTTTCATGAACATAGACATCATGTCAATGGCATTCAATTGATGGAACTTTCAGCTTCTCTTTGCTTTGGTTCGGGACTGTTTTGAGATCAGTTCGAGGACAGTTTATGGGCTGTCTTTGTTTGGCTGCAAATTCAGCTATGTACATGGGTTATTGGCTGCAAGTATAAGGTCACCTGGTTATGTTTCTTGGCATGGGAGTGATGCAAGCTCGCATGGCTGCATGCGAGCTTGCATCACTCCCATGGGTTATTGGCTGCAAGTATAAGGTCACCTGGTTATGTTTCTTGGCATGGGAGTGATGCAAGCTCGCATGGCTGCATGCTCATGGAGCAGATTGTTTTTCTTCCTGCTAGAAAGAAACAGAGAGACCTACAGTTATGGGCATCTCTATTATGTTGCCAGATGTTTCATGAGGGAACAGGTAACTAGATGTATGCTGTTGTTGGCACTATTGTTGAATGGTGCCATGAATGGTTCTGTATGGAAACAAGACAGAAGTTTCAAAGGGAAACAGGCCTAAAGGTTTCATGTGGAAACAGGTCGTAGGTTTCTCGAGGAGACATGTTTTTGGGTTTCTCCAGGAGATAGGTCGCATGCAGGCAGAAGGTACAGGAAAGGACACATGTTTGGTACAGCCTTGCTACTGATTGGACAGGGAATCCATGATAGAGATGGATAGTACCCTTGGAAGGTAGAGAGGGTTGGTACAGGTGTGTCGACTGTATGGTATGCTGTGCTGTGATACGAGTTCTCTTTTGAGAGATATTTTGGGAGTCTGTGTTGTGATGCAGAAGCATTGGATGTGTCAGGGTGTGATGCTGTTCATAGGGTGAAAGAATTACTGCGTTATGTGTCCATAGCCCGGTTTCACCAGCCGCCTCAGGGTTGCCTCCCAAGCCACAGAAAAATGGGAAAAATAAGGGAAAAAATACGGAGAGTGAGAATGCAACCATGAGAGGAATGGAGGATGGAGGTTTTGTATCTCATCTTTTCATGAGAGTCGTCTCCTGACAGGTTATCATGTATCTCCTGGCTCGGGTTTCGAGTTCCTTTCCAACCAGGATCTATTCTACACCCACGATCCGTCCATGAGAACTCCATTGTCTGTTCGTCCCCATTCTCCTTTATCTGTGGGAGTTTGTTTTTTGCAGGGAAGTTCCCTCTGTGTCCCCAGGTTGTTGTCAGAATACGCAGCGGAGATGATGACCAGATCTGGGAACACAAGAGCAAAAAACGCATGCAGAAAAACAGCACACGAGAGAGAGAGATGTAGGCATGTAACTTTGCTCTGATATACACAAGAAGATCCCGATATGATACACTGAGTGGTATGGGACTGGGGGCCTATTTATATGCCCCCAGATGGGCAGTCGGCCTGCTGAAAAGGCCCTCCACGATTGTAGCAACAGTCGGCCAGCAGCACATGAGGCCCACGACTGCATACATCCAGTCGGCCAGCAGTGAGACACTCCACGACTGATGTCTGAGCAGTCGGACAGCTACTGGGTTCTTCAGCTGTCACCAGGTGGTGTACTTTGCTGCAGTTGTTTTCCCTATTTATTTCTTTATATAAATATCTTTTTCTTTTTCTTTCTTTGGCTGCTGTTGCTTTCCCCCGGATCTCTTGGAAGAGCTAGGGCCATTGCATTGTGAGTTGGGTGGTCCAATGGGACATTTGACCAGTGGATGGCCAAGCCTGAGATATGCACTGAAATGTGACTACCAGTGAACAGGACATGGTCACTGGATGAAAGGATAGGCCAATGGATTTGGCTAGAAGCGACGGCTCACACGAGTTAGTGGCCGCCACCTGAAAGGTCACTGTATCTTGATTTCTAAGCAGATTCTGAAGTGACCATAGAGGTCAAAGATGGTCAAGAGACCATAAGGAATGTAGATGACATCATCCCTAAAATTTAGGAAAACTGCTATTTTGTGACAGTGATCAGATTTGAAATCTCTTCACGTCCATCTCTCCGGAATGTTGCAAGGATCAATAATCAACAAAGGACTGATGTCAAAATGTTAGCAGATTGGGAGATTTTTAGACCGGAAGGCTGGAACGGGAAATGAGCTGCATGACTGCTATGTGGTAGCTTTTAGGCCAGTTTCTAAGTACACGAGGCTGGGCGCTCGATTATCTTCCCCCTGGGCTCATTTTTGTGGTTTGTCAGGTGGATTGTTGCAGGTTAAGAGCTATTGGAGCTTCCCCTTCCCTGTTCTCTATGCATTGAGGGTTGAGCTTGCTCCCCACAGCCTCTCTTAACCTATATTCAGCTATGGTAATGCCCCTCTAGTGGGCTACTCTCATGAATTATGTACAACTGTGTGGGGAATATGATTTTTGGCTGAGGCAAGAGCCTCCTTTGACAGGAACAAGAGCAGCTAACTGCTGCTCCAAAGCAGGAACAGGTGAGGGTAGTTACCTCACCACGCAAGTGTCCAATTCAGCACTAAATCAGTGCTGTTTTTGGACTGTTCAGGGGCTGTTCCAAGGCCTAGTTGATGCCAGATTGCAGAGGGACCTTGCTAGGGTCTACCAGGACAGTGTGGTGGTTGTACAGAGCTGAAAACAGGTCTGTACAGAAAATACAGCAAGCTGAAATTCACTGTTTGGGACTCAAATGGGTAGGTTGAGACCTGTGGAAGTGAACTCAGTCAGTTGGGATTCATTCTGAGTTGTTTTAGGACAGTTTTAGTGCTGTTATGCTGGCAAAATTCTTCCAGAACTTGTAAACTTCAGCAGGAACAGGTAGAGTGTCCAATTGCACTCCCGCTTTCTATTTTCAATCTCTTAATGAAGAAATAAATACGGCAAGGGGCACCGGACTTCGGGGCCAATCTGGTGTTGAGCGAGGGAGCGAGGATTCTGTTTGTGTGTGTGTCATAAAGTCCAGGTATTTAATTGAAAGAATTACTGCGTTATGTGTCCATAGCCCGGCTTCACCAGCCGCCTCAGGGTTGCCTCCCAAGCCTCAGGGTTTCATCGTGGGTAATCTTTTAGCCCTTTGCTCTCTTATGGTCAGCTGCCAATATGAGCCTTGGCCCGATTGAGCTCCTCTCCAACAATGTATTGAGTTCCTCTCTAATAATGTATTGAGCTCTTCTCTAACAATAATGTATCTCTAAATATATAGATACGATGAGTGACCATGGCTGTAAAGTGAAGTTGGCGATCATCAAGGTTCCGTGCCGGGTATAAAGGAAATAATGCCACAATGAAAAGAGAACCGTCCGGATTTTGGTCCGTCGACTCCTCGAAGTTATTGCGTGCAGCAAAAGAGCCTTACATTCTGCCAACTCATGTTGAACAAGCATTCTTTTACAAGAATACAGATGCTCATCCATGGTGGCAAGTTGTGCATGTCCAACCTAGAGATCGACACTTGTTTGATAGCATTGACTCCGAGACAGCAGATCAGGATGATTTGATTACATCCTCGAATCTAGACACATCGACGTCAGAGAGGTGTAGAATTCTTATATCCGTCGATCATGTTGACATTGTAGGTAATGAGAACGACAACGATCTAGACTCTGACACTACAGACACCGAAGAGGAGGAAACAATGGATGTTGAGCCTACGGAGGAAATGAACGTGAACAAATTTAAGGAGTTCGAAGAAGTCAACAAGGATAATGAAGATGAAATTTTATTGACGGTTTATCTCAGAGATGACGATGAGGACCATTAGTCTTACGTATCAACTCACGGATCAGCCTATGTTCGGTAAGATTTAATCTCAAAATCATTCATTGTGAAGTCTTGTTTTTTTTTTTTAAATAAACTTACTAACAAGGGTGGGTGGTGGGGAGTCTCGTGGTGATAGCCTCATATGGCTAGTGTCGGGGTTCGATTCCCCTCAGACTCGTTTTTCTTACTCTAGTTGTGTACAAGGTAATTTTAGCTCCAAGTTCAATGAAAAAAAGTTCGTATCGGGATTCGATTCCCCTCCTCTACCAAGGATTCAATTCCCCTCCTCTACCAAGGCTTCTATCTCGCGTTTCAACCCCAGTATCAGCATCTCAACCTTCAGTACCCGCAATCAAGCAAGGTTCCCTGGATCGACTTGGCCTAGCAGTAGACCATCGAAGCCAGCAGTCTTCTAGCATTTCGTGGCAGTAGTTCCAGCAGCACCCTCAGTGACTACCCGCAGTACCCTTAACTGCAACACACCCCATGCTGCCCATTGGTATCAGAGCTCTCTGGTGGTAACTTTTTGGTCTCATAGGTCATTTTGGCCTTTTGAAGACGTAAATATAGCATTTCATTTTGTTTCATTTCTCTCTCTCTACTTACCGTGGCACTGCATTGTCGCGTCGATGACTCAGGAGTTTACACATTTGTTTCAGCAACCACTTCTTCCGACTCCATCATAAACCAAACTCTGTCTCCAGTGTGTTGATGCCATATTTCTTGTCATCCTCGAGTTGATCGCTACATTGGAAAATAAAGTCAGTTTTAGTAATTCAAATAAAAAACTGTAATTCATATTCTTTATGTTAAATAATACTTACTGCCATGGTATATGAACTCGCTGTAGATATGACATGCAAAGATCTCTCATCCGTCGTCTGAAGGCGATGCCGGCTCCGACGTGAAGGATACCCCCGTCAGGTGTGATGTCGCATGTGACACCCAAAGTCCCAGTGCACGTGCGCATCGGCACTGGTGGGGACACTGGTGGGGGCACTGGTGGTGTGGTACTCTGCCGTCGGTGATGCCTATGCGCAATACAAACATAAGATATATTGAGATGTGAGTTCGTAAAAAATACTTGATATTTAATCCATAATCGCCATAAAAGATATACTTGCGGCCGGGGGAGGAACGGCCACTACCCTGTGAATCAGGTGTCACCTGAGTACTAGGAGGTACATCAGGAGTAAGCCGCTGACTCTCGTGATGTGATGTAACTGGGATAGGAGTCCTAAGCAAACAAAGACATCAAAAGGATATGTATATTAAGAATTCTATATGTAAAAAATGGATGACATTACTATTTTATCAATCAAGAAGCTTACCGATGCGCAGTAGTATGTGCATGCCAAGACGTCTCCACTCTTGCATGTGGCTGGGAGGATGTACCCTCTCGTCGTACGGGCATACTGAATCTCCCAAGAATCTCAATCGCGCCGTCTAAACCTACATTATCCATCTCCACAACCACCTTCAAAACCACCTATCAAAATACACGAATCAAAACTTTGGAATTATGTATAGCTTTAAGAAATCTACATGTTATTGTTGCATGAAGAGAGATCTCATTTACCTCCTTGAAGATACGGTATGATACTTCATAAATGAATTGGTAGAGGAGGGGAATTGAATCCTTGGTAGAGGAGGGGAATCGAATCCCAATACGAACTTTCTTTCATTGAACTTGGAGCTAAAATTACCCTGTACACAACTAGAGTAAGAAAAACGAGTCTGAGGGGAATTGAACCCCGACACTAGCCATATGAGGCTATCACCACGAGACTCCCCACCACCCACCCTTGTTAGTAAGTTTATTTAAAAAAAAAAACAAGACTTCACAATGAATGATTTTGAGATTAAATCTTACCGAACATAGGCTAATCCGTGAGTTGATACGTAAGACTAATGGTCCTCTCATCATCATCTCTGAGATAAACCGTCAATAAAATTTCATCTTCATTATCCTTGTTGACGAACTTCAAACTCCTCGATCGTTAAATTTGTGTTCACGTTCATTTCTCCGTAAGCTCGACATCCATTGTTTCCTCCTCTTCGGTGTCTGTAGTGTGAGAGTCTGGATCATCGTTGTCGTTCTCATCACCTACAATGTCATCATGATTGACGGATAGAAGAATTCTACACCTCTCTGAGGTCGATGTATCTAGATTCGAGGATGTAATCAAATCATCCTGATCCGCTGTCTCAGAGTCAACGCTATCAAACAAGTGTCGACCTCTACGTTGGACGTGCACAACTTGCCACCATGGATGAGCATCTGTATTCTTGTAAATGAATGCTTGTTCAACATGAGTTGGCAGAATGTAAGGCTCTTTTGTTGCACGCAATAACTTCGAGGAGTCGACGGACCAAAATCCGGACGGTTCTCTTTTCGTTGTGGCATTATTGCCTTTATACCCGGCATGGAACCAATCCACCTTCAAAACCACCTGTCAAAATACACGAATCAAAACTTTAGAATTATGTATAGCTTTAAGAAATATACATGTTATTGTTGCATGAAGAGAGATCTCATTTACTTGCTTGAAGATACGATATGATACTTCATAAATGCCGACTATGGTTCCCACGTAACCAAGTTCACTGTCGATAAGATTTGTGTCTCTTGAACTTGCACGTGATAATTGCTTAAAAGAGGCAACAACGCAAGAATCCTGAGTTAGACGTAAGTCATCAATAGATTTTATCCGAAGATGTTGTCCATAAGCCCACATGTTGGTATACATTCGAGCCTACACCAAAACATAAATTATTAAAAAAAATTTGAGATTCATTTGTTTAGTTCAGAGTTTTCAAAACCAAACAAGTTACCTATTTTTCACACCTGATCATAAACTCTCTTTGTTCCGTAGAGATTGGCCCATGATCACTAACCGCACGTTGCATACGGGTGTATAACCAATCCATGAAAGTAGGTACGTCCCCGTCGTTATTTACATTGGTTTGACATCTGGATCTCCTCTTTTTACGTCTACCAACTCGTTTGCTCGCAAGTTCCTCCTCGTACTCATCAACGAATTGTTGCATGCATTCGCTATTATAGACAATGAAAGTAGAAATATCCAATTTATCTTGGATCTTAAGTCAAAAAGGGACTCCCTTACCGGACAATACCTCGTCATACATGGTAGAAGACGACTCATTTGTCTATATGCGTGGAGCTTCAGAATCGGTTTTTTCAAGATATTCACAAACGTAATACATGCATTCTTCAAGCATCCATCCCTCTGCCATAGAATCCTCTGGTCTTGCTTTTTGCCGTACATAACCTTTCAATACTCCCATAAACCTCTCGACCCAAAACATCCATCGAGTGCTGATAATACCAGCGAGCTCTATCTCGTCTACTAGATGGATTAGAAGATGAACCTGGATATCAAAAAAGGAGGTTGGAAATTCCTTTTCCATTAAACAAAGAAGCTCTATACATTCACGCTTCTGTTGTGGAATTGACCCTTTGGCAATCTCTTCAGATGTAATCCATCTATATCAGTAAAAGAAAGAAGATATTAGAGATGTTATTGAATAAAGAAGATATGAAATAAAATTTTATACTAAAAATTAATGAGCGATAAATACCTTGCAAGAGATCCAAGGCGATATATCACATCTCGGACTCCTCTTGTAGTACATCCATCAATAACAAGGGATAGAACATGCTACATACATGATTAATCTGATCAACAAACATACAAGAAAATAAATACTTTTAAAGATCTGAATAGATTTACCTTCACAAAATTGCGCCAATCGTGTGTTTTTAAACCAGACAAGCTCTTGTCATCTAGAGTGAACCATCTAGAGTGAACATGTTTCGACAAGATGCTCCATATCCTGTAGGCATACGAATCGACTGAATCTTCCTGTTGATAGTCTCCAGCTCTTCTGTCTTGAGCACCCATGGGGCAGGCTCGTATGTTGTCTCACGTCGAGTTTCATCATAAAGTGGCCATAGATTGGGCTTTGAGTTTTGATCCTTTAAGTCATTTCTTGCAGCCACTGTGTCTTTCAAGCCAACGAGGTGTTGCCATAAGGTTTGACCAACGTTCTTGAATATGTGCATGGGATCAAGAAGATGACATATCCTCAAATCCTTCCAATATTCCAAAGTATACCATATCGAAGGACTTTGAGCTACAGTACGTTTTCCTCTCACTCGCTGCTTTACAGCGTCATCATCATCGCTGCTTATGATCTCCGACTCCGAATCGATAGCGGGTCCAACAGTCCACTTTAGATACCAATCCTTTGGTATCATTGGTATTGGACATCTCCCTTATTCTACCTTTCCATTAAAATGTATGGCTTGCCTTCTGTCTCGTAGATAATGATCCTCAGATAAAAATCATCTATGTGGAAGATATATATTTTTGTTGAGGTTTTTGCTATAAGTCGATCTCAACCAATCACCACAAATTGGACAAGCTTTATAACCCTTGGTACATATCCCTGCATGGAAAACATAAGAAAGATGATTAGCGTAATGAACATCGTACAAACTTATGAAAGAATATATATATTTAAACCATTTACCTGAGCAAAAACCATATCCTGGAAAGTCGTGGATAGTCCATGCTAAAATTCCACGAACAATGAATTGTCTTTGACTGATGCTTCTGGACATATCCATGACATCAATCCCTCTCCACAAATCTTGAAGATCGTCGATGAGAGGAGCCAAATAAACATTCAGATCTTTAACTTGTCGTTTTCCCAGAATTAAGAGTGAGAGCATTAAATGCTCTTTCTTAATGCTGAGATACGGGGGTAGATTATAGTTAATAACTACCACTGGCCATGTAGACCATTTACTTGATCTCATTGAAAATGGATTCACGTCATCCAATGCTACACCCATCTTTAAATGGCATGGTTCTTTTGCAAAATCTGGCCATCGTAGATCAATATGCTTAAATGCAGGACAATCTGATGGAATTCGCATTACTCCATCTTTGCTCTTGTGCTCCGCTCCCCATGTCATAAGCTTAGCTAATTCGGGACTTTGAAACATATGTTTTATACGCGGAGCCAGGGGAAAATGTCTTAATACCTTTCGAGGGACCTTACCTTTCTCCTCTTTATAACGAGGAGTTTTACATTTTGGACATGTCACACCGTCCTCGTATTGACCTCTATATAAAATACAATCGTTGGGACATGTATGTATAGAAGAATAATCAAGTCCAAGACTACTTATCACTTCACCTCATCATGTGATGTAGGAAGGGAATTGCTTGTCGGCAAGAACTTCTGAGAGAGTAGCCTGCAAAGTCCAAACACCATATTAGTGAATTTGGGAATTTCCCAATTCCCATTTTTGAATACTTAAAAAAGAGGGACATGGATAACATGTTTGTAAGTTTCTCAAAACCCTATCATATGACCTATCATTGGAAAGCGCTTGAAAAATGAAATCTAAAGAGCTATAAAGCGCTCATTTTGGATTAGTGGTATTCAAGTTATGGTTAATCCAAACTTTTGACCACGTGTCCCAAACTTGTGGGAAATTCCCATATTCCCCAATATGGTGTTTCCATTAAAAATATGATCAATAAGAACAAAACATATTGTGATTACTCCTAAAATATTTAGATTTAAAAAAATGTTAGATTGTTACATACTTCAAAAGTGCTGAAATGGATATATTACTCCATCCAAAACGGTTTTGAAGATTCAAAATAAGTAAGCTTGCACTAAGTCGTGTCAGTTGGCTTCCTGCGTAGATACGCTTTAGAGCTTCTTCTCGAAGATACTTCTGGTTGTTATTAGGAATATCGCTCGCACTATTATTTTGATACCAATCCTCAATAAAATCAGACATGCCATCGTCGTCATCAAAGATATGGTCCCACACATTATTGAAGTCCTGAGAATATTATTTTTTTAGTCTTGCATACGCATTAGGATCACTCCTGCGTAGGATCCTCATGCACTCTATTGACATGTGAGATGCGTCATGTGAACGTTGATTTGTGATATTGTCGATGTCACATCCGGAATCTACATATTTGAAGGCAATATCAATAGCATGCTTCTATATAAAAGAAAAGATAGATACAAAACAGTTACAGACAATAAAAAATGATTATCAAATTAAAATAGAGACAGTAGAGAACGTGATGCAAATTAAACTACAGAATTAGGGTACAAGAGGTCCAAATAACATTAGGAAATGTATACAATGAAGCTCTCAATCCTCATCTAGTAAGGATGCTCGTGGAGGTCTACGCCATCCATAATTGACCAGCAATTCATCACCAGCACGTAATGATCTAATAGCATTGACAACTATGTATCTTTCTACATCCCTGCTCATATGTTCTGGTTCATGACTATTCTCACACTCCACAAACGTGCAATTAGTTCTTGAACTCATCCCTCGACTACTATTGATTAAACCTGCTATGTTTCCTTGAGAGTAAGGTCTTCCATCAACATAGAGGCTTTGTCCTTCTGCATGTGTGATCCCTCTATCAGAAAGAGAGGCTGCATTGAGACATAATCCATAAGTACTCATGCTCTGAATGTAGCGAGTAAGCTGATGCCATGGACCCCATCTATATATAGGTCCACAGAAAGACATAAGGGTGACCTCTGAACGAGGGGACACATGTAAATCCTATGCAATAAAGAGGCCTCGTCCTGCTCCACTAATGGTAGATGGAGCAATCATGTAGCGGCTGCCCCAGAAGTTGAAAACCACTCCATCTAAAGGAAGTGATCCTCTCTGCCATCCTCTGTATCGTCTGCGATCATACGTCTGTACTAGAGAATGCAAACGAGTAGGCAACGGATGATCTCCACCCATCTCGGCCTCCAAAGCACGAGGTAGAGGATGTCGAGAAACCTCAAGCTGCAGTTGACAAGTGACCTGTCCGTGCCGTGTGCAAGGGACATGTGCACCACTGATAGTGAAGTCATCCTCGTCATCAAGTGAATATACCTACATATATGATATGGTTACATTATATATGATATGGTTACATTATATATGAGCCTTTGATTTATAAAATAACCAATAATAAAACTAAGGGAGAACAGTCACATACCATAGCTCGATGTCGCTCCTCAGGTGGCGGTGCTCGCTCAAAAGTACCATGAGTCATCTCATGTGAAAAGCACTCCCGTCGTGGCCTCCGATATGTGCCATGACAACGAGCACGCCAGCATATAATAGACTCGTCGTAGTAGAAATCATCATAAACGGGGTCATGTGCAGTATTAGAACTCTGTGCACCCCAATCACCATGAGTAGGAGGTGATGGTGTACCCTCTGATTGGTCCGAATCTGATTTTCAAGTACCACAAAAACACGAGTCATTAATCAAATGATCGAGAAGAAAAAAGCAATGCATGAAAGAAAACATTGAAATCTAACAAGTTCTATGGTATGCAATATGAAAAATAAACAGACGCTACTGTATGGTGGAGACAAAACAAACAAGAGGAGGGCTGATATGTGCATGGAGACATGGCAAAACTTCCGCAAGGAGAGATGCCTACGCATCACTTTTCCTCAACAGAAGGTGCGTGCCTTTGCTAATGTATATTAGAATAAATTTGAACTTTGATAGATTGATTCTAAATATTCTCTAATCTATGTCATTTTGTTTAATGAAATTTACATAGACGGCAGCACGAAAGAGACTGCAAGTTGGTCACATATCTAAACTAGGCCGGATGGGTCGAGATGGATTTGTGGCCACATTTGTGAGTATAAATCGTTCTAATTTTAACTTTCAAAGATACTATTATTGAATGAAGAAATCAATAAGTCTTTGGTTCTGTCTTGATGTAGACCAAAGACTATGGTCGTGCACCTACGGCGCAGGAGATGGAGTACGCTACATACTACGGGTACCGCGCTTTGCAGGCGATACTTCCGAACATGCCTGATCCACTTGTGGGTATCACTGATTTATTTTGTGGTTTATTTTCATATTAACTGTAATATATTCTTATTTGATTTCACTAAGTAATGCAGGAGCAACATGGCGAGAGGAGGACATGACAGAGGTGGCTCGACAGGAGGCGGAGGGGTGATGACGAGAGTCTGAGGCGGGCGGCGGCGGCGGTGTGATCCCGGGTGGGGACACGGGTGGTGGCGGTGGTGATGGTGGTGTTGTGGTTGGGGGCACGGGTGGTGGCAGTGCTGATGTTGATGATAATTTCGAGTCTGATAGTAGCGACTCATATAGTGATGGCTCACGTAGTGATACTTAGTGATCTGTTTTGTATATGAGAGGATTGATCACCACACACTGTAGTCACATGTACATATATTTGTTGATGATATATATTGACATATGTTCTCGTTGCATCGCTGAATTTGCCTATTGTCAAACAATTAATTATTTAACGCCATATTAGTGAATTTGGGAATTTCCTAATTCCCATTTTTGAATACTTAAAAAAGGGGACATGGATAACATGTTTGTAAGTTTCTCAAAACCCTATCATATGACCTATCGTTGGAAAGCGCTTGAAAAATGGAATCTAAAGAGCTATAAAGCGCTCATTTTGGATTAGTGGTGTTCAAGTTATGGTTAATCCAAACTTTTGACCACGTGTCCCAAACTTGTGGAAAATTCCCATATTCCCCAATATGGTGTTATTTGTCGGTAAGTTAATTAGCCTAAGTATGTGCGAGAAGCTGGAACGTTATTTATTTATCTGTATGTTTTAAAACAAAACAAATCCTAAACAAGAAAAGAGGCAAGCCCACAATGTAACACATCAAAAGAAGCAAAAGATTGGCAAGCATCACCAATTTCTCAAAAGCTCTTGGAAAGCTAGATAGAGACAAATCAAAAACTTTATCGCACTTCCAGTGACTATTTTTCTATGTTAGGCTCTAATATTAACAAGCTTTTGATTTTCATATTTTCTGCAGGGGTCCCTGGTTATACGATACGTATCAACTCAAGCTGATTTTCAAGCTTAAAGATCCGAACCATGAAGTTTCAAAGCACGTGATTTCAAAGTACCAATTTATGTACCGCGTACCTGTACCATGTAACCATTTGCAAGTACGAGGTTTCAACATGATATCCAACTTAAGTACCAAGTCTATCACTAAAAAGCTTTCTTTGTTCCCATGTTTATTGCTTAAGGTATCCCAAAGTTAGACCGGCCAATTGATACCATATATCATGTATCAATTGCGAGTTCGAAGTTTCATTATGGAGCCTGATACTAAATCAAGTATCAAGCACCGAATCTAGTACCACGTACCATGTACCAAGTATCAAGTACCATGTACCAATTACTATGGACCATGTACCAATTATCAAGTACCATGTACCAATTATCAAGTACCATGTACCAATTACTATGGACCATGTACCAATTACTATGGACCATGTACCAATTATCATGTACCATGTACCAAGTACCATGTACCAATTACCATGTACCAAGTACAGTGCACCAAGTACCATGTACCAAGTAGCTTGAAAATAGTTATTATTAAAAAGGTTTTTTAATTGCCGTTTTTTGTCCATCCCCGTTTCCGTTCGTCAGGATTGCTTACATACATACATACATACATACATACATGCATGCATGCATACAATGTGCATGCATACATACATGCATGTATATACATACATACATATGACATACATATTGTAAGGATCCTTTTTGATATAGACATGTATATACAAAATTTTGGCATAAAGACTTAATTTTTGGTTGTGTATATTTTGCCTCTTAGTAAAATAATATATTTTGAGTCAATTACTAACATGTCTAGGGCGTAATAGAAGTACGCCACCGTTTGCTTCTAGTCTTCATTTTGAAGGAAAATACGGTCCAGAATGCAGCCATTTATTGTTGAATATTTACACACACCTATGGGGTTTAGATATCTGCGTTACCCCTATTTATTGCGGATATTCTATGGGCACTAAAATAGAAATCAAAACAAATGGAAAATTTACACAAAAAACAATGCCCTTAATAGATTTTCATTTTATGAGTCCGCATATAGAATGCTTCCTCCCCACTTAGCCTGTGTTTTCTCTGGCCAGATGGTTGTGCATGTGCATGGGATTGAACATTAAGTGTCTATACACGGCCGTGTAATGTGGCCCTATAGCATGATATCACAGAATATGCATTAAAAACAACATGCTGTGCTAGATGGGGGTCATGAGCCACTCATATGCTTTTGATGGCGAGGTATATCTTCAAAGATTCCTTACCATGGATTTTTTGGAGGCCAAATCTTTTTGATGGCGACCATTGTTGGAGTTGTTTTGGGCTCAGGTTGTAGAAGTTTGAGTACCCATCTTTGGATCATCGTTGGATCAAACCTGTATGCTTGTTTGGATCTCCAAACCTATGTAACCTGTGGTTTCTTTCTTGGTCACTGCTTCGCCATTGAGGGATCCTTCTGCCCTTGATTTCTAGAGCAAGTTGGTGGCTTTTCATGGCGTTTAGGGATCCACAACTGTGCGTGATCTGGTTGTGCTTGTATCAGCTTCTTAGGAACCCAGATCTTTGTTGTTGGTTGGATGTACATGTGCGTTCATTGAGCTTTTAGGGTACACCTCTTGAGGAAATTTGGTGGGACATTTTGAGTATGCGCATGATTCCTTTTCAGAATCCAAATCATTTGTTGTCCCTGATGCACTTGAACAATATTTTTTAGGACCCAAATATACTTGATATGGAACTTCCTTTGACTGCTCTATCTATCTGGCACCTTTCCTTTTGTGAGTTGTCTTGCGCTTCTGGCATTGTGCTCTTTGTTTTGAAGGTGAACGACAATACTTTCTGCATGTATTCTTTCAAGGTTGGGTCAACATGTGGGTAGATTTGGGAATCCAAATCTGCTTGGGGTTCTTTGCTAGCATCTTTTTTGGTACCCATACATGTTTTCTAGTTGTAGCTTTGCCATGTATTTGTGAAGATGTGGAGGTTGAAGCTTGGGCTATATCTGTTGCATTGGCATTGATCTTTGGCAACCAGATTTTCTTTAATACCTCCTTCTAAGCTGTAGGTTGTGAAGAAGTTGTTGGTGGTGGAGGAGTAGTTGACTTGTGCTCTTTGGAGGCTCTCTTTGGTATCCACACTTGTGAAATCTTGGCCGATGTGGATGCTCAGGAAGTAGACTTGACTTTAGCACGCCTCTCGTCTCTAAGTAGAGAAGGCTCAGTCCGTCGCTCCTAGACATGTGGTCGTAGTATCTCAGTCGAGGGTGTCGTGGGTGCATTGGTCTCCTCATGGGAAGACACTGTAGAGGTCAGTCTAGGCAAAATCTGCTCAGAAGACTGTGCTGTGACCTCTATCGTCATGGTATCCGAAATGTGGTCTCTACAAACCTGATCAATCAATGGCCGCAAGCTATAGGAAACCGCTCCAAGATCGGCAAATCTGAAGGTAAAAGTGCGGGAGTAGATGGCTCAAGAGCAGCATCTATCTCAAGTGTGTGTTCTGTTAGTTGAGTGATCGCTCGGAATCTCAAATGGCATCGTCTCCGTCAACAATGAGATCCGTATGTATAGGCTCATCAAGGGTGTCTGCCGCCTCCAAAATAGGAATGCTAGAACTGTCAGACAAAGGCAGAGTCTGAGCACTATGTGTCTCTACTGGCGCAATGCTAGCAATCTCATGAGTAGGAGAAATCTGTCTAGGCTGTCCATCCTGTGTAGAGCCAGTCATGTTAGTATGGTCAATGGTCCTAGATGGCTCTACATCTCTCCTCTGGTCGGAATGGGAATTCTTCTCCTTCATCTCTATCACGAGACCTAAGTGTGCTCTGCGCCAAACCTGTCTCGGTTGTATGGACGTAGAAGATGACCTAAGAGGACGTAACGTCACTACTGTCTCGGAGGTATGTGTGGAGTGCGTATGTGGCTATGTGATGGAGAGTATATCATCCCAAATGATCAACGTGTAAACAGCATGATCAAGGCCTCTGTAAACTCTATCACGTGGATCTCCTATAGCATAAGCGGATATGCTCTGCAAAGTCTCACTGGGTCCACTAGCCTGATCCCGTTGATATCTACGACCACAGTCATCAACATATGCCATGCTATCGGGAACTCTATGCAACTCCACTAGCCTAGGGCGTGTCTGTGAATCTAGACAATGATGATCGTGCACTTGCTCGATCATATCTGAGGCAAATACATCACACAAGTATAGATGCCTCCAAGCTCATCAATCAAAGGATCATCAGACCTATACAACTGTCTCCTAAGTTAATCCCCCTATCAGTCATCGTACTAGAGCCATAACAATTAGACGTGCTCAATAGCGAACTCTGGCTCATCAGTGGGAATCACTGTATAAATTTGGTAACTTCCTTGGAACCAATACTAGAAAAAGTTACCAATGGTAATCCTAGTTTAAGATATAATCACCATGTGGTAACCTTGATTCCAATAATTTTATATTCACGTGATCACAAATTTTTTTTTGTTAATAACATGTATTAACATGTTAACATGTTAACATGTTCCCAAAAAAGCCGGTGGGAAGCTCCCTGATAACCAGATAAAATCCCGCCGGGGTTTTGCAATACCCGACGGTCCCGTCGAGAAAAAGGAAACCCCGGCGGGTCCGAGCGGGGTCGTCATACAGCCTTGCGGGGTATAATTTTTTATATATATGGGCCCGGGGGGCCCTTTGGGAGTTCATTGTTGACAGTATACACAGGTAATGAAACTTGTGTTTGTGTGTGTGTGTGTGTGGGTGTGTGTTCGTGCGGGCAGCCGCCCATTGTCGCAATGCACGGCAGGATGTGGGTGGTCCGCCACACGAGGGATGTGTGTGTGTGTGTGTTCGTGCAGGCAGCCGCCCATTGTCGCAATGCGCGGCAGGATGTGGGTGGTCCGCCACACGAGGGGTGTGTGTGTAAGGCCATTCTTTGGAATGGTGCTTACCCTGGGGCACTTAGTCGGTAACGCGGCTAGTCTGTGTCCTATGGTAAGTATGGCATGCCGTAGCGGTACTAGTCGGTAACGCGGCAAGCATAGTATCGTTATGGCGATGTCACCTTCCCTTCCCTTCCCTTTGTCAAATGCGGACATATGGTCGGTAACGCGGCCAGTGTATGTTCATATCCTATTCGTATTTCCATAGAATCGAGTGGCATTTTGTCGTTAACGTGGCAAGTTGGTGTCGTCCGCTAGTGCATATATTATTGTTTGCATATTGCGGCATTTGATCATTAACGCGGTCGAAAAAATGTCGTAAATTTGTTTGATTTGACTTGTATTGTTTTTATTGTGTTTGATCCATGCGATACTTGGTTGCTAACACGGCATGAGTATTTCATGGATCAAAGTTTACATCATATTGTCTAAACGTTTTATTTTATAATATCGTGATTCGTAACTCGAAAAAATGAATATCTCTCTCTCTTCCTGCCCCCCTCTCTCTCTCTCATGATACACTTCACAACTCTTTCTCTCTCTCTCTCTCTCATGATACACTTCACAACACGATAGATGTGTAGATAAGGATTTCTTTTTTTTCTCTTAAAATATACATAATTCTTAATAATTTCTTTTTTCTCCCTCTATTTACTTAAAAATTAAAACAGTACATTATTTTCCTCTTTAGGAACTCACAAAAATATTGAAAATGTCATCTAATGTTTTTCTCTCTATCTGTCACAACTCTCTCTCTTCCTCTCCTCTCTCTCTCTCTCTCTCTCTCTCTCTCTCTCATGATACACTTCACAATTCTCTCTCTCTCTCTCTCTCTCTCATGATACACTTCACAACTCTCTCTCTCTCTCATGATACACTTCACAACTCTCTCTCTATCATGATAGGTGTGTAGATGAGGAGTGCTTTAGGAATACAAAACATTATTTTCCTCTCTTTAGGAACTCACAAAACTATTAAAAATGTCATCTAATGTTCCCTCTCTCTCTATCTGTCACACCTCTCTCTCTTCCTCTCTCTCTCTCTCTCTCTCATAATACCCTTCACAACTCTCTTTCTCTCTCTGTCACGATAGGTGTGTAGATGAGGAGTGCAACATGTATACACTTGATAAGTAATAATGCACTTGTTGCGGTTGTCTCACGTTCGATAATGTATTGCATGATGTTGAGTTCAGTAATATTGTTTGATATTCCGTTTTTGTTTGATCGTTGATAAGTAATGATACACTTGTTGCTATTCTCTCACGTTTGATGATGTATTGGATGATGTTGATTTCAGTAAAATTATTTGATATTCCGTTTTTGTTTGAACATTGATAAGTAATGATACACTTGTTGCTGTTCTCTCACGTTTGCTTGATGTTGATTTCAGTAATGTTGTTTAATATTCTGTTTTTTTGTGTTTAGTGATATTTGCTAGATTTACGAAGACGACCAACATGCTTTCCCCTGAAGAGCGTAAAATCGTTCTACGAGCAATTCGCATTGAAGCAGTCATCACAGTGTCACAATGTGCTGATGACGTCGTCAAAAATATCAATGAGTCTGAGATACTCATGCTATCGGTGTCATTCACCCTAATTTTGTAATGGTACAGTATCAGGAGATTAAGGTTCAGGAATGGCACTTTGTTTCTCTCTTCAAAATTTGATGTGTCCATTGTTTGAAATATTATCTCATTGAGTCTTTGCAATATCTCTCTCCTCTTGTGGTGTTTAAGTTTATCTTTTCTCTTCAAAATTTGATGTGCACGCATTGTTTGAAGTATTTTTGGAGTCAAGTGGATATTTCTCATTGAGTCTTTGCAATACATATCTCCTCTCGTGGTGTTAAACTTTAAGTTTTTGAGGGTAATGGTCAATTTATCTTACGTTGATCTTTACAGTTCATTAAAATCCTAAAGTCATTTACGTTCATGCAGATATGGCAGAGGCGCAAGCAAACGAGCATCAAGAGTTAGCCAAGAAGGCATATGAGCGAATGAAGGCCCTTGCACATGGCCTGACAGCCCGCGAAGCTACAAGAACAGCATGCAGGTTGTCGAAATGGACAAATCCTACTTATGCCCAATGGAAAGACATAAACAAACGCGTAACCACAGAGATGATAAAGGAAATATGGCCATGTCCAGATGGCGAGATTAAGAAGCGAAGATGGAAGATTTCACGTTGCACTCACAATGATATCAAAATTAATGCCGAGCGCATTTTCTTGGAGGTGTACGGTCGTCCTCTCCATAACGCCGACGCTCCACTCTATTTTGCTAAGATGCTATATGCACAATTTATCCTAGAAACTCCAATGGACTTCGCCTCCAGAGAGGCCACTGTCAACACCCACGACATACGTGAAGAGACAGTGACATTCACAAGGGAGGAACTTGCTCTCATGGTGGAGGGCGCTGGATTGGAGTTAAACAAGGTTAAAGAAAGCTTAGGGGCACAGCTAGCAGAGAAGGAGAAAGAAGCTGAGCGATTATCTCAAGCGTCAACTCCTCCCTCGGCCAATAGAGGGATTCAAGAGCAGCTCACAAACATCAGCCAAGATGTACAGACCATCTCTTCACGTATTGCTCCTGTGCGCCAAGGAAACCACATCTCTCATTTTTTGATACATCCTGATCTTGTGGGGGTTTCTGTTAAGGCTACTAGTTCCTCCACCCCCAATGTCCTGTATGTTACAAAGTATTCGATGGGTGGAGCGGTCAGTATATACTACCCTGTGGACACTACTACCACTTAATATGTTTAGTGAGGCAAATGCAAAATACTTCCACATGTGCATTGTGCAGTGTTCCAATAAATCAAGGTATTTACATAGTGTTCGGCATGGCTAGCGAATATAAACCACCAGGACCTTTAGATGCAACTCCTAGTGCAATTCGCAATTTATTTCAAGATGAAAGCTAAGAAAGACATAAATCCTACTTTTGTATTGATAATTTCTCCAAATACGATCATTTGTACAAGTACTTTTTATGAAATTAATGAAATGACTTCTTCCTCTATGTCAGTATCTTGCTCCAAAATTCTTTCACTGTTTACCCTCTCGTCTGCTAAATTAAGCTCATGTAAGTCAATGTCTAAATTGTCTTCTATCTCAAGGGTGGTGCATGACGTGCGTCCAACATCAAAGTTCTCGTCTACTACATCATCATAATTGTACATCCATCTGGGCATATCTTCTTCATACTCTTCGCTTTCAATGTCTCACAAGATCTTTTCATTGCAATACATGTAAACAAGTTTATCTGCTCGATCTGCAAGAAGTCGATTGCGAATAGTACTGTGAATATATTTGTACATGCTCCAGTTTCTTTCTGAGCCTGAGTTTGAAGAGCACTGACTTAGAACCTTCATCGCAAGGTTGCGCAATAAAGCATAATGCTCACCACCATTCATCATCCACCACCACTTCCATGCAGGTTGCTCTTTAGCCATTTGAACAAGGGAGTTGGAAAATAAACCCTCTTTCAATCGAAATGAGGTCATCTCCTTTATGCACTTTACACGATCATCAACATTAATATAGAAAGTGTTTACCACTTTATAAAAATCTTGCACCACCTCAATGCTGGACATCAAATCCATATTCCAATATTCAGGATCTAACATGTAAGCAACACTGTGTAGTGGTGAATGCGCTCCAATCCATCTAGCATGAAAGTACTTCAATAGGACTTTTCTTTGTCTACTGGAGAATGGTACACGCCATTGCTTTTCCACCACTAAATGCTCTAATTTCTCAGGACACTCCAGACTCCGCTGGACAGTCCACCATTGCATCCATGCTTTTCCGAGATTAGGCGCTCTTTGCTCAAGACTTCGTACGGCATACATAACAGGCATCATTACATGGTATGCATCCATCACACTGTTCCACCAACTTCTTCTCGTAATAAGCGCTACCTTCAAGACTTTGATTTTCTTTCATTTTTTCAAGTTGAGTGCTCTCCCAATCATGAAATGCCATGCATGTAAATGTTTCGCAAACTGCATCTTTATTTCGAAGAAGAGACTCAAAAGTGTAAAAGTGAGTGCAAAACCTAGTCTCCGTTGGAAGCTTTAACATAACTGACATGCGAGGTCGAAAAATATCTAACACTCTCTGTCTCTTGAGCATGAATCTCACAAGCTGACGAGCAGTGTCGATGATTGAGGCAAACCATTTGGTATCATCACTTTTATACAAATTTTTTAATACAAGATTCAAACTATGAGTATTACAGTCTACCGGAAAAACATGTGGATATTGTCGCTGTAGGATTTTGGATGAATTTTTGCAATTCTTTGCATTGTCCATGACGACTTGGACTACATTTTTGGCACCCACTTCCTCTATCACGGAGCCAATGACTTGAGCAATGTAAGCCCCAGTTTTGATTGAACCAGCTGAATCCACGGCACGGATGAAAGTCTCACCTCTAGGTGAAATAACCATTATATTAATTAATGGTTTTCTTTGTACATTAGACCATCCATCACTTTCTATACTACATCCAGAAAGCTCTATATTGCTAAGAATTATTCTTTGTATACGTTCTTTTACTTGCGCATAACATTTCTCTAATAGATCATTTCGCATAGCATGGTACGTAGGCGGTAAAAACCCTAGTCCAAACTCACCAATTTTCTTCCATGCTCTCTTCCAATGCTCACTGTCCACCATCATCATAGCACTCCCAGAAAAGTAAATCGCTTCAGCAAGGGCGAGTTGTGCATCATCGAGCCGACCTTGACGTAGGCTTTCTTGCAATGAAGTTTGACGCATGGGTATATTTCCTACATCAAAGTTTCGCTTGCAGGAAGATGCACTGGGTAGATTACTTTCTGGTTGCACATTGACGTTCGGGGTACAAGCAGCCGATGTAGCGGGAGTTTGATGATTAGAACAACAGTGTTCTTGCTACCTTGATACATTAACGGTAGGAGTGTCATGTTTTCTTGAATCTTTCTTTTGAATTTCTTCTCTTATGCGTTTCTACAGGTGCAGAGGGGTGGGTACATGACTTTTTCTTCGGTCCGCCTAAAAAGTGTTCTCTTAGTCGAGGCGCCCCACCTGATTTTACTGCATGGCATAGCTTACACTCCCAATCTATGAATCGATCACCAACGTTAATTGCATATTGCCACTCTATCCCAGGTGCCTTTTTTTCCCTGCTATTTGAAATTTGGACTCTATTGGAGGTATCACTAGATCCAACATTGTCCTCCATCTCAACAAATAACCTATTTAACCAAGCATATAACAATGAATACACAAATAAAAAAACAACAAAGTCACTCACGTATTACAAAACATACATTAGCAGACAAAGTACTTCGAAACTATCTTGACAAATACAAAAGATCATCACATAACACAAAACTACTTCGAAACTATCTTGCAAGGTCTGACTACAAAACTACTTCGAAACTATCATGCACATTGCACCCCCAATGAAGGATGCCTTTTGTACCCAATTAAGGATACTTTACACAATCAAAGATCTATGCTTGCCCAATACTCTAGTATAGGACAATAGACCTTCTCTAACATTCACAAAGAAAATCAAAGATCTATGCTTGCCCAATACTCTAGTATAGGACAATAGACCCTTGTCTACTCTAAACTATATCAAGTATCAAGAACCAATACAAGCCCCTAAGCAGGACTCTTGGCTCCATCAAACAATTCATAAAGCAGAATGAGGTAGATTACCTACGTAGCTCAAATGCAAAGCTGAATGACTCCAAATTTGTCCCTAAATCTCCGCAAGTATTAGCTACGAACCACACCCTGCCCCCAATTCAAAGAACTAAGGACGAGTGGCTCAATAGCCTTAGGAGTGTCTACAAGGAAAGACGACAGCCCCTAAGATAAGGACGTTCTTTCCAAGAGGACACTTCTAGTAACTCGAGAGCTCTACAAGTACTTTGAGGAGAGATATCACGCCCCCAAAACAAGGACTATCTCCCCAAAAGTTCCACGATGGGTGTCGGGCAGTGTTTATAAACAGAATAAAACCCCACCGGTGTTCTTTGCTTTTCCCGATGGGCCCGCCGAGAAAACCAAAAGCCCGGAGGTGTTACGGGACTAGTGGGTTCTGGCAGGTCATTGCTCAGGTCGTGTGAATATACAATGTGATGACAAGTTTTAATATGTTAACAAAAGGTTTTGTTAACGTGATCACGAAATTGTGAAGACGTTAATGAAATCCCTGCTTGATTCTAAACATAGTTACCATTTGGTAACGTAGATTTTCTTATGAACTACCATATGGTAACTTAGATTTTACAAATTATTACCATTAGGGTATATATATATATATATATATATAACATGAGAAAGGACCCTTAAATACTTGGATAGTTTTTGCATGGGACAAAACCTAAAGGACAAGCTAAGTTGCTTCACACCGGAACGAAGGAAATATTGGTGGACCTTGGTTTATAAACTAGGCAAAGCTTTTTTGCATGGCACGTTGAAATTTGAATACCTTCTGGAACAGCCGAATAGGTAACAAGAGGACACTCGATACTCACAGATACATAGTTGCAGAGGAGATTTCTTGCTCAGGTCTTTGGTGACACGTCTGCAGACTCAGTGCAGAGAGACTTGGAACCTCGTAGCTACAGTTGAAGGGGTGTTTCAAGTTGGTAGAGAAGAGGGAGCTATTCTTTCCTGTGACTCAGGTGCAAGTTCTCAACAAGGCTCTGTTCTTTCCTGTGAGTTCTAAGTTCTCAACAAGGCTCTGTTTTTTCTGTGCTCATGATTGTTGAGAGAGAGAGAGAGAGAGAGAGAGAGAGACCAGGACTTGGTCAACTAACGCAAGCCCTAGCTAGCCTATGTGGCTTACCTTAAGCTCACACTGCCATTTCCACCATTGCATTACCTCCATAGTTCTCCCCCTTCCTCTTGTTTTGTTGCCAACTGCCTCGCTTGTCATTATGCTCGGCATACCCCCCTCCTCTTTGGTTTCTCCTTCCAAGGCCCTCTCTCCTAAACACCTAGTGGTTTAGTGCAAGAGGAGGAGGATGTGCATGGGGACTCGGGAGGCCAAATGGAGGGGTGCACATGCAGAGTCCGATGGGATGGGGAAACAGGGGGGGCCTCAAGTTGCAAGAGGGCCTGGAGGGAATTAGGGCTTTACATCTGCCACAGACATGTACACAGGGGGTGTTTTCTGCATGCATTCATGAACAATGTAGTCACTATTCTCTTTCTTGAGAGCAAGCTGCAAATGCAGCGGCATCAGGGCTGAGGGGAGGGATCTTTTGATGAAGAGACTAGCTGCAGGTATAAGAGGTCCCCCGTCTCGCTGTAAGGGATTGGAGAGGTTTTCATGATGATGAATGGAACTATAGTGATGCATTTTTTGGCAAAAGAAGTACAAAGGCTTGTATAGAGCAAGGGCAGTACCCTCTTGAGTCCTGCACCATCAAGCTGTCCATTCACAGCACAGGAAACCGGTGTGTGAAGATAATTAGCAGATCGATCTGTGTCGATCTCTTGTAATGAGAGAGGAGGAGCGCTGAAAAGAGGGGGTAATGGAGGTGAAGGAGTACTTAATTTGCACAGCCAATGTAGATCAGGCAGCGGGCTATGGGAGCTCTGTGCCATATTGTGTGGAAGACAGTATTAGAAAATGCCTACAAAAACGAGGGAATGGAAGGAAGATTTTCACGTAGGTACTAGTAGTGGACAGACAAATAGAGTGCCTACGTGCATGTATGAAAAGTTAAAACCCAATATAAAGATCTTGAGAGGCATGGTTGAAACATGCAGACTGGTCATACCCCCCACTTCAATTTAGAGTCTAGAATCTAGATATACCCTCCTCTCAACTCCCGAAGTTGGAGGCACATGGGACAGTGTTCCTATTGCATCGGACTTGGGCACCCTTGCGAGGGCCGCAGAACTCAGTACAGCTTGGGGAATTGAGAGCAGCAGGAGACTACTAGACATACATTGCTTCCAATACCCGGTCAAGGTTGAGATATACAAGTGTTCGAGGGTCGTTGTGGATCCTTGGACAGCGTCTAGATATTGATTAGGCTTCGGGCCTTTAGCATGCGGTTGTCACATTTTGGCACAGTATAGCTTGTGTTATCTCTACAAACCCTAGTTGGGGATTTTCTCTTGTACAGGTAAAAGCAAGTGACCCGGGGGGCCGGGTACTAATATAGTCGCGACATATTTTGTGTGCAGGCTTAGCAGTGTGGACTTAGCAAAGCCCTATGTCTTGCTCCTTGGTTTTTAGTTGTTGCATGTGTGTGCATTTTGGGGCTTGCATGTCCCAAACAGAGTAGTAGGCTTCACATTATATATATATGTGTGTGTGTGTGCATATATATATATATATATACATATATATACATATATATATACATATATATACATATATATATACATATATATACATATATATATACATATATATGTGTGTGTGTGTGTGTGTGTGTGGGTGTGTGTGTGTGTGCATGTTTATGTGAGTTAATATCTAAAGCTCTTCTTCTCTTAATGTTGTAGGGAAGTGAGATTGGGTGGAGCGCATCCTTTTCAGCATCATTGCATTTCTATTGAGACCTCTAGGTACCTTTATTTTGGTGCTCTCTCTCTCTCTCTCTCTCTCTCTCTCTCTCTCTCTCTCTCTCTCTCTCTCTCTCTCTCTCTCTCTCTCAAATTAATATTTGGCTTCTTGGAGAATCTAGAAGTGTGTATTGCTCATGTTAATTTAAATTTGAGCTCATTAAAAACACAAAGATAAGTACATATACAAAAGGTAATTACCTTAGTTTTGCAAAGATTGACAACTAGCCTTTGTTGTTGTTGGCAAAGCTCTTGTTGTTGGTACTTTGGACGTCTTTGTGAATGGTGGGTCTGTGGGCTGCCCATGATATATATTGTGCTTTTGATCTTATAAAAGGTCTCAGCTTGCTTCCATATGAGTAAGGATCTCATCTCTCTTGCGTATGAAATTATCATCAAGCTATGGATTCAACGGCATCGTTCTGATTCTAGGATATGTAATGAGCACGGGGTGGAGGAAAAAACATTGAGATCAAGAATGAAGATGAAGGCTAAACATGCACTATCACTCTATAGAGTTAGCACATGTATGTAAAGTTTAACAAATGGATTTCTTTGATTTATGTCACATGAAAACAATATACGTTTGTCATTCTAGGCATATCATTTAATTTGTATGTGAACCTCTATGATCAAGTGTTGTCTAAGTAAGTAAGATCTTGTTTAATGATCAAACAAGTCTTTGAGCATCCTAAAGTCAGTGATGGAGCATCTAGAGAATTGTAGAAAGGAGGCTGTCCAACTAAGTAATAGTCGGCATCTAGGTTGGTAATATGTATAGCATGGGACTTGCTTTAATGAAATTTTGCTAGCTATTTGTTGATGTCTTTTATATACAGACAGTTTGCTAAAGTTGGACGATAGTAGACATTGTCCTTGTGAGTTTCTCATCACATGAAAGTTCTTTTTCTTATGTCTATACATGCAAGTGAGTTGCACCTACCTCCAATTTCTAAACATAGGCATGCATGAGAAAAACTCTAAGCATAGCACTATGTTAAACGCTTAGAATAGATGGATCGCTAAGAAGGGTGGAGCCCATGGCAGTCGATGACTCTCGTAGGGGAAGATTTTTTCCTACAACAATAACGTCTTGATAAATGTGACAAACTAAGTTGATAAGGTGTATCTCTCAATAACACGATTTGCTTGATTGTAAATAGATTGCAGGGTATTGTAACATTCAAGGAGCCAAAAAGCTACTTTTGGTTGGTTGGACAAATACAAGCTGCTAATGTCTTTGTATCTTCTAGCTTGGAAATCTTGATTTGAATTGAGTAAGAAAACATGGCTAGAAACACAGGTAATTACATTGATGGTAGAAAAGTAAATCTCATATCTATACATTTTTATGTATTCATATGAATGTTTAACTTTGCCAAACAGGAACTTTCAAACAATCGAATTTGAGTGGTTGGTTAGTGGCAAAACCATCTCAAATTTCAGCAAATTAGGGCGCACAAACACAAACATCTCAAGCTCCATCTAAGACTCAACATGTTGACCAATATGGACGCAAACAACTACTTGAGCAGCTCTTTGGAGAAAATTGCTCTACTTCTAAAGAAAACGATGATTCTATGGCTCACCTAGAAGAGAGTGATGCGGACAACAACACAAGCAGCTGAAAGTCTAAGGTGGGTTTCAAAAGAAAATTTAGAGACTCATGGCGATTTCATCATCCATGGATCTCTCCTAGCTCTAAAGATGGTGAGCTAGTGGTGAAGTGCACGGTTTGTATAGCAGCAAAAAAGAGAAACCTTTTTTCAACTATAGGGTCAGATGTTATGCATCGTGGAGCATTTAAGAGGCATGAAGAAACAAATCAGCATCAAAGTGCTGAGAGGATTTTGGAGAAGCTACAAAAAGATGGTGGAAAGGTGGTTGGAGCAATAGATACCGGCTTGCAAAGAAGTGGAGAAGTCTATAGATCTCAAGTTGTAAGTGTTATCCAGGCCGTCTACTACAAGGCTTTAGAAGGGAAGAGTTTGAATGGAATCCCAAGGCTAATAGAATTCTTGAGATTCATGAAAACGCCTTTTATTCCTATCAGCAGTGATGACAGCTATGGGACCTATGCAAACGCTATGGTTGCAAGAGAGATGCTCAGTGCCATTTGTGATCACATAAGAGGTGAATTATTGAAAAAGTTGAGAAGGAGTGCATTCTTTTCTTTATCCATAGATGAAAGCACCAATCGACGCTTGGAGAAGCACTTGATTGTCTATGTTACTTACCTAACATCACAACTTGATGTTGAGGTGAACTTCTTGCAGCTATTGAAGATAGAAAAGGCTGATGGTGAAACAATATACAATGCCATCATCAAACTCATGGGAGACTTGAAGCGAGACGAACGCCAATTTGTAGCCATTGCTACGGATGGTTGTAGCACCATGACAGGGAAAAGAAAAGGTGTGGTTTGTTAGCTTCAAAGAACATTTCCTTCTCTTCTTGCTATCCATTGTATTGCACATAGGGAGGCATTGGCAGCCAAAGATGCTGCTGAGAAATGGAGTTTATGGACAGCCTAGCTGGGAAAATTTATAGTTTGCTTGGTAAGTCAAGCAATAGGCATTCCGAGTTTTCAAAGCTATTGAAGGAGTTCCAACTACATGACGTAAAAATTTTGCAACTCCATAGTGTTCGATGGCTTTCAAGAGGCTTGGTAATGGCTCGCATTGTGGAAGTCATGCCTGCTATCTTAGAGCAATGGAATGTCAATCATCATCCGGAGTATGAGGCTTTGGTCTCCTATCAAGTTCAATTTCTATTTCATTATCTTGCCGATGTTTTGGAGCAAATGAATATCTTGAGCAAGGTCTTTCAAGAGAACATCGTTGATGTTTCATCTCTTGGGTCGAAGTTTCAAACAACAAAAACCATCTTGCATACAAGGTACTTGGATCCTCAAAGCGAGTGCTAAAAACTCCACGAGGTTGAGTAAGTTTTTGAAAGGCACAAGCTCATTTGGATTCATGGGCTTCGAAACAACGGGTGGAGGTATCAAGAGTTTTCCCATCACTTGGAGATCTATAAAAGATCTCATGAAAGGAGAAAATGCTCAAAATGATGAGTCTGGATCACTTGAATCATGCAAGGATCTAGCAAGGCAGCATGTGGAACGCCTACTTCAAGCTCTTGACACTAGACTTGGTGACATTGATGTGTTCAAGGCCATGAAGTTCTTCGAGCCAGTTGGATATCCAAATCATACGAGAAGATGATTAGAATCAACTTCTGCATGGCTGAAGACTCTTTTTGAGCACTTCACTACGGGTGTAGATCCTACACCATGCTATGATGAAAGGGAAGGTTTTGCGGAAACCTTGTATAATGCTTGTCCACACAAAAGTATGCTTGGTGCATGGAAGTATTGCATTTCAGATGCGAGCTACTCAAAGGAGGGGCTACCCATGGGCAAATGGTTCGAAGACTTTCCTACCATTATGAGGTTATGGCAAAGAATCTTGGTTGTGCCAGTGAGTACAGCCACTTGTGAAAGAGGTTTTTGGAAGCAAAATGAAGTGAAATCCAAGCTACGGAGTCTCTTGCATCTTGACACGTTGGATGCTCACATGATGATTTCTATGACAAAGGTTCCATATGAGGAAGTTAATTGGAAAAGGGTGGAAAGTATATGGAATGATATGAAGGAGCATGGTCGAAGGCCTGGGTAGACGACATCATCGAGCTACAATGCTTTCTTCCTTTTCACCTGGAACTCTCTCACGACCATGTCTTTTGGTTTTGATGACTCTTACTTCAGCTGTTGCTCTTTGTTATCTCCTATTTCTCTTGTCAGCTTATTGTACACCTCTCCAATCAGCTCCCTTGCCTTCGCTTCATTTTTGAGCTCTTGTAAATTTGATAAATCTTGCAAATTTTGATCCTATTTAGCACTACATGGTAGGAAAAATCTTGCATGAATGATGTGGTTCACTGATGTTTAAGATCAAAGTTTATGCTTATATGGTATTGTTGCTTACTTTTTGGATGTCTCGCAATCCATGTGCCATTTGGGTTATGGTGGTAGCTTGTCCATGACAAGTGAATGTATAGGCCATGGTTAGGATACATATAGGAAGGTAAAAATTTGGCTAGTTTGAAGGTATCCAGTCATATCATTTGCATTGGATGCCAAAGGAACAACTTGTATTTTCTGAATTTGTTTGAATTTTCTGAAATGTAAAGTCATCCTCCAGAGACATGAGCCTAGAAAGTCTCATTTGTGGGAATATGTATCTCTTGTGGGTTTTGGCACTAAGGTTTTTGCTAGGCCACCAATGGTGGGCTGGTTTGTACATTTGTTGGGCTGGCTTTTGCTTTATTTTGATGGACCTCCCTTCATTAAGTGACTCTTGAGCAGCTTTTTGAATTTCTAAATTTCTAAAATTTTTAAAATTTTGAAATGTAATGTTGGGACATGAGCTTACCGAGTCTCATTTGTGGGCTGATATTTTTGCTGTTGCTTTTAGCACTAAGGGTTCTTTCTAGACCACCAATGGCATGGTTTGTTGGGAGGTGTACGGATGGTAGAGTTGAGTAGAGGCAAAGAAAAGGTTTATGATAACTTTGTCTCATAACTCATGAGGGAAGTGAGCAAATGAGTAGCCAACGATGGAATCTCATTGTGTAAGCTAGCCTTTTGAAAGAACTCACAAGGCAATTTGTCTCTTGTAAAAGTTGTCATTATTGCACATTGTTGATCCACATTCTAGGAGGAAGTCAAGTAGCTTGATACAGCGTTCTCGTTTGAGCCTTTTGCTCCACCATGCTTTATTTTGATGGACCTCTATTTGTTGAGTGACTCCTCATGAGCAGTAGTCTTGGTTTTGCTCTACTTTTAACTTGGACAATGTGAGGCATTTTTCCAGGTTTGTTTTTCTCGATTATTTGTTGGCATGCCATACAATGGTTTGTAGATGGTGGCATGCAAAAATATTGCATTCGTGATAATGTTTATATTGTCTACAAAATGGAAATGGGTTAGCTTCTCCACTCCATTTGTGTTTGGTACAAAGTCTATATTCTTTGAATTTTCTAAATTTTTGAAATGTAATGTCGTTTGGGACATGAGCTTATCGAGTCTCATTTGTGGGTTGATATTTTTATTGTTGCTTTTGGCACCAAGGTTTTTTGCTAGGCCACCAATGGCTTCGTTCGTTGTTGTTGGGACTCGGGAGTTGTACGGAGTCGCGAGGGAAGTGAGCAAATGAGTAGCCAATGTGAGGCATTTTGTGGCACATTTACTCCCATTTTGGATGCATTTTGCACTTTCGCTTGCAAATCCTCATCAAATGGAACGATCGTTATCTTTTGTGCTCCGCTTGGGCTTTGCACGAGAATTTTGCACCCCTTTCTCTCACAAAAATGTGCAACAATTGTTAGAAATTTTTTTCTCGATTCTTTGGCATGGCATACAAGGCTAGGGTTCATAAGATGGTGGCATGCCAAAATGTTGCATTCTTGATAATGTTAGTATTGTTTATATGAAATGGGTTAGCTCATCCAACAAATTGTTTGTGTTTGGTATAAAGTCTATGTGTTTTTAATTTTTCGAAATGTATAGTCGTTCGGAACATGAGCCTAGCGAGTCTTATTTGTGGGCTGATATTTTTCCTATTGCTTTTGGCACTAAAGGTTTTTGCCAAGCCACCAATAAGCTATTTTTGTTACATTTGTTGTGAGGTGTACATATGGTAGAGTTGAAAAAAGAGGCAAAGAAAAGTTGTCATTCGTGAATCGTGGTATATGATAACTTGATCACGAGAGAAGTGAGCAAAAAAGCGGCCAAGCACTTGATGGAATCTCCTTGAGCGAGCCTTTTGGAAGACCTCACCAAGTAGTTTCTCTCTTGTCATTATTGCACATGGTTGATCCACATTCTAGGAGGAAGTCAAGTAGCTTGACAGCCTTCTTGTTTGAGCCTTTCTCTCCACCAAGCTTTATTTTGGTTGACCTCCCTTTGTTGAGTGACTCATGGGGGACCTAAGTTTTTCTCTACTTTAACTCCTATGGTATGCAATTTCTCATATTTATTTTTATGGGTTCTTTGGCATGGCATACAATGGTTTGTAGATGTTGGCATGCCAGAACTTTGCGTTTTGTATAATGTTCATACGTTTATCAAATGGAAACGTGTCATCTTCTTGAACGAACTATTTGTGTTTGGTATAAAATATTTATTTTTAGAATTTTCCAAAATGTAAACTTGTTAGGGACATAAGCCTAGTAAACCTCATTTGTGGGTTGAGTTTTTTCCTGTATCTTTCGGCACTAATGGTTTTTCCTAGGTCACCAATGGACTGGTTATGGTACATCTATTGAGTTCATGAGATGGTTCATATATTTGTCGCATGGAGTGTTTGTCTTCTCGTTAAAGTGTTGTATTTATGAAAAACTTATTTGACATAGAAATCTTTGTACAAAATGACTTTGGAAATTTAATCGAGATTCAAAAGCACAAAGAGAAACAAAAAGTTAATGTAACAAGGACCTATGTCCAATGCTTGTTGTGCTACTCATAGAACAAGTTGATATTGGGTAACTTGATGCTTTGTGGGTGTGATATCTTCCCTCCATGTAAGACAATTGCAATGACGAATGTTGAAGAAGCCTCATATAACGTTCTCTCTCTCTTTCTTGGGAAGGCGACACACACACACACACACACACACACATACAAACTATAATTATGGAGGACATAGAGGGGGGGGACGAGAGAGAGAGAGAGAGAGAGAGAGTCTGTGTGTCTTATGACAAAATAGGTACAAATCATATCAAAGCTGGATGACTGCTCTACCTTTACGAGGGGTGATCAAGCATTGTTTAGACCAGGTGCTTCTTTTGCTTGAAAGACTGTAGTTGAGTATTTTAAATACTCGGATAAATAATCTTTTCTTTTTAGCTTTTAATCATTTTATTATATGGTATTCCAAATTTTGGGGTAAATAATATTTTCTTTTTAGTTTTTAGTCATTTTATTATATACTTATAGAATTGATTTTTGTTACCATTTTAAACATAAAAGTAACCAATTGGAATTTTTATAAATCTAGAAAGTTTTCAAACGGTAACTTAGGTTTTTGACTTTGTTACCAATGGTAATTTTTAAAAAATTCAAACTTATACAGTGGTGGGAATCCAGGGGGTGGTCTAAGAAGAGGTTGTGGCATGTACGTGCACTCAATATAGTAGGTGCTATAGGCAGTGTGCTAAGTATAGGACTCGGATCACTCAATTGAGGGGAATAGGGTAGTCCAAAAAGTAAGACATATATGGTACGATCATCGCTAGTCCTCGGCCTGCTGTTCCCATCAAATCTAACAAGATCGGCATAAGGAGGCTCATACTGCTCGGTATAAGTACACATGTACCTACGACTGTGCTTGTCTCTGTAGATCAAGCTGTCAGTTTCTCTCTACACGTGAACCCTCAAAATAGGATGGCACGAACATCTGCTAGATCACTCTCAGGTAACTCAACCAAACTGGACCGAATCCGCGCAATATTATATGTATGTCCGATCTCATCTATGTAATGATATGGGAAACTCTCGTGTGGGCGTACACGCACAACCTGCCATGTGAGGGGCTGTTTATCTATGGATGGACTTCATACACACATCAAGCCATCAGTCACTAGACTAAAATAGACATAGAGATCCTTACACATGCCTAAGAGTCCTAAGAAGATACAATCTCTATGTGCTACAGCCATGGCATCCATGCCGGCATGAAGTCGGGTGTGTGGGCAAATCCTATGTGCGTACGGGGTCTCTAACTAGGCATCTAGGGGCCTATATGTGAAAAACTGTGTGTGTGTGGGGGGGGGGGTGTGCAAGTGTGCATGGTGTGCGTATACGTGGTGTGTGTGTATACGGTGTGCGTCACCTCAGACAGGTTGAAATTAGAGAGAAGGAGAGAGAGAGAAGGTGTGTGTGCGTGTTCAGTCCCTACTAATCCACTTTTTTTTTTTAATAATTGTGTGAATGAGTGTGTATATGTATATGTAGGTAGGAACGTATACGGGTGTGTAATGCGGGTATAGTGTGTATATGTATATGTAGGTAGGAACGTATACGGGTGTGTAATGCGGGTATAGTGTGTATGCAACGGGTGTGTGGTATGTGTTGTCTGTGCAATATATGCAAGGATGTGTGTGAGTGCATAGGTGTTTGTGCAATGTGTGCGTAATGCACGTGTATTATATATGTATGCAAGGGGTCGGGTATGTATGTGTATGTAATGTAAGGATATGTATGCAGATGAGTGTGGGTTTACATGTGTCGAGTGTGAGTTGTGTATTGTGGTGTGTGAATGTGTGTACTATGGATGGGCATGTACGCGTGTGTGCAAGTGTGTTTACGTGGGTATGTATGTGTGTGTAATGCAAGGATATGTATGCAGATGAGGATGGGGATGTACGCGTGTGTGCAAGTGTGTGTTTGGTGTGTTGTGATGTGTTTCTGTATGAAATAGAGCGTGGGAGAATGACCCGAATGATTTCCCCGTGTTCACAAAACCTAACCTTTAGTTTATTTCGATCGGGTGAAACGCCCCTTGGTGAAAACCGATTGAAATTTTTGCTTGTCGATGTGAACGCCCTCCCGCTTCTTTTTTTTTTCAATTTTGGTGCGTTATTACTGTCGAGCCAACGAGAGAATATAATAGCGCAAGAGGGTAGGATAAGGCAGGGTTCGGGAAAAGACGGGTTCGCTTTAGCCTAGAACTTGTTCAACTTCGGGAAAATCCTTCTCAAATTCTTATGAGAAGGAAATAAAACCCTTTCAAATTTTACAAGTTTTAGTTATATTTTCTAAGTTCACATAGAAAATACCATCTCAAAAATAGCAATTTCCTTCTCATTTAGTGGTGAAAAGGATTTAGTTCCTTTTCCCTAAAATTGCTTTCCCGAACCCTGGGATAAGGAGAGAGCGATTGAAGGGGTATGGGCCTGGCCGGCTTTATTGCGCAAGGGTGTGAGATCTGTGAGTGTGCCAGTTGTGTGGGGCGGTGAGAGAAGAGAGATACAGGGTATAGGCTCTGACTTCTGACTTCCTGCCAACACAAATAGAGAGAGAGAGGGAAAATACGGAAGCATGTGGGAGAGAGAAGACGAAAAAACCCCCCAAAAAAAAAAAGAGAAAAGGGAAAGAGAAAGGAAAGAAAGAATAATAAAGAAAGAAAAAAAGAGAAAGGAAAGAAAGAATAATAAAGAAAGAAAAAAAGAAGAAGAAAATGAAATAGAGATTGTGAGGGTGTGGGAGTGTGTGTATGGAGGGACGGGGTGTGTGAGTGTGTGTATGGGGTGTGGGTGAGTGTGGTGTGAGTGAGTGGGGTGTGTGTGAGTGAGTGTATGGGGTATGGGTGAGAGTGTTGTGAGAGTACGTGTGGTGTGCGTGTGGATGGGGTGTATGTATGTGTGGTGAGAAAGAGTGTGTGGGGTGTGATTTTTTTTTTAATTTATCTTTGAAATCCTAAAGATGCCCCAATTAACAAATAATTGCCATGACTTTGCAAAATTATCCAAATCAATCCAAATTTAAGCCCGAAAAATTCCTACGAATCATAAAGACAACCACCGGCACAACCGACCACTCAAAATTTTCAAAATTTCATAAGTTTTCGTTCGAATGATTTGTGAATTGTACTCCAAATTTCTACCGAAAATTTGGCAGCATTTCGGCATGAAATTGAAAACCCCCCAAAAAAAAATTCGGGAACGATATGCACTTGCGCAACAAAAATTTAAAAGCCCTGAGACACTAAAACATCTCTTAATGCAACCGGATGGTAAACTCACCTACGAGCTGTGAACTCGGTCGGTAGAGCTACACTACTCGGAATCGCATAAAAGAGAGTTCTACTCGTAGAACTAAGCTTCTAGACTAATCCTACCAAGTTTGGTCGGAATCGGACAACTCTATTGCGCTAGATCTGCTAAACACGCTTAGCAAATTGACTTAATCAATTAATCAACTTGCTAATGAAACATTAATAAATTTATAATGGAAAGAAAGTGCACAGGACACAGAATAACCTCATCAAATTGAAATCAAATTCGGAGCACCGAGGCGACGGTAGCAAGTGTCTGACCGCAAGAGCGCTTGTAGTTCCGCTTTTAGTTCTCACACAAGACTCTTTTACAAATGAGCGGATTTTCACTTATATAGGCCGGTCGGGACGCTCAACCCGAAATTAACCGACATTTAAACTGGGAATATCCTATACATCTTGGAAGCATTTTAGCCCCGGCTTGACTCAATTCTAATTAAATAAGCCTATCGGGACCATCCGGGTTCTGTCGAGCGGCAGGTGCGGGACCCACATAATAAAAATTTTAAAAATTCTTTAAACTTCTGGGGCAATTCGTCGAGCACTCCGGCAATCTTTTTAAGGGCACTGCTCTGTACTCGGAACATTCCTCCCCACCTAGACTGCGCACGTCCTCGGGCGCGTTGAAATGTTATCGAGGATCGTCCGTGGGTGGTTGCTTTGATACTTCAAGTGTTGGTGCATGTTGTTGTTTTGGCGTTGATAGCACTGAGGTCACATGTGGTCAGAAGATTTTTTGACCTGCATCTTCCAGTAGGAATTAAGAATACATAAGCTTACATGGATGCATCAAGCACATGACCTAGGTAGTTGGACTATTCTCACGAGAATAATCTGGGTGATAAGTAAATTTCACTTGGAGTTGTCTTTGCCTTTGACATTGAACTGCTTCTTCTTGAATTGAGGCCAGTTGTTTAGACCTGTCAAGCCTTCATGGACTGCTTGATCATTCTTGTGCTCTTAGAGCATAGAACATATTCCTGGCTTGTGTGGAAGCTTGAAGTTGGCATGTGACATTCTTGGGCGGGTTAGGTTCCACTTGCGGAAGATGGGTAGAAAATTCAAGTGAGAATTTTTCAACTAACCCATTTCAATGCATTGAATACAACACATGCAAACTAAATGCAACTTTAACCCTAAAGTTAGATATGAAAACATTAAGCACAATTCTCCTGTTTTCTCCAAAGGATGTGAGCATTGGCGTTGAGGTTGATCAGTCGCTAAATTCCTATAGTATTGGTACCTGTAACCTATCTAGATCTATGATCTGTTGACCTGTGTTTGGGAGAAGGTGACATGTTTCTACACCATGTATAGGTATGATCTGTCGGTTTTTAGCTTTGTTGTTCCAGCCTTTGGTCTTTGAACCTGTAATCCTGCTCATGTACCTGTTCGATTTGTTCCAGCTTCCCACAGAGCCGTTTTTTTCCAATTTTCCTTGTGGTAGCTTGAGATATTTCTTGAAGACCTATTACCTGTTGGGTTTGAGATGGAAGTGTAGAAGATAGTTCCTTGAGTGTAGACTATTCCATCTATGTCCATTGGAGTGAAGGTGGCCTGACGGACAGGTAGAGCACCAAAATGGAGAACTGCTTGCTTGTAGACCGTCGCGGTGCTCATCATGAGGCTTTTATTGAGAAAACAAAATAAAAAGAAAAAAGAAAAGAGGGAAGGTGACAAGCATATGTACATAGCCATGGGAAAAAACCTCCGAATGAGGGAAAAAGTGCCCTGACCTACCTAAGGTTTCTATTGTGGGTGGGTTTTTGCTTGCGACGACGTGCTCTTCGTCTTGAAGGTGATTGGCGAGGCTTTCTACGTGTAATCTTTGGAGGTTGGGTTGACCTGTGTATAGATTTGGGAATCCAAATTTGCTTTGGGTTCTTAGCTAAGAGCTTCTTTGGTACCCACACCTGTCTTCTAGCTCTAGTCTTGCCTTGTTTTTGTGAAGATGTGGTAGTTGAAGCCTCAACTGCGTATAGATTTGGGAATCCAAATTTGCTTTGGGTTCTTAGCTAAGAGCTTCTTTGGTACCCACACCTGTCTTCTAGCTCTAGTCTTGCCTTGTTTTTGTGAAGATGTGGTAGTTGAAGCCTCAACTGCATTTGTGTCATTGGTGTTGATTCTTGGCACCCAGATTTGCTTCAATACCTCTTTTTCTGAGCTGTATGTTGTGAAGAAGATGTTGTTGGAGGAAGCATTGGCGTGTTGGTTGTTCGGAGGCTCTCTTTGGTATCCACACTTGTGAGATCTTGGCCAACGTGGTCGCTCGGGATGTAGTCATGACTTCCTTGTTGTCGGCTTCCACTTCAACCTATGATTCACTATATTATGGGAGTAAAACCTCTTTTTCTTTAGCTTGAATACTGTTTTCTTCCTCTATCTCGTCCAGCAAGTGATATGAGTATCTAGGAGTGAATTCTGCATAGGATTGTTGAGATCCATTTGCTGAAAGATACTCTCTCATTCTCCCAATCTAGGTATGCCTTATACTTCCTCTGCCACATAGCTTTCCCAAAATGATTTCTGCACTCACTGTGTGTGGTGGCAGGATATGGAACCTGTGACTACACTCAATGTCATTGATAGACATTGGTATATCTGCATAACCCAGTGTATGGACCTTCTTGTGAGAGGAGTCCACTATCATCACATCACCACCCCTCGTGTGCTATCTGCCCCTCTCCAACTCTCCCAGCCTCTCCCTCCCCTCTAGTGACCCTCGAGTCTGGATCATTAAAAAAGGTGGTGTATGAGCATGCCAAACAATATCTATCAATGGATCATGCTCTACATGATGGATCACTAGCCAGACCTCCTGAAACCTTGCATGTTGCTGATTGGAAGCTTATGTAGGAGGAGTCACATAATCATATTGGAGAGCCTCCCCAAGGAATGAAATGACTATCAATATTTCACGGGTTGCCATATTGGGATAAGCTCCTTATTAATCATCTTCTAGATCCAATGCATATACTGGAGAATGTTGCACATTCAATATGGAAGATGTTGAGCAAACAAAGAGAAACAAAGGCTCAAGGGGAGGAACTACGCAAACAAAATCATCTACCGGAATTGTGGCCTCAACTTAGACCCAATTGCAAAATTTATCTACCAAAGGCACCGTGGGTATTATCGAATGATGAGAAAAACCAGGTTTTAAAAAAAGTGATTCAAACCTTCAAGACACCCACGGGATACATGGAATGTGTGAAAGGTGCATTTACAAAAGATGATAAACTTTTAGGATTGAAGTCACATTATTGGCATAAATTCTTGCAGCAATAACAAAAAATATTAGAAAAACCTTATACAATATTAGCACATTGTCTGATCGGATCTTCCAAAAGGAGATAGATTCTGACACTATTTAATCAGCCTGTGTGAACATCATCAAAGCAATGGTAATGATGGAGAAATTCTTTCCACCAGACATGTTGACAATACAAGTACACCTACTAGTACATGTTGTGGATGAAATTGTGATTGTAGGGACAGTGCATGCTCGATGGATGTTTTTTTTGGAACATTTTTTGAAGACACTAAATGGATTTGTACATCTATGTCAATGGGATGGCTTGTACAAGAATCTATAACTTACATCACAGAGTATCTTGCTACATCAGACCCAGAAATGCCACAATTATGGATACATGATAAAGACCAACAAAACAACCTCCTTGAAGAGGAACCACAAGGAGCAAGAAAGGTAAAATCAATGATTTATACCTTTTAAGGGAAAAAATTAACAAATTTTGTATTCTAAATTCAAAGCCAATGGAAAAATGGCTTGACAAATATGAAGAAGCAAAAGCAAAGAGAGAGTAAGCAAGAAGACAATTTCGACAAAGTCGCACCTACCCCTCAAAACTAGTACAACTTCCGGACTTTCCTTCACGCGGATGGTTCGAGGAATCAATTATGAACGCAAAAATAGCTGGCAAAGTTATAACACAAGAAGAAGAGGAACCAGTTATAGGATGTGATTACCACTACTAGAGGGCGAGACGTTTACCGCGCCCAATTAACCACACAAAGTAGAGAGAGAGAGAGAGTAGTGAGATGGGGTGCAGGGAAGAGAGAGGGAGCCAAGCTTCAATTTATTGCCAATATAGCCGCTTTTATACCCGGATATATAACCCCAAATATAACCACGATTATACCCTCAGCTATTGCCTCTTATATAACCACGGATATACCCCCACACGCAGAATTTCCATAGTCATACACCTCATGACATATGTACATATGTACTAATAATACTATATTACCATGATCCAAAAACATAGAATGTATACAGATTCTAGAAACTAGATATTGTACATACATTTCAGTATAGATATTGACTTATATGAATTCATTATTGTATACTTACAAATATATAAAATATAACATATTATTTTATTATAAAATGCTCACAAATACACGGAATTGTGGACGGACATGGATCTCACGAACGTTTGCATAGGTTGGTTGAGCAAAAGCTGCAACTCTGTCCAGTTTAGGATCTTGACCGATCGAGCACAATGTCGTCCATGGATTACCTTGATGTGACTCCACAGAAGTTATGTTTACCTTGATACTCCTGGGTCTCCTAGTCTTCCCTCTTTGCATGGCCCTTTCTAGTAACACTCCCTTCTTTGTCAGAAATGGCTCCCCTTGTACCACTTCCTCTTGAATGGTCATCTTGAATGGTTCCCCCTGAAAAGACAGTGGATTCTCCCTCTTATTTCATAGTAAATTGTACACCGATAGATGTAATGCTCCTAGTTTTCTACTTCTTGTTTGCATAGGCAACATAAATGCTCTTCAAATGGGATGCCTTGCCATCACCCTGTTGTTACCATATTATAGTAGTGATGTGTGTGAACACACTTAGGACCGCCGGGGCACTTTTTCCCTCACTAGGAGGTTTTTTCCCCCGTGCATTGTATATACGCCCATTATCTTCTAGGGCTTGTCATCTTTCATTTTTTGGCACTCATAATACACTACTGTGTTGTGCTCAAGCTTCCTCATCTTCTTGAAGTTGTGTGTGCATTCCTGCAACCCTAATTCCAACAATTGGTATCAGAGCAGGCTTCCTCCTCCCGGGCAGCATCACCGGCACCTGCCGCTTCATCTCCTCCGATTGCGACGAGGTTTCACGAGCGTCTGCAGGTTAGTATATGCCGTGGGTGGGCCCGTAGGGCTCGTTCGTTTCAGAATTTTGATCTGAAGTCATTTCGCCCTCCGTTTTTGCATTCCAAGTACTGCGCAGGCAAAATCGTCCTACTGTGCAGATTTTCTGTCAAGATTAAAATCTGCAGGACAGGTGCCCATTCGTCTGTTTTGGGCTGTGCTACATAGCACAGGTCGATTTTATACAGGTTTACCTCTTACAGACAGCATTTACATCTAGTAGTACAGTCATTGGCCATGGCTGACAACAATGATGTATTCCGCATGTTGGCTGCTGAGGATAAGTTGGATGGCACCAACTATCCATTGTGGGCATATATGATGCGACATGTATTGGTAGCAAAGGGGTTATGGAACATTGTGCAGGGTATTGATGCACGTCCTATTGTGGCTGGGAATGCTGCAAATACATCAGAAACAGGTACTGTTGATGATGGTGCAGGCACAAGTGCTGTAGCAGCTGTTCGAGAACCACCACTTTCAGCAGAGCAGATTCGTTGGGATGGTAGAGATGCGCAGGCTCATGCCTTGATTGCGCTGTCTGTCAAACGTACCATTATCCCACATATTCGCTCCTGCAGGACTTCTAAGGATGCTTGGGATGTACTTGCCACATTGTATCAGGCAAGAAATGAGGCTCGTGTTGCTTATCTCCGAAAACAGTTGGAGAGTGAGCATATGAACGAAGGTGATTCTATGGATAGCTTTTTGACAAAGATCAAGGATTTCAAAGAGCAGCTCATTTCTGCAGATGAAATCCTGTCAGACAGTTCACTTGTGCAGACTGTTTTGAATGGTCTACCAGATTCTTATCAGGGTTTTGCTTCCACTCTTCGCTTGATGATGAAAGGCAATCCAAATGCCTTATCATTTGAGGAGTTAGTTTCTGTTTTGCTGCAAGAAGACCAGTCAAGGCAAAACAGGAATATTATGCGTGTCGCAGATCAAGCTTTCGTTGCTAGTCAGAGAAGCGGGAAAGGTAAAGCTGGCTTTTCTTCTAGTAAGCAGAAATCTGCAAATGCTGCGCAACCAAAGAAGGAAGACAAAGATGAGAAGAAGGGTGACAAACAGAAGACATTTTGCAAGTACTGTAAGGGAAATGATCATGTCATCAAAGCGTGTCCTAAGCTGGCTGCGAAAGAGGCTAAGAAGAAAGAGGCTGGTATGGCTGTTGCAGATGCCTCTCCTTCTAACAATGAATCTGCTAATGTTGTGCTAGATACAGAATGGGCATTCAATGCGCAGTGCAGTTATGACCCATCTTTGCATGACACATGTATGTCTGCAGTAGATTCAGATGTATGGTACTTTGACAGTGGTGCCACTAAGCATATCACCTCGCAGCGCAGTTTATTCACTTTCCTTGAGTCTGCTCCCACAGGGAATACTGTCACTTGTGCCAATAACTCCTCTTATCCCGTTGAAGGAGTTGGACAGATTGTGCTGAATGTTGCAAATGGCAACACCTTTACACTTTTTGATGCATTGTATGTGCCAGGGATCAAAAAGAATCTGCTGTCAGTCTCCGCATTTGCCAAAACAGGTTTGGTTGTAAAATTTGTGGATGACAGATGTACTGTTCATGATCTCTCTTGTGGTGACATCATTGTAGCATCTGGTTCACTATGTCGAGGGCTGTATAAGCTCAATATGGATGGCAAATGTGTAGAGGATTCAGCATGTGCTATTATGGATACGCAGGCTATTTCAGATGCAAAACTGTGGCATGCACGTTTTGGTCATCTGAATTTTGCAAGTTTGCTGCGCCTGCAGAAATCTGAAATGGTGTCTTCTTTGCCTAAGCTTGAGGCACCTGTCAAGCATGTTTGTGAGGGCTGCATATTGGGTAAAATGCAGCGTGCTTCCTTTCCCAAAGATGGATCAGTGAGAGCTGAACGCAGATTGCAGCTTGTTCACAGTGATGTTTGTGGTCCCATGCAAACTCCATCATTTGGAAACTACCTTTACTTCGTGACTTTCATTGATGATTTTACCAGGCATGCATGGGTATATCCTTTGAAGGCAAAGTCCGAAGTGTTTTTGTGCTTCAAACAGTTTTTGGTTATGGCTGAAAATGTGTCAGAAAGTAAGATGGGCACCCTCCGTTCAGATCGAGGGGGGGAGTATATGTCTTCAGAATTTAATGCATTTCTGGCTGAGCGTGGGATAAAACACCAATGTACAGTGCCGTATACACCACAGCAAAATGGTGTGGCTGAGAGAAAAAACAGGTCTCTCATGGAAATGGCAAGATGTATGGTTAAGAGTCAAAGTCTACCACATGGTTTTTGGCTTGAGGCTGTCATGTGTGCCACTTATGTACTAAACAGGTGTCCCACCAAAGCATTACAGGTTGTCACTCCATATGAGGCTTGGCATAGCCGCAAGCCATCTGTTGGCCATTTACGTGTTTTTGGTTGCCTGACATATGCATTAGTGCCTGTGCAACATCGCAGAAAATTGGATGACAAAGCTGTCAAATGTATTTTTGTTGGATATAGTGCTGAGAGCAAAGGCTATCGTTTGTATCATCCACAGACAAAGCGCATTTTGGTTAGCCGTGATGTTGTATTTGTGGAAGATGCAGTTCAGCCCTTGGTTTCATGTACTAAGGAGACAGATATCAGCTCACATGATGTCTATGATACATTGTTGCCTCTTTTCAGTGGTGCACAGTCAAGTGTAATACCTCATGAGGCAGTTTTTCAGCCTATGCAGGTTTTAAATGATGGCACAGATCAGCCTATATCTGATGCAGATGTGCATGATGCACTTGAGGATGAGAGACAAGAGATTGAGGGCTCTAGGAATATGCCTAGATGGCTGGTGCAGACTTTACATGACAGCAAGTTGGATGCCCCTTTGTCTAGTCGCACTCGTTCTGGCTCTCATGGTGCCTCTTATGCGTCAGATTGTTATGCATTGGCTGTTTCTAGTATGTGCGATGAAAGTGAGCCTGTTTCATTTGATGAGGCACAAAGTTCAGAAAATTGGATGGCTGCTATGCAAGCAGAATACGATGCTATTCTGAAGAATGGTACATGGTCTTTATGTGACTTGCCCCCTGGCAAGAAGGCCATTGGCACTAAGTGGGTTTACAAATTGAAGCGTAAGCCTGATGGCACAGTGGATCGCCATAAGGCTAGACTTGTTGCAAAAGGTTATGCTCAAGAGAAGGGCATTGATTTTGATGAGACTTTTGCTCCCACATGTCGTATGACCACTGTTCGTAGCATCTGTGCATTAGCAGCTCATAATGGTTGGAATGTACATCAGCTGGACATAAAGACTGCGTTCTTAAATGGAGATTTGCATGAGGAGGTGTATGTATCGCAGCCTCGTGGTTTTGTTCAAAGAGGGCAGGAAAACAAAGTGTGCAGGTTAAAAAGGGCTTTATATGGTTTAAAGCAAGCTCCACGAGCTTGGTATGAAAAAATACATGCATATTTGACTGCACATGGGTTTCAGAATAGTCCAACAGAAAGCACTTTGTATGTTAAACGTGTGGATGGTGTACATCTAATCATTGCTCTCTATGTCGATGACATGCTGCTCACAGGACCAAATGAGAGTCATATTGCTGATTTTAAGGCTGATTTGAATGCCTCTTTTGAGATGTCAGATTTGGGGCATTTGCATCATTATTTGGGGATACAATTTAAGCAGTGTGATGGAGGTATTGCTTTGTGTCAGACAAAGTATATTGAAACATTGTTGCGGAGATTTGGCCTTGAAGACTGCAAGCCTATTGCTACTCCAATGGAGACAGGTTTGAAGTTGAGTCTTCATGATGCTGGAGATCACTTTGATGTCACACTCTATCAGACAGCTGTTGGTTGCCTCATTTATGTATGCATTACGAGGCCAGACATTCAGTTTGCAGTCTCACAGGTGAGCAGATTTATGCATAGCCCAGGCATTAAGCATTGGCAGGCAGTGAAGCGTATCTTTCGCTATTTGAGTGGTACTCGGCATCTTGGGTTGTTTTATCCCAAGGGGGGATCATTGCCGCCAGATTTACATGCTTTTTCAGATTCTGACTGGGCTGGTTGTTATGACACACGCGTGTCCACGAGTGGTTTTTGCTTCATGCTTGGAAGCTCATGCATATCATGGTTGAGCAAGAAGCAGCCTACTGTGGCCACTTCTAGTTGTGAAGCTGAGTACAGGGCAGCTTTCACAGCTACGGTTGAGTGTGTGTGGCTCAGACGCCTTATGGCTGATTTGGGTGTTGGGCAGCCATCTGCCACCACCATCTTCACTGACAGTCAGAGCGCATTGGCAGTTGCGCGGAACCCAGTGTTCCATGCTCGTACGAAGCACATTGAGGTGCACTACCATTATGTCAGGGAGAGACTCTCTGCAGGAGAGATCAGTTTGACTTATGTGCCAACACAGGATAACCTTGCAGACCTTTTCACAAAGGCTCTGCCTCATGAGAAGTTCGAAGCTTTTCGCAAAGCTTTGGGCTTACTCCCTTTTGTGGATTCGTCCACATAGCTAGACACTTCCCTATACATGAGTGCTAGCTCTTGTTCACCGCATCACTCCAGGGGGGATTTGTTACCATATTATAGTAGTGATGTGTGTGAACACACTTAGGACCGCCGGGGCACTTTTTCCCTCACTAGGAGGTTTTTTCCCCCGTGCATTGTATATACGCCCATTATCTTCTAGGGCTTGTCATCTTTCATTTTTTGGCACTCATAATACACTACTGTGTTGTGCTCAAGCTTCCTCATCTTCTTGAAGTTGTGTGTGCATTCCTGCAACCCTAATTCCAACACCTGTTTCCACTTCCAGTCGTATATCGGAGGCCATGGGAGAGGTGTATATCCATTTAGCTTGGTTTTTTTTATGAATCCATCCTCTGTGAGCTATAGGAAGTTGTTCTTGTAAAAGGATTTCTTCACCCCTAGATCTTGTGAGGGAGTAATCCATATATTCTTAGTCTCCAACTAATTGTACTATATATATTTTGCAGGATGATCGACAGAATTATGATAGCCTTATCATGAGCATGAACAATCTCTTTTGAACATAAGCAGAAGCCTCAACAAGAAGGGGAAGGAGCTAAAAACCCATAGAATGATTGTGCTATATATATTTTGAAGGATGATCGCGATAGAATTATGATAGCCTTTATCACGAACACGAACACGAACAATCTCTTTTGAACATGAAGGATGATCATGACAGAATTATGATAGCCTTTATCACGAGCACGAACAATCTCTTTTGAACATGAGTAATAGACTCAACATGAAGGGGAAGGAGCCGAAAACCCATAGAGTGAAGGGGAAGGAGCCGAAAACCCATAGAGTGATTGTGCTATATATATTTTGTAGGATGATCGACAGAAGTATGATAGCCTTTATCATGAGATCAAACAATCTCTTTTGAACATGAGTAGCAACCTTAACAAGAAGGGGAAGGAGCTGAACACCCATAGAGTGATTGTGCTATATATATTTTGCAGGATGATCAATAGAATTATGATAGCCTTTATTACGAGCACCAACAATCTCTTTTGAGCATGAGCAGCACCCTCAACAAGAAGGGGAAGGAGCCGAAAACCCATAGAGTGATTGTGCTATATATATTTTACAGGATGATCGACAGAATTATGATAGCCTTTATCTCACGAGCACGAACAATCTCTTTTGAACATGAGCAGGAGCCTCAATAAGAAGGGGAAGGAGCCGAAAATCCATAGAGTGATTGTGCTATATATATTTTATAGGATGATCAAGAGAATTATGATAGCCTTTATCCACGTGTGAACAATCTCTTTTGAACATGAGTAGCAGCCTCAACAAGAAGGAGAAGGAGCCAAAAACCCATAGAGTGATTGTGTTATATATATTTTGTAGGATGATCGACAGAATTATGATAGCCTTTATCATCATGAGCACAAACAATCTCTTTTGAACATGAGCAGCAGCCTCAACAAGAAGGGGAAGGAACACATATACATATATACATGGGTAGAACATACACATACACATGGGTAGCACATACACATACATACACATGCACATATACATATGGGTAGCACATACACATACATACACATGCACATATACATGTGGGTAGCACATACACATACACATACTCATGGGTAGCACATACACATACATACACATGCACATACATATGTGGGTAGCACATACACATGCACATACACATGGGTAGCATATACACATACATACACATGCACATACATATGTGGGTAGCACATGCACATACACATGGGTAGCACATACACATACCTACACATGCACGTACATTTGTGGGTAGCACATACACATGCACATACACATGGGTAGCACACACACATGCACATACACATGGGTAGCACATACACATACATACGCATGCACATACATATGTGGGTAGCACATACACATGTGGGTAGCACATACACATGCACATACACATGGGTAGCACATACACATGCACTTACACACATGGGTAGCACATACACATACATTCACATGCACATGCACATGCACATGCACATGCACTTGCATACGTATATGCACATGTATTTACATGCATGTGCACATGTATGTAGGTTAATATGCAACCCTATTGTTAGCACATGCCCATGTATGTAGATTAGTTTGTAATGATGGTGCACACATACACATGCACATGCACATGTGGATAGCACATACACATATACAAGCACATACACACTCACATACACATACACATATATATACATACAAGTGCACATGTATGTAGGTTAGTATGCAACCCTACTGTTAGCACATGTACATGTATGTACGTTACTTGTGATGATGGTACACACATAAAAAAATCACTTACAATTTAAGAATGAAATCATAAAAACATATGTAGGTTACACTACTACATGTGACTTAAATATCGACATTTTTATCATCGACGAAAATGAGTTATATAAAAAAAGCAAAAAATGTCGATATGCACGTCGATAAAAGTGTGGGTATAAAACAGACGACGGTAATTTCGTCGGTAGTTTTAATTTTCCAATGCTTTTTTGATGTATATATCAATGCATATATACCGACGCTTTTATAGACGTTTATACCGACACTTATATAGACGATGTTACCGACACCTATACAGACGTTCTTTCCGACAAAAAACCAGTTAAATTTTTTTATGTACATATCAACGCATATACCGATGCTTTTATAGACATTTATACCGACACTTATATAGACGATGTTACCGACACCTATACTACAAACGTTCTTTCCGACAAAAAACCAGTTAAATTTTTTTATGGCATAACATGGTGCAACCAGCTGTATTTAGCTGGCTGCACCATGTTATGCCATAATATAAGAGTACTCTACAACTGTACTGATATTATGCCTAAAACGGGTGAAAACATACATTGACATCAAAATGAGCATTGACAATGCATACATAACCCAAAAAGCATATGTAAACGCAATATGGTAACCATATACAAAACTTGGAAACAACAAAAAATGGACTGCCCATATACATACAAGTCCTCTTGACAAAAATTCCCTACATACTACAAAAACCATATGTAAACGCAATATGGTAACCATACGTAACCATACGCAATATCGAACAATGCATACGTAACCCAAAACCATACGTAAAAACCATATATAAAACTTACAAACAATAAATAAAGGACTGTCCATATACATACAAGTTCTCTCACTACTACTGCAGGTCCTGCAAATAACAAAAAAAGGACCACTCACTACTACAGCCTACAGGTCACCCAAAAAAAAAACGGACAATCAGCTCGAATGTCCGGGAGCGTCCGGAATTTGTCCCTGCAAAACAAAACCAAAACAAAAAATTATACACATTACTACACAAACAATTAATACAAACAATTAAACATTGAAAGAACCATGATTAAGACCTTACCTGCTCTTGGACGTCGTTCTAGTCGATGTGGATGCCGTCTCGCTCTAAACGCTCGAGGAGTGCATGCGTACTATGCTCAAAAGCATATTGCTCCTCGGCGTGTGTCGGCTTCGTACCGACAAGTCTCTCCTACACGCACAAATGAACAAAGGAATAAGATATAGAATAAACAAGTAAATTTCTTTGTCGGACTATATACTTACAAAGTAAGCATTAAAGAAATCCCATCCACCCGATCCGAGATGAGAACTCCCCACGCTCCAGGCTTTAAATTTGGCACCCATACGGGAGCCTTTCACAATTTCAAGTGCCAAATGGCACCTCCGTTTTCTGGTAAAAGTGCCAACGTGGCACTTTGAAAAAACAAGGGAAGTGCCCAATGGCACCTAACCTTCGGGGTCTAAGTGACCAGGGATATATATCCTATATAATATAGTAAATATATATAATATAGTACACAATACATAATAAATATAGAAAGGCCAAATATTATACACAAGCTAGAGCAGGACTAATATGAAAAGGCCAACATAATATACATAGGGCAAAAGAATTAAGCTACGCAAAGTTTAAACAGGCAAAGAGCGCCGCGGGTGCTTGTATCTCTGTGCGTGACAAGAAGCGAGGCTCGAGAGCAGCTGCCAGCAGCTATGGACGATTGCGACGAGCAGCGGCCAGCCCCCTGCATCAAGCTCGGGAGCATCAAGGAGCTATACACGATTGCGAGCAGCCCCGGAGCTATGCACGATCGTCAGGCATGCCTTCCTTTCCCTCTTTCTCTCTTTGTTTGACATAGAAGTTTGCTTCCTCCCTTTAGGCGTGATGGTTTTTTTCTAAGTCATTAAAATAAATTGAAATTGGGCATTAAAGGGCTCAAGAGTCTCTGAAATTAGAGCACCAAAAGACCTCTACCTTTGAACTTCCAAGGGTATTTCAAAGGTTGATTGAGCATGCTATATAATGAGAGATCTCTACCACTTTGAACACAACGCTTTTACATGATCTGAAGCAATCTAAACTCCTCAAGCTTCTTGGTTCTTAGTCTTTTACTAGGTAATATCTAATAGTAATAATCACATCAAGTTTTATTTCATGTTAAGTGTATATTTAGGTTTATGAGTATCTAGTTGCTGAGATCAATTCATGCATGTTCATGTCTAACTTCGTAATCTTTCTATGGTTTTAGAACGCAAGAGCCCTAATTTCCTACATCGTCTTGCTTGTGTGCCATCTTGGATTTCAAGTTAGCGACTCCAAGCTTCACATTCCAGGTACCAAAACTTTTATTTACAATCATTGTATTCTTATTTTCATGCATCTTTGGTGCTTATTTACACTCATCTGAATAGCTAAAAGAAATGCATGATTCTCATGCATCTTTGGTGCTTATTTACACTCATCTGAATAGCTAAAAGAAATGCATGATTCTCATGCATGTCCCTATCTTTCTTTTGAATCTATAATTTATATGGTTGTAGCATGACATCAATGTCTATAAAATGAAAGAGATTAACATTAATTCAAGCTAAGATGAAATACAAAACAATGTACTATAATAGAAAATTGTTTTTAATTAGATAGCCCGCCAACGTAGTCTCCTTGAAGTGCTTCAAAGTAAGCAAGATAAAGAGAGAGAATGAGAAGAAACCTTGCACAATATATTTGGCTCCGAAAGTGAGTCTGATGAGGACTCAAAGAGTGAATCAAGTGAAGACGAAGTCGTTGAAGACATGGACCTTTCGGGTATGCCCCAAGATGATTTGCCAACCAATAATGAAGATCCCTCAACAAGTAAGAAGAAGAAACAAGTGAGGCGAAGAAAGTTTCGTAAAAGGGTGGTAATGGTTTGTTATTAAAAGGGGCACTCAAAATTTTAGCCGAAGGTGACATTTTGACACCCATGGTTGATGGCAAAAGTGCCACTAGATTTTCTATGGCACCTAGACTTAGGTGCCAAATTTAAAGCCTGCCACGCTCTCTCTAGTCATCGTACCGCCGCCCTCTCCTGCTTCTCATAGCGATGGGGAATCGGGATTCTCTCGATGCGCTGCCACCTCCTTGTCCCACTCTTCTTGGTCCACGAACCAAGGCTTGTGCGCCCCTCTCTTCACGGCTTGTGTCACATCGCTACGACGATGTGACAAGACCATTTTCATTTGCTCTAGTATCCAACGATTCGGGACGACCGGCGAGCCCTCAGCTGGGGATGGAACTCGCTCAAGATTTGCCGCACTATCCAATCTTTCTTCATTTGTGACAGCCTCCGAAAGTGCGTCATGATCTCATGTGCAAAGACGGTGTGGGTGAGCTGTCAAAGGCGCGTCTTCATCTCTTGGCCCACCTCGTCCATGGGCCATCAACACGTGTAGGCGCGAGCGTCATCCTCGGGCAACGGCATCGAACTGTAACGCCGTGTAGACGAGCGCGAGCCCACTGAATGAGGAGTGGAGGCCGTAGCAGCAATAGGTGGCCTCTCACGTGGAGGAGTGATCGCATCATCCCCTCCACAACAACCACTATGCCTCGAACAGTATCGAGCTATGATTGGAAGACCGCCATGATGGTGGGCTTTGTAAGGGGGATGGATTCACTATTGTGGTGCCCAAAGGCCCCGCACTCGGTGTGAGCATCCCTGCCACCATGATCACCCTCTGATCTGGCGTGGCTTGGAAAATGACGTCTCGAAATTGTTCAGGACTCATGATGGTGGGAGAAGGTGGGAGAAGGGAGTGTGCTAGGTTGTGGTGTATACACAACAACACAAAGCAACTATAGACGCGCTTGACAGACGCGCAAAATAGCGGGCGCGTCTATAGGCATTGCTTGAATAGAGAAATTACGGGTGTGTCTAACAGCGCATGTATTTACGCGTGTATTGACGCGTCTACTCGCGCGTCTACACTGAGAATCTAACACTACGTCTAACAGCGCATTTATTTATGCGTGTATTAGCGCGTCTATTAGTGCGTCTACACAGAGAATTAGACGCATATTTAGAAGCAAAACAGAGAATACAAAAAGTGAGATTTTGGTGTAGGCTGGTAAATGTACATCACTGCTTTCCAAAAATTGCCCATGATTACCAAAGCACATAATTTTAACAAAAACATCAATGCTTTTTTGCAAACCCACATATACAAAAATTAAGTGAGGTGAGGAGAATGAGACAATATGTAAAATAGTTTTGCCAATATCAATGATGGGCTACGGTTCAATCTCATCCTCAATGAGATCAACCCTTGCCAAACTATCTTCAAAATCCAAACAAGTGTTTAGATCTACAAATACATTCAACCCACTACTACTTGTGCTACTCATGTGCTCATCGAAATCAGCATCACCAATGGTAGGCTCGTCCTCACGGGTAATGGCCTCAATATCTGTATCTCCTATCTCATGATCATCCTCCTCTCTCGTATCACGGTCATCATCACCTCCATGGCCATTGATCATCCTCCATACGCTCCATATTCGTAAATGTACTATACATCGCTTTGGAACGTGGCATAATAGGTATGACATGCCACCATCTATTATTATCCACCATTGGTTGATAGACAACCTAATTCAAACACAAATACAATCATGTTATTTTCCTTGTATCGAAGGTATCAAATATTTAAAAGTGAGTATTTTTATATGTGTGTACAGTACCTATTCACATTGTTGCGGTAGTACTAGTGTGTCCTTCTTACTTTGCCAAAACTTTGTGGAGTCAATAGTTACAAAGCCACTTGCATGGCGTTTGATTGTTGCATTAGGGCCTCTTTCCACCACGTCCTTAAACTACTTTACATCCAAAACATACACAAAGAAGCGTCGAAAGTCAAGCTTAATAATATCTTGGATTATGCCACAATACTCATCCATGGCTCCATTGGCTCCCTCAAAGCTAGCAATGATGCCGTAATCTTGTGTGTTTCTCTTATCATCAATCCGTTGTGTTCGAAAATGCTTGCCCTGACACCATATAGCATTGAACATAGTGCACTACACCAAGACAAAATCAATTAAATAAGCAACCTAAATTATTGAAAGCTCCTAACTTATGCATAACATTCTATATATCGACCTTGCTCATGCATCCCCTAGCATACTCCCATTCTTCCATTGTGATATGCATCCCCTCGTCTTTCTCTATTTTCTCCATTTTGTCAAGTAGCCAATCCACATGAATATCCTTTGGAAGTGCTCTTAGATACTGAGGGTATGGCACACGAGATCCGTGGTGTGTACGAAAGAGGGCCCTTTCTTCTTGTCTTCTTGCCTTTGCATCCTCGTATCTTGTCACCCATCTTTTCATCACATCACTATTAAGCACGCAATAGAGGTTGATATTATTAAGCAACTCCGTGTCTATTACTTTGTTGCGTCCTTTCCCTTGAGGCACAATAGAGGTCATCCTTAGGTCTTCATCATCTCTCCATAGTCATGGGAGAGAGCTATCCACATCAACAAGAAACTCAGAAATATATACAAGTGACTCTTGTACCAACTAACCCTCGGCCATGCTACCTTCGGGTCTTGCATTTTGTCTCACGAAACCCTTCAAGGTCTTCATGAAGTGCTCGAGGAAGAACAACCATCGTGTATGTATAGTACCACATATAGCAATCTCATCCACCAAATGCACTATGAGATGTAGTTGGCTTGTAAGAATAGAACGTGGAAATGTCTCCTCCACTAAACAAACCACCTCCACTGACATAACTTGAGCATTCTCAAGCATGGTGGGATCTATTTTCTTTGGGCTCACATACCTAGAAATGAAAAAGTATACCATATTAGCAATATGAACACCTTGCATGGAGCATTGATACGCATCGCATTTTGTATCATGTAAAGTACCTCACAAGCTCGCCCAACTTGTAAATACAATATTTCACGTCCTTCGATGCACTACGAGAAATGCTAGTAGGTAGTATGAACTAAACACACAAGGAATGGTTGATTAGTTGCTTCTAATTCACTCACAAATTTGAAAGGAAAAAGATATTATGCACATAAAATACTTACTTGGAGCATCTTGTGCCAATCATGAGATTTCAAGCCATATAATTGCTCTACCCCTCTTTTCTTGCTCTTTGTAAAGGCCCCCCTTCAAACACCTCATGCATCCAGTGGGAGTACGAATTGTAGTAATAGCACACTTCACCACTGCCACCATCTCTAGCTTTGATAACCTCCACGGTGCACGAGGTTAAAAAACACGCCCATTTGGTCTCTCTTGTGGCCAAGCTTCACGAATCCTCCCTGTATAGGAAAATATTTTGATTTTTCCTTTGATTGCAAAGGGTGGTTCAAATTGACGCATTTACTGGGAGAGGCGGTGGCAGCATCAGAGACCAAGCCAAGGTCCATGGACATGATGCTACATTGGCGCATTATCTTGGTCGACTTCCTGTGGTGGATGGCATTGCCATTATCCATAGGGACTACACCCCTCAATCTGCCTTCACTCTCTTCTTTTTGAAAGCCCTCTCTAAGGTGCTCTGTGTAGCCTCTATGGCACAGAGCACCAAATGTATAGTTTTAATTAAAAAATCCCTTGCCTTCGATGTTCTTGGTTCTGGATTTAGGAGTAAGCTTCTTGCTCGTATAGGTATAGCCAAAAGCATAGGCATAGAGGATCCTCAAGAAATAGCCCAATCACTCCTTGAGCACACTCCACTCAATAACAAGAGAAGGAAGCTCAATATTGTAAGAAAGCTTTTGTAAAGATGATGTATCATTTCTTATTATGAATACAATACAATTTTTGTAAACTTATTTTCATCAAGTATATCATTGTTTTTTTTAGTTTGTACCATCAATGTTTTTGTGAATGCATCAGAACTGACCTTGGGAGCCTGGGGAAGTAGTGCTGCCAGAACAGCTTCCCGAGTCCTTCAGGAGCAATTCTGATGCATTGGTGGATGATAAATAATGTATTTTTACACATGATTAAAGGTATTTTTATCTTATAAATTACTGTTTCTCATAATTAATATACTCAACTTGATTATAAATGCATCAAAAATTATTCTGAGTTGCTGGGAGAGCAGTGCCAAAACAGTGCGAATTTTGAGCCTACACCGCTGCTGCTTTAGAGCCCAAATTCGCATTGTTCTGGCATAGCTTCCCCAGCCCTCCAAGAGCAGTTCTGATGCATTGGATGACAAATAATGTATTTTTTATAAATGATTAAAGGTATTTTTATTTTATAAATTATTATTATTTTAATTAATGTATTCAACTTCATTATAAATGCATCAGAAATGATCCTGAGTGGATGGGGAAGTAGTGCCAGAACAGTGCGAATTTTGAGCCTGCACCGCCGCTGCATAGCCTAAATTTGCACTGTTTTAGCATAGCTTCCTCAATCCTCCAGGAGCAATTCTGTTCTGGCATAGCTTCCTCAGTCCTCCACTGCATAGCCTAAATTTGCACTGTTCTGGCATAGCTTTCTCAGTCCTCCAGGAGCAATTCTGATGCATTGGATGACAAACAATGTAATTTTATACATGATGAAAGTTATTTTTATCTTATAAACTATTGTTCCTCACAATTACTGTACTCATCTTTATTACAAATGCATCAGAAATGATCCTGAGTGGCTGGTAGAGTAGTATCAGAATAGTGCGAATTTTGAGCCTGCACCACCAACACCATATTAGTGAATTTGGGAATTTCCCAATTCCCATTTTTGAATACTTAAAAAAGGGAGGACATGGATAACATGTTTGTAAGTTTCTCAAAACCCTATCATATGACCTATCATTGGAAAGCGCTTGAAAAATGGAATCTAAAGAGCTATAAAGCGCTCATTTTGGATTAGTGGTGTTCAAGTTATGGTTAATCCAAACTTTTGACCACATGTCCCAAACTTGTGGAAAATTCCCATATTCCCCAATATGGTGTTCACCGCTGTAGAGCCTAAATTCGCACTGTTCTGGCATAGCTTTCCCAGTCCTCCAGGAGCAATTCTGATGCATTAGATGACAAACAATATAAATTTACACATGATTAAAGCTGTTTTTATCTTATAAACTATTATTTCTCACAATTAATGTACTCAACTTTATAATAAATACATCAGAAATGATCCTGAGTGGCTGGGAGAGCAATGCTAGAACAGTGCGAATTTTGAGCTTGCACTGTCGATGCAGAGCCTAAATTCACACTGTTCTGGCACAGCTTCCTCAGTCCTCCAAGAGCAATTCTGATGCATTGGATGATAAACACTATATTTTTACACACGATTAAAGATGTTTTTATCTTATAAACTAATATTTCTCACAATTAGTATGCTCAACTTCATTATAAATGCATCATAAATAATCCTGAGTGGCTGGGGGGACTGTGGAACAATGCGAATTTTCAGCCTGCACCGTCGCTGCAGAGCCTAAATTTGCACTATTCTGGCATAGCTTCCCCAGTCCTCCAAGAGCAATTCTGATGCATTAGATGATAAACACTATATTTTTACACACGATTTAAGATGTTTTTATCTTATAAACTACTATTTCTCACAATTAGTGTGCTCAACTTCATTATAAATGCATCAGAAGTGATCTTGAGTGGCTGGGGAAGATGTTTTTATCTTATAAACTACTATTTCTCACAATTAGTGTGCTCAACTCATCAGAAATGATCTTGAGTGGCTAGGGAAGCAGTGCTAGAACAGTGCGAAATTTGAGCCTGCACCACCGTTGCAGAGCCTAAATTTGCACTGTTCTGGCATAGCTTTCCCAGTCCTCCAGGAGTAATTCTGATGCATTGGATGATAAACACTATTTTTACACATGATTAAAAGTGTTTTTATCTTATAAACTACTGTTTCTCACAATTAGTGTGCTCAACTTCATTATAAATGCATCAGAAATGCATCCAAAATGATGCTCAACTTCATTATAAATGCATCAAAAATGATGCTCAACTTCATTATAAATGCATCAGAAATGATGCTCAACTTCATTATAAATACATCAGAAATGCATCATTATAAATGCATCAAAAATTATGCTCAACTTCATTATAAATGCATCAAAAATGCATCAGAAATGATGCTCAACTTCATTATAAATGCATCAGAAATGATCTTGAGTGGCTAGGAGTGAAGTGCCAGAACAGTGAATTTTGAGCCTACATCGCCGTTGTAGAGGTCAAATTCGCATTGTTCTGGCATAGCCTCCAAGAGTACTTCTGATGCCTTGGGTGACAAACTGGCACATGATAGACACTCCATGTTAAACAAACATGATGACACCGAGACATTGTAAGAGAAACTTAAAATTTTAATTATCAAAACTTAAAACATGTTCTGGCATAGCTTCCTCAACCCTCCAAGAGTACTTCTCATGCCTTGGGTGACAAACTGGCACATGATAGACACTCCATGTTAAACAAACATGATGACACCGAGACATTGTAAGAGAAACTTAAAATTTTAATTATCAAAAGGTTACAAATGAAAGCCAGATAGGCTTGTTACAAAGGGGGGTTTGAAACAAAAGAGTTGCTTCAAAAAAAAGGTTAACATCTAAGATCTCTAGATCGTGTCTAGCTCGCCTCGAATGGCATGAATAGTAGCAATTGCAAGTTCTCACCTTCTGGTGAAAGACCATAGAATGTCACCATAGCTTGTTGTAGTCTCTCAATATGAACAAAGATGTTATTGTAAACATCATAGTGAAATTCTGTACTTGTTGTCTTGATTTTCTTTCTGCTCGATCCTGTGTCTAATGTTAGTGTGTCCTCAACATGATAAAACTGTCATACAGCTCGCTGCACATCATCATTATTGATACGCTTAACATTGTGAATCACCTTGAGTGTAGGAAATAAAGTGCTAATGATTCCTTGTCTTAGAAATGCATCTTTTACACTGACGGATTACTTGGTACCCTTTCATGCTGATTCCAGCCGCATCATAAGCATGTTGAATTAATGAAGAATCGATGGAGGTGGTAATCTCGCTCACTACATTGCTGACAACAGCTTGGCGTATTTTAGGATGATGACGGATTTCTTGGTACCCTTTCAAACTGATTCCAGCCGCATCACAAACATGTTGAATTAATGAAGAATCGATGGAGGTGGTAATCTCGCTCATCACTACATTGCTAACAATAGCTTGGCGTATTTTAGGATAATGAGGGTTAGTAATAATTGAGAGAATATCCTTGGTATTCAGAATGGCTTTGACCAAATCCTTCCATCCCTCTTCATTAGAACCACACACCTCTTGCAGAAAATTCTTGGCAGAACACAAATCATGACTATTTTGTTTAAATCACTGAGTGTATAATAAAAGTTTATGTTACTTTGTTGTACGAATCCTTTTCTTCCGTACTCCACCTTTAAACGCAAGAGATTCTATACCAGCCAATGTCTGCGTTCACGACCACCATTTGGCGTTGCTTTGAGTCGTTTGATAAGTTCCTCTAGCCTTTGAATCTTTGCATCCTTCTCCACATTCTCTGCGAGGATCTCTTTCATTTTATCTGATAATGTTTTAAGTCCTTCTTGACATTGTAAAAGGCTGAATTGTGATGCTTGCAATTGAGATTGGAGAATATGGGTTTACCAAGCTCCACTTGTAGTCAATCTTCGGCAGTATCCTAACAAGCCAAGCTCTCCTTCACCAACAAATTGCATAAAAGATGATAAATTACGGAAAGGAGGGTTTGCTCTTAATGGAGGGTCAACTCGATAGAGATGCCCATCAACCCAAAGATCTACATTTTTCTCCTTAGCTATCCTACGAGCTTTGACAAATTGTGCATCAGTAGGATGAGTTTTTTTAGAACTGCCATACTCTTCAGGAATACGAATGTGTAAATCAACCTTTCGTTTTTTAGCTTCACAAGGGACTATACACACAGCTTGCAAAGGCTCCATAGCTAAGCAGAGGAAGAAGCTAAAGCACAGAGAGAGAGAGAGAGAGAGAGAGAGAGAGAGAGAGAAAGGGAGTGAGAGAGACTGTTAAAACTTTGTTGTTGCAGGTTTAACAAATCCGTTTTTCTAAGTAGAAAATGATCTTTTTGATATACAAATATACTAACATGGAGTCAATAAATTACATTTATGAGAAAAATTAAAAAATAATAATTTTTGGAGTCCCCACAATTTCGAGATCTCAACAGTAAGTTATTTTTATGGGATTGTGGGGAGCTGACAGTTAGTTATGGATGTACTGGCTCCTGACAGGCTTCTGATGTGATCCTTGAATTACAAGCTTTTTGGAGGGAAAAATTTATTTTCATCATACATATTGGTTGGGTGGTGTTTTTTCCACCTCAAAATGTAAAAAAAATAAAAAATAAAAAATTTTCACTTTTTGGGACCCACCTAAATACGAGAATGTTTTGCTGATGTGGAAGGGAGATATAGTGGGAGTTAATGAGAAAGGAGATTTCAAACTAACAAGAAAGATTCAATTTATAGAGAGTGAAGATGAAAATTTCAAAAAGTAAGAAAGTATGAGAAAAGTCAAAAAGTAAGAGAGTATGAGAATATTCCCTTTAAAAAGTGAAACTAGGGGGGTATTGCTGATGTGGCAAGGCAAAAAATAGGGGTCATCATAGCCTTTATCTTCCTTAAGCCTAGCTTTTTAAGCTCTAATCCCTTAAAATTAGGAATCCTTAGGAGGCCCTTTTTGGGTCCAAAAAAATTCTAATGTCCACAATGTTGTCGAACTCTGAAATGGTCAACTTCTCCAAGTTCGCCTCTAATTTTGCCACCTTCACCATGGAGATTCTCCCATATTGGCATTGAATGGAAGTCCAAAGTTGTTGCGCCGTACTCCTTTGCGAGAGAAATTGAGCAATTGTCATGGTGGAAGACATACCATGCAAAATCAAAACTTTAGCCTAAGAGTCCATAAATGAGTGAAAAGAAGGGTCAACCATCTGTGGACTCGCAATGATGGACCACACCCTTGCATTCTCCAAGACAATCTGCATGAAGAGGGACCATGTGCGGTAATTGTTGGGTGTAAGCGTCTAGGACTCGGAAAGGGTGGGAAGAGAAAGGGGTTGAATGAGGTTTGTGGAGTGGGGTAAGAGAAAGTAGAGGGTACAAAGGGTGTAGATGGTTGTAAAGAAGTTGGTTGATGAGGTATAGAAGGGGGAAAAGAGAAGGGAAGAGAAGAGGCTTGTGAATGGGTAAACAAGGATTGAGAGGCCGGTTGGAGAGGAGAACCCATCATGGATGACATGGGGATGAAGACCTGACCTACCATGCTTGTTGGAGTGCCCATGACCTCCTTTTGACTTCGCGATGGTGTTGATGAAGATGGAGCATCATCAACTTTTCCTTTTCCCTTGTAATCACCTCGCTGAGAAGACATTGTTAGTCAAAAAACACAACTTCAGTATGCACCAAATGATACCTCACCAAGCCGAATAGCCACCAAGTGTATTTGGAGTAGCGTGTTGTTGATGAGGAGAACCTTGTAGAGGCTGAAAAGAGGCTTGCTAAAGGGTTGAACCTTGAATCCACCCGAAAACGCAAAAGAAATGCGAAAATGCACAATGTGCACTTTTGGGAAGAAAACGCAAAAGTTGCGTTTTTGGTTGTAGAAGCCCGTCGGAAGACAAAGAAGAGGGTGTGGAGGGTGGGAAGAAGAAATCCAGCAATTTATTGATGTAGAACCCACAAGAGCGCAGGATTGCGCTACAACCTCTGAAAAACGCAAGGGTGCATTTTTAACCTCTGGAAAACCCAGAAAACGCAAAAGTTACGTTTTTGAGAATTTTACGTTTTTGATGCAAGTTGATGAAGCCCTAAGTTCTTTTGCTCTTATACCATGTGGATTGGTTGTAAAAGAGCTCAAGTAGTATAGCCCACCAAGCCGATGCCCACGAGCAACAAGACAACGTGACTTCTTGTTGAAGATCTCGACAACTTCATCATCGAAATAGAAAGCAAGGCCTTTGGATGTAGCCTTGGCCACAGAGAAGAGGTTATGCTTCACCTTTGGAACACAGAGAACCTCATATAAAGTAGCCGCACCAAAGTGAATATCTCCAACACCAAGCACTGGTAAAGACCTATTGTCACCAACCAATGCGAACCGTTGTGGATAAGGACTTGAAGTTCTTCATACGAGAAGAATCATTGGTCATGTGGAAGGATGTTCCACTATCCACCACCCAAGCATGTTGTGAATGCTTTTTAGAAGTGGTTGTTGCCGAAAGAGCGACATAAGTATGACCTATAAAAGAAGAAGAAGAGAATGAAGGTGTAGATGCTAGATAAGCCACCTTTGCCGTGTTGTCCTCCTCTTTGTCCGTATCACTATCGGATGATGGTGAGGATGTAGAGGATTTGGCTCGAGAGGTTGTTTCTTCCTTAGCTTGTCTAGAAGCCCTCTTCTTGGTAAAGCAACGGTCCTCCGTATGTCCGCTGTGCGACTGCAAAATGTGCATTCCTATGAAGCAGATTTGGGTTTACCACCTATAGAAGCTGGCCCATTGGTAGAGGTGCTAGATGGTTTAGCTGTGCCTTTGAATTTTCCTTTGCCATTGGAGTGTTGACCCACATATGCCGAGTCGGGATTTTGAGGTGGCTTGCCAGTAAGACATTTGTCATGAAGCAAGCCCATGACTTCCTTAAAAGATGGAAAAGGAACTCGTAGAAAGATATTATCCTTAAAGGATTCAATTGAGTTAGGCAATTTCCCAAGTAATTTGTGTACGGGATTGCTCACCATAGTACCGTACTCCTCCAAACATTGCTTGAGACTTTGAAATTGTCCAAGCTTCTCCACAATGTTGTCGAACTCTGAAATGGTCAACTTTTCCAAGTTCGCCTCTAATTTTTCCACATTCACCCATGGAGATCCTCCCATATTGGCACTGGATGGAAGTCCCAAAGCTATTGCGCGTTACTCCTTTGCGAGAGAAATTGGGCAACTATCGTGGAAGACATACCATGCACAATCAAAGCTTTAGCCCGTGAGTCCATAAATGGATGAAAAGTAATATCAACCATGTGTGGACTGGAGATGATGGACCAAACGCGCGCATTCTGCAAGAGAATCTGCATGAAGAGGGACCATGTGTGGTAATTGTTGGGTGTAAGCTTCTAGGACTCGAAAAGGGTGGGAAGGGAAATGGGTTGATTAAAGAGGTTGAATGAGGTTTGTGGAGTGGGATAAGAGAAAGTAGAGGGTACAAAGGGAATGGAGGATGGTAAAGACGTTGGTTGATGAGGTATAGAAGGGGAAAAAGAGAAGGGAAGAGAAGAGGCTTGTGAATGGGTAAACAAGGATTGAGAGGCCGGGTGGAGAGGAGAACCCACCATCATGGATGACATAGGGATGAAGACCTGACCTCCCGGGCTTGTTGGAGTTCCCATTACCTCCTCTTGACTTTGAGATGGTGTCAATGAAGATGGAGCATCATCATCTTTTCCTTTTCCCTTGTAATCACCTCGCTTTTAGAAGACATTGTTAGTCAAAAAACACAACTTCGGTATGCACCAAATGATACCTCACCAAGCCGAATAGCCACCAAGTGTATTTGGAGTAGCGTGTTGATGATGAGGTATTGGGGATTGGTTAGCTCTTCCCATCTGGAGCTAAAGAGGAGGTGTTGGAAAGAGGTCATCTCCATATGGTCATGAAATCCCCAACATGAGACTTCAAAAGGGAAAAGGAAAGCATAAGGTTAAATAACCTTTGCCATGCAAAGTATAGTGTTTGTACACTTTTTTGGTGAAGAATAACACAACCTTACAAATGAGAGCTTAATAGCCTTTATATAGGACCCAAAAGGAAAAGTCGGCCTTCCCAAAAAGTAGGGTGATGCATTATTTATGCAAGGCGCTTTGTGTATAAGCTTTAGACTAAGGTTACTAAACCTTATACATGGCAAAGGTTATTTAACCTTATGCTTTACTTTTCCCTTTTGAAGTCTCATGTTGGGGGTTTCATGACCATATGGAGATGACCTCTTTCCAACTTGGGTGGTGGATAGTGGAGCATCCTTCCCAGGGATTTTATATTCACGTGATCATAAAATTTTTTTTGTTAATAACATGTGTGAACATGTTATTAACATGTTCACATGTTAACATGTTCACAAAAAAACCGGTGGCAAGCGACCTGGTAACCGGGAAAAATCCCGCCGGGCTTTTGCTATACCCCGGCGGGCCCGCCGGGCTTTTGCTGTACCCCGGCGGGTCCCGGAGGGGTCGTCACATATCCCGGCGGGGTACATTTTTCTATATATATGGGCCCGGGGGGCCCTTTGGGATTTCATTGCTGACAGCATACACAGGTAATAAAAACTTGTGTGTGTGTGTGTGTGTGTGTGTGTATGTGGGTGTGTTCGTGCGGGCAGCCGCCCACTGTCGCAATGCGCGGCAGGATGTGGGTGGTCCGCCACACGAGGGATGTGTGTGTGGGTGAGTTCGTGCGGGCAGCCGCCCATTGTCGCAATGCGCGGCAGGATTTGGGTGGCCCGCCACACGACTGGTGTGTGTGTGTAAGGCCATTCTTCGGAATGGTGCTTACCCTGGGGCACTTAGTCGGTAACGCGGCTAGTCTGTGTCCTATGGTAAGTATGGCACGCCGTAGCGGTACTAGTCGGTAATGCGGCAAGCATAGTATCGTTATGGCGATGTCACCTTCCCTTCCCTTCCCTTTGTCAAATGCGGACATATGGTCGGTAACGCGGCCAGCGTATGTTCGTATCTTATTGAAATTCCCATAGAATCGGGCGGCATTTTGTCGTTAACACGGCAAGTTGGTGTCGTCCGCTAGTGCATAAAATGTTTTTTGCATATTGCGGCATTTGATCGTTAACGCGGTCGAAAAAGTGTCGTAAATTTGCTTGCGTATTTCGGCATATGATCGTTAACGCGGTCGAATAAATGTCGTAAATTTGTTTGATTTGACTTGTATTGTTTTTATTGTGTTTGATCCATGCGATACTTGGTTGCTAACGCGGCATTAGTATTTCAAGGATCAAAGTTTACATCATATTGTCTAAACGTTTTATTTTATAATATCGTGATTCGTAACTCGAAAAATATGAATCTCTCTCTTCTTACCCCCCTCTCTCTCTCATGATACACTTCACAACTCTTTCTCTATCTCTCTCATGATTTACTTCACAACACGATAGATGTGTAGATAATGATTTTTTTTTATTTTTCTTAAAATATACATAATTTTTAATAATTTCTTTTTTCTCCCTCTATTTACTTAAAAATTAAAACAATACATTATTTTTCTCTTTAGGAACTCACAAAAACATTAAAAATATCATTTAATGTTTCTTTTCTCTATCTGTCTGTCACAACTCTCTCTTCCTCTCCTCTCTCTCTCTCTCTCTCATGATACACTTCACAATTCTCTCTCTCTCTCTCTCGCAATGATACACTTCACAACTCTTTCTCTCTCTCTCTCTCATGATACACTTCACATCTCTCTCTATCACGATAGGTATGTAGATGAGGAGTGCTTTAGGATTACAAAACATTATTTTTCTCTCTTTAGGAACTCACAAAACTATAAAAAATGTCATTTAATTTTTCCTCTCTCTATCTGTCACACCTCTCTCTCTTCCTTCCCCTCTCTCTCTCTCTCTCATTCGATAATGTATACACTTCGTAAGTAATAATGCACTTGTTGCGGTTGTCTCACGTTCGATAATGTATTGCATGATGTTGAGTTCAGTAATATTGTTTGATATATTCTGTTTTTGATTGATCATTGATAAGTAATGATACACTTATTGCTGTTTTCTCACGTTTGATGATGTATTGGATGATGTTGAGTTCATTAAAATTATTTGATATTCCGTTTTTGTATGAACATTGACGATATTGATATACTTGTTGCTGTTCTCTCACGTTTGCTTGATGTTTATTTCAGTAATGTTTGATATTCTGTTTTTTTGTGTTTAGTGACATTTGCTAGATTTACGAAGACGATCAACATGCTTTCTCCCGAAGAGCGCAAAATTGTTCTGCGAGCAATTCGCGTTGAAGCGGTCATCACGGTATCACAATGTACTGATGATGTCGTCAAAAAGATCAACGAGTCTGAGATACTCATGCGAGATCTCATAGACCAAATATGGGAAAATGCACAGCGTCGGCTTCGAAGCGGAGGCAACGCTGAGCTGCTAGATAGACAGAAGATAGCAGATTTCAACCATCAGCACATAACACGAACCATTTTGGGGAGCATGCGAGTAGCGTGCAGTGATCTTAGAGATGCTGCCCCGCCTGAAGCCAACATGCAACGTCTACAGTTATGGGACGTTGTATGGAGCGAGCAAAGGGCCAAGAGCAAGCGCATGAAGGCGTTGGATGCAGAGTCCCTCCCCAAAAGAGTGCGAACTGCCCAGGACGTTGCTGCAACGTGCAGTCAGGCAGATGCAAGTGGTACAGGTGTCATTAATCGTACCATCTACAATTCTATGTGCACACATCTTATTGGCATCCCGCACGAAGCTCTTCACGAAGGACGAACAATTGGCTCCGGTGTGTTTGGAACAGTAAAAGAGTATGCAATTAAAGGTATATCATTTTGACCGGAGCACATCACTTTTTGCGGAAAGCACTACAAAGGAGAAGGCAGCGCGAAGTTCGAGAGCTTCCAAGCAGAGCAGGGTATGCAAGTGCTACATCCATCGATTGTCCGATGCATTGCCTTTACAAAAGAGGCTCCTTGGATCACAATTTTCCCGTACTATAATGGCGGCGCTCTTGGTGATACTCTTCTGAAGGTTCCCTTCAGATTCAGTGAGTTCACCAGAGCCATTTTTCGTTTGGATCGAGGATGGAGACAACCCCCGCCTGATAATATCCCTTTAGGTCATCTAGAACTTTCAAAAATAAAAGAGGTAGTAATAAATATGCCACATATTATGCATGCCCTGGTGGAAGGTGTAGCGGCAGCACATATGGCAGGTATTGTACATACCGACCTACATCCTTTTAATGTAGTGTTGGATTATACAAAAGAGCTAAAGCCACGCATAGGTATTATCGATTGGGGGTTGCTACTGAGAGCGCCCAAAAAACGGGTGTCTCTCAATTTTGTTTTTGAAGCAGACAAGAACCCGGAGAAGGTGGCACAGGCAGTCTCCTACGCAGACAGAGAGCGAAATAAACGGCCGTGGATAGCCCCAGAGCTTTATGATCCATTTTTGGCAGATGCATACACTCCTGCATCTGACGTTTTTGCCTTGGGATATTTATTATAAACTTTATATGACTTCTGGAAGAAAGTGCAAGAGTTGTGGATGGATAATAGTTCCCATGACAAAGTTACCATGGATACTATTATTCATAGAGTCAAAAATTGGATGTTCCAGCCTAATCGCGATGAGCGAAAATCAATTTTGCAAGTAGTTGAATTTTTTAGATCACTAAATACTGACCCTACGAGGGCACAACGTCCTCTTGTAGAGCTATCGGTGGCATTCACCCCAACTTTGTAATAATACAGTACCAAGGGATTAAGTTTCAGGAATGGCATTTTGTTTCTCTCTTCAAAATTTGATGTGTCCAATGTTTCAAAATTTTGTTTCTCTCTTCATTGAGTCTTTGCAACATCTCTCTCCTCCTGTGGTGTTTAAGTTTATGTTTCCTCTTCAAAATTCGATGTGCGAGCATTGTTTGAAGTGTTTTTGGAGTCAAGTGGATATTTCTCATCGATTCTTTGCAATACATATCTCCTCTCGTGGTGTTTGACTTTAAGATTTTGAGAGTAATGGTCAATTTATCTTACGTTGATCTTTACAGTTCATTAAAATCCTAAAGTCATTTACGTTCATGCAGATATGGAGCAGGCGCAAGCGAACGAGCATCAGGAGTTAGCCAAGAAGGCTTACGAGCGAATGAAGGCCCTATCACATGGCCTGACAGCCCGCGAAGCGACACGAACAGCATGCAGGTTATCGAAATGGACAAATCCAACTTATGCCCAGTGGAAAGACATAAACAAACGCGTAACTACAGAGATGATAAAGGAAATATGGCCATGTCCAGATGGCGAAATTAAGAAGGGAAGATGGAAGATTTCTCGGTGCACCCACAACGATATCAAAACTAATGCCGAGCGCATTTTCTTGGAGGTGTACGGACGTCCTCTCCATAATGCCGACGCTCCACTGTATTTTGCTAAAATGTTATATGCTCAATTTGTCTTACAAACTCCAGTGGACTTCGCCTCCAGAGAGACCACTGTCAACACCCACGACATTCGTGAAGAGACAGTGACATTTACAAGAGAAGAACTTGCACTCATGGTGGAGGGCGCTGGACTGGAGTTAAACCAGGTTAAAGAAAGCTTAGGGGCCCAGTTAGCAGAGAAGGAGAAAGAAGCTGACCGATTAACTCAAGCGTCAACTCCTCCCCCGGCCAATAGAGGGATTCAAGAGCAGCTAACAAAGATCAGCCAAGATGTACAGAGCATCTCTTCACGTATTGCTCCTGTGCGCTAAGGAAACCACATCTCTCATTTTTTGATACATCCTGATCTTGTGGGAGTTTCTGCTGAGGCTACAAGTTCCTCCACCCCCCAATGTCCTGTATGTTACAAAGTATTCGATGGGTGGAGCGGCCAGTATATACTACCATGTGGACACTACTATCACTTAATATGTTTAGTGAGACAAATGCAAAATACTTCTACATGTGCATTGTGCAGTGTCCCAATAAATCAAGGTATTTATACAGTGTTCGGCATGGCTAGCGAATATAAACCACCAGGACCTTTAGATGCAACTCCGAGTGCAATTCGTAATTTATTTCAAGATGAGAGTTAAGAAAAACAAATCCTACTTTTGTATTGATAATTTCTTCAAATATGATCATTTGTACAAGTACTTTTTATTAAATTAATGAAGTGACTTCTTCCTCTATGTCAAAATCTTGCTCCAAAATTCTTTCACCGTTTACTCTCTCGTCTGCTAAATTAAGCTCATCTAAGTCAATGTCTAAATTGTCTTCTATCTCAAGGGTGGTGCACAACGTACGTCCAACATCAAAGTTCTCGTCTACTACATCATCACAATTGTACATCCATCTGGGCATATCTTCTTCATACTCTTCGCTTTCAATGTCTCGCAAGATCTTTTCATTGCAGTACATGTAAACAAGTTTATCTGCTCGATCTGCAAGAAGTCGATTGCGAATAGTACTATGAATATATTTATACATGCTCCAGTTCCTTTCTGAGCCTGAGTTTGAAGAGCACTGACTTAGAACCTTCATCGCAAGGTTGCGCAATAAAGCATAATGCTCACCACCATTCATCATCCACCACTTCCATGCAGGTTGCTCTTTAGCCATTTGTTGAACAAGGGAGTTGGAAAATAAACCTTCTTTCAACCGAAATGAGGTCATCTCCTTTATGCACTGTACACGATCATCATCATTAGTATAGAAAGTGTTTACCACTTTATAAAAATCTTGCACCACCTCAACGTTGGACATCAAATCCATATTCCAATATTCAGGATCTAACATGTAAGCAGCACTGTGCAGTGGCGAGTGCGCTCCAATCCATCTAGCATGAAAGTACTTCAACAGAACTTTTCTTTGTCTACTGGAGAATGGTACACGCCATTGCTTTTCCACCACTGAATGCTCTAATTTCTCAGGACACTCCAAACTCCGCTGGACAGTCCACCATTGCATCCATGCTTTTCCGAGATTAGGCGCTCTTTGATCAAGACTTCGTACAGCATACATAACAGGCATCATTACATGGTATGCATCCATCACACTGTTCCACCAACTTCTTCTCGTAAGCGCTCCATTCAAGACTTTGATTTTCTCTTTCACTTTTTCAAGTTGAGTGTTCTCCCAGTCATGAAATGCCATGCATGTAAATGTTTCACAAACTGCATCTTTATTTCTAAGAAGAGACTCAAAAGTGTAAAAGTGAGTGCAAAACCTAGTCTCCGCTGGAAGCTTTAACATAACTGACATGCGAGGTCGAAACATATCTAAAACTCTCTGTCTCTTGAGCATGAATTTCACAAGCTGGCGAGCAGTGTCGACGATCGAGGCAAACCATTTGGTATCATCAGATTTATACCAATCTTTTAATACAAGATTCAAACTATGAGTATTACATCCTACCGGAAAAATATGTGGATATTGTCGCTGTAGGATTCTGGATGCATTTTTACAATTTTTTGCATTGTCCATGACGACTTGGACTACATTCTTGGCACCCACTTCCTCTATCACAGAGCTAATGACTTGAGCAATGTAAGCCCCAGTTTTGATTGAACCAGCTGAATCCACGGCACGGATGAAAGTCTCACCTCTAGGTGAAATAACCATTATATTAATTAATGGTTTTCTTTGCACATTAGACCATCCATCACTTACTATACTACATCCAGAAAGCTCTATATTGCTAAGAATTATTCTTTGTACACGTTCTTTTACTGACGCATAACATTTCTCTAATAGATCATTTCGCATAGCATGGTACGTAGGCGGTGAAAACCCTGGTCCAAACTCACCAATTTTCTTCCATGCTCTCTTCCAATGGTCACTGTCCACCATCATCATAGCACTCCCAGAAAAGTAAATCGCTTCAGCGAGGACGAGTTGTGCATCATCGAGTCGACCTTGACGTAGGCTTTCTTCCAATGAAGTTTGACGCATGGGTATATTTCCTACGTCAAAGTTTCGCTTGCAAGAAGATGCACTGGGTAGATTACTTTCTGGTTGCACATTGCCGTTCGGGGTACAAGTAGGCGATGTAGCGGGAGTTTGATGATTAGAACAACAGTGTTCTTGCTGCCTTGATACATTAACGGTAGGAGTGTCATGTTTTCTTGAATCTTTCTTTTGAATTTCTTCTCTTATGCGTTTGGCCACTATAGGTGCAGAGGGGTGGGTACATGACTTTTTCTTCGGTCCACCTAAAAAGTGTTCTCTTAGTCGAGGAGCCCCACCTGATTTTACTGCATGGCATAGCTTGCACTCCCAATCTATGAATCGATCACCAACGTTAATTGCATATTGCCACTCTATCCCAGGTGCCTTTTTTTTCCTGCTATTTGAAATTTGGACTCTATTGGAGGTATCACTGGATCCAACATTGTCCTCCATCTCAACAGATAACCTATTCAACCAAGCGTATAACAATGAATACACAAATGAAAAAACAACAAATCACTCACGTATAACAAAACATACATTAGCAAACAAATTACTTCGAAACTATCTTGACAAATACAAAAGATCATCACATAACACAAAACTACTTCAAACTATCTTGCAAGGTCTTACTACAAAACTACTTCGAAACTATCATGCACATTGCACTCCCAATGAAGGATGCCTTTTGTACCCAATTAAGGATACTTTACACAATCAAAGATCTATACTTGCCCAATACTCTAGTATAGGACAATAGACCTTCTTTAACATTCATAAAAAAAATCAAAGATCTATGCTTGCCCAATACTCTAGTATAGGACAATAGACCCTTGTCTACTCTAATTTATATCAAGTATCAAGAACCAATACAAGCCCCTAAGCAGGACTCTTGGCTCCATCAAACCATTCATAAAGCAGAATAAGGTAGATTACGTACGTGGCTCAAATGCAAAGCTGAATGACTCCAAATTTGTCCCTAAATCTCCGCAAGTATTAGCTACGAACCACACCCTGCCCCCAGTTCAAAGAACTAAGGACGAGTGGCTCAATAGCCTTAGGAGTGCCTACAAGGAAAGACGACAGCCCCTAAAATAAGGACGTTCTTCCCAAGAGGACACTTCTAGCAACTCGAGAGCTCTACAAGTACTTTGAGGAGAGATATCACGCCCCCAAAACAAGGACTATCTTCCCAAAAGTTGTACGATGGGTGTCGGGCAGTGTTTATATACAGAATAGTACCCCGCCGGCATTTCTACTTTTTCCCGGCGGGCCCGCCGGTCTTTTGTTTTTCCCGGCGGGCCCGCCGGGCTTTTACCTTTCCCGGCGGGCCTGCCGGGAAAGCTACATATCCCGGCGGGCCCGCCGGGAAAGGTAAAAGCCCGGAGGTGTTACTGGAGTAGTGGGTTCCGGCAGGTCATTTCTCAGGTCATGTGAATATACATTGTGATCACAAGTTTTAGTATGTTAACACTAGGTTTTGTTAACGTGATCACGAAATTGTGAAGACGTTAATGAAATCCCTGATCCTTCCACATGACCAATGATTCTTCTCATATGAAGAACTTCAAGTCCTTATCAACAACGGTTCGCATTGGTGACAACAGGTCTTTACCAGTGCTTGGTGTTGGAAACATTTCCTATGGTGTGGCTACTTTATACGAGGTTCTCTATGTTCCAAAACTGAAGCATAACCTCTTCTCTATTGCCAAGGCTACATCCAAAGGCCTTGCTTTCTATTTTGATGATGAAGTTGTCGAGATCTTCAACAAGAAGTCACGCTCTCTTGTGGCTCGTGGGCATCAGCTTGGTGGGCTATACTACTTAAGCTCTTTTACGACCAAGTTCCCCTCAGAGGATTCTCATCTTCATCAACTATTTGGGTCTTCACCAAAAACCCTCATTCTCTAGTTTGGAGAATAAGCCTACGCTCGCATCCAAGTCAACATCCATTTCTACAACCCAAACAATGACTTCTACATCCTCACCATCAACATCTACACCTTCAAGTTCTCAATCTATGGATGGAGGTGTTTCTTTCAAGGACAACCATGCCGCTTCTACACGTATATTGCCTAGCAACAGCTCAGTGCACTTTGCTCTATGTGCACATGCTATGGATACGCGAGGGCATATGTCTTCCCTTGGAGATTCTTATGATGGTCAACCACTTCTTCACAGTGGCACTCAAGAGGAGGAATGTACATTCTGTGCTTCTCAAGAGTTGGATATTCTTGGTGGCTCACTCAATGGTTCAAAGGATCACGCACTGGATGAGCTTACACATGGCGCTTCTTCTACAAACCATGGAAAACACCCTATTCCACACAATGATCCCTCTTCCATGACAAAACCCTTATCTTCTTCAACAACTCAATGGTGTATTTCTCATCTAGAGCTGAAGAGGAGGTATTGGGGATTTATCAACTCTACATGCTGTTTGTCAGCTTCCCATAGATGGTGTCCTTCCCATTGTCGATGGCATCCTTCCCATCTGGGGCTGAAGAGGAGGTGTTGGAAAGAGGTCATCTCCATATTATGGTCATGAAATCCCCAACATGAGACTTTAAAAGGGAAAAGTAAAGCATAAGGTTAAATAACTTTTGACATGCGAAGTATAAGGTTTAGTAACCTTAGTCTAAAGCTTATACACAAAGCACCTTCGCATAAATAATGCATCACCCTACTTTTGGGAAGGCTGACTTTTCCCTATATAAAGGCTATTAAGCTCTCATTTGTACCCATGCAAGTTATAGTGTTTGTATACTTTTTTGGTGAAGAATAACACAAGGTTGTGTTTTTCAACTCTCATCCACATTCTCACATATTGCAACTACAACTAGAAGGTGACTCAGATGATGATGCAGTCTCTCCAATAAACAATGAAGATGGAGAGATATTTTTATCTTACAAATGCCAATGGCTTAAATTCTCTCTCACTCTTTCTCTCTCTCTCTCTCTCTCTCTCTCTCTCTATTCCTCTCTAGGGTGGATTTAGGATACATACATACATACATATATGCATACATACATGCATAGATACATATACTACTAGAGAATGCTAAATTACTGATGGGGATTTCCAAAATTACTATCTAATTATATTATTGCTTGACAAAATAATTGACCAACGCTCAAAATAATTGACCAACGCTCAAAATAATAACGGGAAATGATTTTTTTATTTTTTTTAAAGATAGATGACTGAAAGATTGATAGGACAACTTCAAAACAAAGGGGAGGGCTTCTTATACCAGAATTTCGAGATTTAAAAACTTTTGCATTTCTGATGTTTTTACCGACGTTGATATCGATGTTTTTTTGGACAGATTTACGGACGCTTATATAGACATTTTTTCGGACGTTTATATGGATGTATTTACCGTCAATCTTTCCGATGACGTTTTTAGCATCAGAAATCACTGCTGTCGGTAACTGAGCAATCTCTAGTAGTGTAATAAAAACTACATAAAGCCCATGATGCGACTTTGAATAAATCATGGTAGCATCTAAGTGGAGTTGATACATCGTTGAACGTCTTGAACGTTGCACTTTTCCACAAAATGCAAAAAGAGATAGACAAAGGGATATAGAAGTAGATACATTGTTGAATATCTTGAACGTTGCACCAAACTGTCCATGTCAGCACAACCATGTCTCACAGCTGAATATGTGCTAAACCAATCCCTATGCGGGATAGCATGAAACAAGGCATCCATATCCAACGTGAAACAATGTGCGAGGACTAGTAATGACTGCATAAGAGGTATCACGCACAACCTGTGCTTTAGAAGCATCTGCCATGTGCGAATCTCGAAGCTGTCGCTTCTTCTGCTGTCTAATCTGACGGAAACAATGCTGTCTGATGTGGCCACGTCTGCCACAATGCCAACAGACAACACCTCTATGAGAATGAGTACGAGACCTACCTCTCACACGAGGCATCTCAACCACAGCCATATCTGTACATGTAAGCTCATCTGTACCATCAAGCCTGGCAACATCATAGTGGGCACACTCCAAAGCCATGACTGTGCACAAACAAATGGACAAGGCTGACAAGGCTGAGCACTAGTGCGGAATCCTCAACGCACTCTAGTAAATAGCAACACTGCTGGAGTACAGTAAACTCTCCTACCCGAGAGTAGGGTGGCTGTCAAGTCTCCCACCTGAACAAAATACGTCCAAAGTGTAAGAGAATGGATGCGAAACATGCAATCCAACAATGCAAGATTCTCAACAAATGATCCACACACGGATCATAAAACTAGTAGCGTGCTAGCTCAACAAAGCATCCAACGCGCACACAAATTTTGGTAAAAATCCTGTAGAGTCTCCCCTGTATCTGAAAGAACCCCCACTTCGTCTACAATGACGAACAAGATGCAAACGTGCATCCAACTATGCTCAAGTGGCACCAAACAAAGATCACACACTTTGTTTACATGTACAACAGGCGACCACGCATCCAACGATACTCACACAGTATACACAAGCCTATCCGGCTTTCAAAGTATACACGGCAACCTAGCTCAAGCACGAGTTATCCAAGGCACAAACGAGCATCAACAAGGCATCCAACAAGAGGCATAAACTGGGCATACAATCGGCTCAAATCAATCCAGAATTCTACAATGCATTCGGACAAAGCATACAAGGCATCCAGAACTAAGGCACAAAAGAGGGCATCCAACCACTGTGCAAAAGAGGATCAAACACCTCTCATGGTGGCATACAATGATGCAAGCTCACGATACGCATCAAGAAGCATGAATGCACATCGAGCTGGAGCACAAATCAGCCAGGACATACAAGTGCCCAATTTGGGCAATCACAAATGCCTCAACAGGCATCCAAGCACCACACTTGCAACGTCTGACTATCTTGCAGCCACGTCTGCCTCGCACCTGCCCTACTTCCGTTATGGCTACGCCCTAAAGACTTGCATCTGTGCTAGACGTAGCTAATCTTGCAAACGTAGCGCTGCTAGCACAATAGCAAAGGTATTATATACCTCAGCGTTGACTCTCTGCCAAGCACACACACCTCACTTAGGTGTCAACAATAGCAGTTTGTTGACCTTAACTGTAGTGATATCAGCGTTTGCAGCCGCTTTGACCTTGAGCTATGCAACATTAGTTGCACTATACTACCCATGCTTGTGATGGACCTACACCTGCCTAGTCAAAGCTGCACTTAGGGCTGCCTCGCCACACACACAGCACATGGTTTTCGACTTGCTCCCAACTTGATCAATGCTGCAACACCTGCAGCCTTGGCACGTCAACAGCTCACAGATGCCCCACATCAAGAGCAACATAAAGCGGTGGACAGCAACCTGAGCACTGGCGAGACCACTTGACGACCTGATGCCTGCACATATACTTACTGACCTTGTCCACTATAGTTGACACCTCAAGCTCTTACTGCCACGGTTGCCCACGTGCCACCTGACCAACCTACACCTGCCTGGCGACCTTGGCACAAGCAGCACAGTGCCGGCTTTATCCAACGAGATTTGCGCTTGGACCTGACTGTGCAGCACCTGCACTTAATGTGGTCGGCCTTGCAAACACACCCAATTGCACCTTATCCTGCGCTGCCAGTTTCACAGGCCACACAACCCAAGGGCTGACCTACTGGGCAGCAGCGGCCCAATAGCCAAGAAGCCGTACGATTGACCTTCAGGCTTTGGCAACAGCTTTTGGGTTGGCAATGCCCAAACAAGACCTGTGACCTTGACCTACGGTTGAGACCTGCACCGCTGACCCTGAGCTCTGCCACATTAGCACACCTCCTCGTTGGACTTGCTTGCTGGCCTTGACTGATCTTCCCACACCTGCGCCAACCAGCAGTTTGAGAATCAAAGCTGTCGACTGCCTCAGTCTATTTGCAAGTACCCTACAGGCTGCACTCGACTAGCTAATGGTTGGCGACCTTGCAACCAGCAATGCCTCTCACCTGTGCTAGCAAAAGGCAAAAGAATAACTCACACCTACACCGCAAGCAGCCCACACATAGTAGCCAAAAGCTACTCACAAGCTGCACCAACACAAGCAGCCACACCTGTAGCTCTACAGGACAACAAAGCTCCTCAAATCTATCGCCAGATCTCTCCTTGAACACCAAGCTCAACACCAAGCTTCCTCCATAGATTTTCTCCTCCTTGCCAAACTCTTCCGTGCCGAGAAGACTGCTCCAAGCAAGCTCCTCAAGCTTCCATGGCCGGAAGCTTCTCTCACGCGACGATGGCGGCGACGACCGGCTCCGCACACACGCTCACACGCAGCTCACCAGGCTCTGATACCAGTTGAAGGGACCCAGGCAGAGCACGCACACGAGAGAGAGAGAGAGAGAGAGAGAGAGAGAGAGAGAGAGAGAGAGAGAGAGAGAGAGAGAGAGAGAATATGAGAAGATACCTAATCGATATCCTAAGACGACAACTACGATAGTTGAATCAACAACCTATTGAAAAGTGATTCACTAGTGATTTGTAATAAGGAAACTGAAGTTCATATATGTACATGTTTACCGAAGGTTAAAAGAACGCGATCTAAATAACATTACATATGCGCAGCTTATCTATGCGATAATAGCATAACCACCTATTTCCTACTTTGAACATCGATTCAAGAACGCAAAAATAGGTGGTGATAATAACAGCAGAAGCAGCTAGCTGGCTAGTAACGACGAATCAGACATCGGCTTAGTGGTTCCTTGCTCGAGACTTGTCAGTTGCGTCAAAAGACTCCTGAACCGTAGGTAAGTCTAAATCCTCGAAATCCCCACTGCTGCATGCACTTGCATTGTAAGCCGAAGTCCTTTTCTTCCACGGTGTTACGAGATCCACATTGCCGACTAATCCCGACAGTCGCTCTGAGCAAGCAGCAACATACTTTCCTCTCCTTTTGCAGAATTTTTTAAACTCCTCCACATCCATGCTGTTCTTACAAAATGAACAATAATGGATGATAGTCAACATAATCATAACCAGCATACACAAGAAAACCGAACAATTCACAGGTAAAAATGTAGTGAGATAGAACTCAACATTATGTGTACCTTGAGCAATCTGGTCCAAAATCAGCGCTGATAGCTTCAATGGACTCCTCAAACTCCTCGTCATTGAGACTGTGTGTCACACAAAGATGTTTATGAACCACAGAGAAAATCACTTATACACAACCAAGAAGCAAATTGAGCTTACGAGAGCCAATCCACTTGTGCTAGGGAAAGATGGTTGTTCTTTTGGTTCTTTGCGAGAGATCTGCAAACATTTGGAAAGCAACAACCAACATAAGCAAATATCATCATCATCATCATCTCTCTCTCTCTCTCTCTCTCTCTCTCTCGCTCTCTCTCATAGGTCATTTTGGCCTCTTGAAGACATGTCATTTCATTTCTGTACATGCTCACTAGATTGTATTCCCCTTTATAGGAATAGCTTTTCCTACCATGATGTATATGCCACGATGTTGTTATACACAGGTTTTGTCTTATAGATTGGTTCAGCCTTTCAAAGATTAGTACTATCTTCTCCATCTCCTCCTCCTCCTCCTTGTGCGCACACACAATCATAAGTTCGTACAATATACCAGACCACTCATGGTCTGGTATATTGTACTATCTTCTCCTTCTCCTCCTCCTTGTGCGCACACACAATCATAAGTTCGTACAATATACCAGACCACTCATGGTCTCACAGGTTCATTTCATTCCGTTCCAGGCTCGCGCTATTTTACAAGACAGATCAAGAAAGAGGAAAGACTTAATGCGGCAGGAGACTACTAAAGAGCCATGGGAAATTGCATGAGACTAATAAAGAACGAAGGAAAATTGCAGCAAGAAAGATGCAATGCACAAACAAGAGAGGAGAGAGACAAGTGCAATCACACAGAATAGATCAAGAAACAAGCAACAATGAGGCAACGGGAGATGATAGGGGATTGCGACAAGAAAAGAGGCATGCACACAGCATAAAGATGATAACGCTGAGCCAAAGGAGGAAGGCAAACTCTCAGCAGCGCCCTTCTGAGATGCACAAATCAGGGTCCTTCCTTGCAAATATGGAGAAGAGGATACCATGGGACCTGTCAGACTTCTCTGCTTCAGCATGGGGAGGATGATGCGATGGCTTCGCCCGATGAGACCTAACTCAGAAGAGGCCAGCGGGAAGACTGCCTCCGGCATCATCTTCTTTCCAGCTCCGCCTTCTACAAGGACTGTTGCCTGCATCACTTTGCCTACGCCACAAATCTTCTTGAGGTTGCCCGACCTTTCAGGTGTAGTGTGGTTGAGTGTTTTCGTCAACTCTCTAGTTCTGAGGCTAGATATGTATACATATGTATATGCTGTACTGTATGTATTATATATATATATATATATATATATATATATATATATATATATATAAACACCATATTAGATAATTTGGAAAAAATCCCATTCCCATTTGAAAAATGGGAGCATGGTGAACTTGTCCAAAAGTTTGTCAAAACCCCCTCATGTGACATATCATCGGAAAGATCTTGAAGAGTAGAATCTAAATCTATGATCTCCGACAAATTTGGAGTTAGTATGTTTAAGATATGTCCAAAACTATATGAAGTAATTAATTCCCAAAATGTGAGATTTTTCCCAAATTACCTAATATTAACTTTATATATTTTTGTGTGTGCGTGTGTGTGTTTCTCGGAGAGAAGAGGGAGAGAGGGAGAGGGAGAGGGAGAGGGAGAGAGCCCATGTACACGTTAGTACCACAAATATATTGTTTCCAAAAAAATTATGTGCCGTTAGCGAGGGAGGGGAAAGGGGAACGTCTCGCTCATGGCCGTAAGGAGTCATATAGGCGATGCGTTCACCAATGCCAAAAAGGGCCATGGATCTGTCGGAGGACCCAAATTAGACGACGTGACATGGGCTTGATCTTGACTGTCAGATCCCAAAGTAAACTAAGGTGTAAACTAGGGATCGATAACTTAGGTATAATGGAACTTCTTGTTTTAATGACATTCCAAGGCATGGTCTGGGATTGCTTCTTGTGAAGACCAGCTCGTCCCGGCTTTGTATGTTCCCAGACCCATCTTCTTGTAAAGTGGAAAGATCATGTGTTATAACAATTTACGTGTATTCGGTTTACGCGGTACCCTCCTCTTGACTTCTCACAAATCTAGGGCTTGTCTCGCTACTGTACATTATTTATGTAGTTCGACGAGAAGTTCTGCCAATACTTTGCGAGAACACATCAGAAAATCCGAGTTCACAACGTATGGACTAATAAGGGAGATTGTGAGCAATATGATAATAAACTTGTTGAATGAAGTAGTCAACCCCTATCACCCAAGTGTTCATTATGCATGATGGACTTTTGTGGCGTAGCAAGAACAAACTCCTCAACATAAATGTCTACTAAGGACATAGCTGATGCGACTAGTGCATGGAAGTAGCTATGCACGTGTCAATTGATAACCGAGGATGCAAAACATATGATTCTAAGCATCTACCATGCATGTACCTCCGGTCTCTTAGCTCACTAGCTCTACAAAATGTTTGATGGGTCCAAACGAATATCGCTCAAAAAATATGTCAATCCTGAAGGTCACAAGCACTATACACAACATGAACTAAGCTTAAGGGTCATGGGGGAACCAATTTACATCCTCAAATCATGTCCAAACGAGCAAATCTAACAGAACGGTTGTAAGACACAACGTAGGACAAGTGCCCAAAAATGAGAAATGTGAGTACATAGCACCCTATAGGTCACTGTTGTATAGGCATCACGTGATTTTTGTGATTCATTCATGGTGATACTTATGACTAAATACATGCATCATACTCCTTATCCTAAGCCTATGTTGATATTGAGCTATTGTGTTGCTATATCTGATAATGTTCCTGTAACGTAATACTATAATTGTAAAAGTGTACTGCCAAGTTTAGTCACTTGAGCTTGTTATTTGGTCAAAATCCGAGTGTTGTGAGATCTCTGGTTAGACATAATGCTTGTGAGATCCTTCCTATGATGCTTCTTGTGGTGTTTGAGGTGTAGTGTTGATTTTTGAACCTGTATGCACCAATACTGGCATATCCCTAGTCTAAATTGGCACCCTTCAAGACACGAATCACAAATCCTTGCCTCTTGTGTAAATGCACATCTTCTACAAGTTTGTGCACCATAGATTTGACATGTTTGCTTTGTTGATGAAACATGGTGTCCTTGTGAATCCTTCAATTGGTCAAATATTGACCCTTGTGCTTTACCCTGGTGTTTGCGGGTCGCCGCGCGACGGACGTGGTAGCCTAGCAAGAACTCCTAAAAATAATGTCTATGGAGGATGTAGCTGACTTTGCTAGTGCATGGAGGCAGTAGTGCGGGTGTCAATCGACTACCACAGAGTAAGAAGAGTCTCACGGGATCTACGCTAACTAATGGGAGGACGTCCACTAAATGAGTTGTGCGGGGTTTGTGAGCACCGACGAGCACATGTGTAAATTGAGTGGATTCTAAGCGAGCAAACAAGAGCAAACACAAGCAACGGGAACTCTATGGCTACAGTACCGAATCAATGAGATGGGCAGAACGGCGTCTACAAACAAAATGTGCGGCCACTCGCTTGTGGACGAGCGCTCATGCCCGGAAATGCCTCCAAGTGGACTTGAATCCTTCTTATAGGCCTCTAGGTCTCGTGTACTTAATCTTGTGCCTAAATCCTAAGTATATTGTCCTAGATCTGAGAACATGTGTTCTGAGCGCTCGCTTTGTTGACACCCAAAAACCACTGAAAGCTTATGAAAGCATACATTGACACAAAGCTTATTGAGTAGAGGGTGTCGAGGGTGTAGTAGATGGAGTACTCGACAAGGTAGCCTGAGTAGAAGAGGAAGCTCTGCCGTCTGCACAGCAGTCGAAGGAGCAGCCGAAGGTGTGAGGCTCTCATTGAAGACCACGTCACGGCTAATCGTGATGGTGAGGGTGGTCGGATCAAGAAGCCGAAAAGCACTGGATGCTTGATTGTAACCCACAAAAGTGAATTTCTTGTGTAGATCCAACGTATGGCCAATTGCCTTCGGTAGAAGTACAAAGGCCGAGCACCCAAACACACGGAAGTGTGCCACCGAGGGCTTGCACGCATGATAAGCCTCATACGGCATCATGTCCTTCACTGCAATCCTGGGGAGCGGTTTTGGAAATGTACCGCTGTTGAGCAAGCCTTTGCCCACAATAGGTGCATGGTAAGGAAGCATACTCAAGCATTGCTCAAGATATCTCCACGATGGTGCGGTTCTTTCGGTCGACAACACTACAAGACAATGCTGCCATACACGCGTTTCATACACGCGATAAATTACGAACGCGTGTATGGTCGCGCTTGTATTTGAATAGAATCGGGCGCGTGTATTTTAGCATTTAAGTTCGCGTGTATATTTGCATTTATCAACGCGTGTATAAACGCGTTTATATACACGCAGTAATACACGCATCTATACACGATAATATTCACGGGGTAATACTCGCTATTATACACGGATAAATACACGCTGCTATACACGGATTAATACACGCATGGCAGAGAAAAACTGAAAAGAACCGAATTCCTTTACAAAATTAAAAACTATTTTCCTTAAACCATCTCATAGTACATTACAGTATACATCATTACACAATCCCACTACATGCATTTACAACAATGAAATATATTCAAAAATAAATCATGCATATGAGATGATAGAAATGTCATCAATTTAGAACATACAGTGACGGATTGGTTAGGGTTCGATCTCATCTTCAATAAGATCCATCCTTGCCAAACGATCAACATCAATATCCATTTGATCAATTGGTAAGGCTACGATTAAATTTATTCCACTATCGATATTATGTACTCCATTGATAATGGTATCGATGTCCTGATCATCCTCATCAACATCACCATCATCCTCAATGGTAGGGTCATTCTCATGATCATGAGAAATGGCATGCTCATCCTCATTATCATGATCATCTCTTATTTCTTGATCATCGATCACAACATCTTCAATGGCATGTTCGACGTCATCTTCATTGCGGCTTGTTACATCCTCCATATGCTGCATATCAGTGAATGTATTATACATCACTTTGGAACGTGGTGCAATAGGGATGACGTACCACCATTTGATGTCATGCACCATTGGTAGATAGATAACCTACTCAAATACACACAGTACAGTAATTAATTAGCATATCAAAAGTCAAGGGGTACGCGAGCTTAGATATATATGTACATGAAACACATTAGTAAAAAAAATGCATACCTGCTCACATTGTTGTGGCAATACGAGCCTATCTTTCTTTGTTTGCCAGAACTTTGTAGAGTCAATAGTTACATATCCACTTGCATGGCGTTTTATCGTTGCATCAGGCCCTTTTTCCACCACGTTCATTTGCCATTTGACATCCAAAACATACACAAAGAAGCGACGAAAGTCAAGCCTAAATATGTCTTGGATTATGCCACAATAATCATCCATTTTTCCATTAGCTCCCTCAAAGCTACTAATGACACCGCAATCTTGTGTATTTCTCTTTTCATCAATTCTTTGTGTTCGAAAATGCTTGCCTTCACACCATATAGCATTGAACATAGTGCACTGGACCAAAATAGAAGCAATATTTGTGTAAGCAATGTGAATAAATATTAAAAGCAAATCACTTACAACTAATGCAAAACATTAGTTCTATGTACCTTTGACATGCATCCTCGTGCATACTCCCATTCTTCCGCCGTGATATGCAGCCCCTCGTCGCTCTCTGCTCTCTCCATTTCCTCATGCAACCAATCAACATGGATATCATTCGGAAGTGTTGCTAGATGCTTAGGGTACGCCTTCCGAGAGCCATGTTGCCTCCGAAAGAGAGCTCTTTCTGCTTGTCTTTTTGTCTTTGCATCCTCATATCTTATAACCCATCTGCTCATCACATCACTATTAAGGATACAAGTGAAATTGAGATCATCAATCAATGTTCTGTCAATTACTTTACTCTGTCCTTTTCCTTGAGGCACAATAGAGGTCATCCTCAAGTCCTCTTCATTGCTCCATAGTCGTGGCAAAGAGCTGTCCACCTGACCAAGAAATTCTGAAATATATACAAGAGACTCTTGTATCAACCAACCCTCGGCCATGCTTCCTTCAGGCCTTGCACTTTGCCTCACAAAGTCTTTTAAGGTCTTCATGAAGCGCTCTAGGAAGAACATCCAACGTGCATGCACAGTACCACATAAAGCAATTTCGTCCACTAAATGCACAATGAGATGTAGTTGACTTGTGAGAATGGTTCGCGGAAAAGTCTCCTCTACCAAACAAACCACCTCCACTGCCATAACACGCGCATCATCCAACGTGGCTGGATCAATTGCTTTGGAACTAACATATCTGAAAAATAAATAAATAGTACGTTATACCTCATGCACGTTCATTTTGCAAGGTATAATGAAGGGTGATCTGAGCATGGGTTTTTACATACCTCACAAGCTCGCCCATCTTATAAATACATTTTTTCAAACTCTTATTCGCACAATGGTCGATGCTAGTAGGTAGTATGAACTGCGCACATAAGAGCACATTTATGGTTTATGGCATTACAAAATTTCATTTCAACGTACGTACAAGACTTGGAAAACACTTACTTGAAGCATCTTGTGCCAATCGTGGGACTTCAACCCATATAGTTGCTCAACGCCTCTTTTCTTAGTGGTTGTAAAGGCTCCCTTCAATGATCTCATGCATCCAGTGGGAGTACGCAAAGTGGTGATGGCCTGCTTTACCTGCTTCTCCTCTTTCTTTGATATAATCCATGGTGCAGGCGGAAGACGAACGTGCCCACCCACCTCTCGTGGCCAAGCTTGACGCATACGTCCTGCGACCCGCAAGTCCTCACGTACGCTAACATTGTCTCGTTTACCAGTAATATGTTCCCAAATACCAGATCCCACATTCTTGAAGATGTGCATGGGATCAAGAAGATGGTTGATCTTAAGATGGGTCCAATATGGCAGCCGGAAAAAAATGGAGTACCTGCACAAGGGATTGCTCTATGTGACCTTTAATCCAATTAGAGACTACACAAAACAAGATTGAAAAAACATCACTATACCTGTTCATGCCATCTGGAGGAAGAATAGTTGTAGACTCCCAAATACGCTTCCAATCTTTTGCACGAAGTGTTTGTGGAGGAATGTTACTCTTACTAGCAACATATTTAGGATGATCTGAGGGGAGAAATCGATGATGATTATCGAATATAGTCTTACACAAACCATCAGCATACTCATGTACTAACGAAGGGCCACAAACAGGACATGCATGTTTACCCGATGTTTTCAAACCTGTTAAAATATAGGAAAAAGTTAGAATAATAAAGTCAAACCGTCTAATTAATATATATAGCCAATAGTAATAGAGTAGGGAGGTAATTAGAATTCTTACCAGAACAATCGCTGTATCCTGGAAAGTCATGCATTGTCCACATCAACACTGCTTTTAAGTCGAAGTGTCGAGAGGAGGGAGGCCTACTAATGTCCACCACCGCCACACCTCTCCATAGTTCCTCCAACTCATCAATCAGTGGTTCAAGATAAACATCCATATGCTTGACTTTATGTTTCCCTGGAATTAGAAGGGATAACATAAGATGTCCCTTCTTGATCGCCATTGATGGTGGAAGGTTGTAATTCACCAACACAACTGGCCACACGCTGTATGCGGTGCTTTTGAAACCAAATGGATTCACTCCATCCATACCCAGGCCAAGTCTCAAGTTTCTGGGCTCTGTTTTAAAGCTGGGCCACTCATCTTCAGGCAGGAGTGTCTGCGGGAATTCTCCACATGCCATCATCCGATCGATGCGAGGAATGCCATGACATGAGCTCTGCTATGGATTTGCACTTGAACATGTGTTTGATGCGAGGAATTATAGGAAAGTGTCGCAAGACTTTACGAGGTACATCAAAACTCTTCATATCTGTTCTGTACCTTGCTTCACCACAAGTGGGACAATGTAGAGCCTCCTTATGCGTCCCACGAAAGAGAATGCAATCATTGACGCATGCATGTATTTTATCATAATCCAGTCCTCCAAGAGATGTCACATAGCGCCTCGCTATGTCTCTTGAGGTGGGTAGTCTATTTTCCTTTGGAAGCATGTTTGATAATAGCCTGCATTCAATATCATCAATTATAATTAGTCTTAAATCCTATACCTTAAACCACTAATTCAAATTTGTAAGTTAGAATGCTTACTTCAACAATGTGTCAAGACTGGCATTGCTCCATCCATAAACTGTTTGTATATTAAGTAGTTCAAGTGAAGCACGTAAAACTGAGAATGTGCACCCTTCAAACACCGGTGTCGATGAAGCCTTATAAAGATGCTCTTGTTCCATATCATCGTCGTCCATACCTTTGGGATCATCCTTAAAAAGATTCCGCACCATATCATCAAGCACCTCCTCTTCCACAACTTCGTGGGGTGCAAGGCTATTGTCATCCCTTTCCCACTCATCTCTGACAATAGATCCCGAAGCTCCATCATCATCTCGTCGACGCTTTACGTGCTCTCGTCGCGCGTAGGGTACCATGTTAGGGTGTGGTACTGCATCCTGCTTCAATTTATCAAATTATATGTTACAACTCTATTAATTTAATTTGGATACCATGAGTCATTTGAATACCATCAATTTACATCTACTCACCTCTAAACCTGTTTGATTCCATTCTCCATACATGGAGATGTGATTCAAGGTAATTCGACATGCTCGTACAATGCATCCTTGACATCGATTACACATACATTTGATCCGTTGTCCCAACCACACATCGCGATTACGATGACGCAATGTCTCATCTTCTCCAGAACTGCTTGAAGAGGTTGATGACATCCTGTGTACAAATCAGAAAACACAAAATCATTATATGTTTTTAATGAAAGCACAAAATCGCGTGTATTGACGCGGCTATCTCCTGAAAATTGCGTGTATTAACGCGGCTACTTCCTAAAAATCGCGTGTATTCACGCGGGTAGTGTCTGCAAAACGCGTGTATAAACGCAGCTAAAATCACATACACGCAAATATACCTGCGTTTATACACGCGAAAATAAACGCGGCAGTATGTTTAAACTAAAAATAGCCCGCCTTCCCCAAATATAGATTTTGAACTAAGAAATCAACAGTGCGCCTGTTTTCGCCTCTTCCAACAGCAAGGAGGGAGCAGAGAAAGGAGCACACACACGGGAGAAGGAGGGAGCAGAGAAGGAGCAGAGAAGACTCACTTTTTCAGAGGTGAGTCACTTTGTCCTGTGCCTTGTCTCTTTTGTTAGATTTGTTTACTTTGCTCTTTGCTCTTTGGGTTTGTCTTTTTGCACACGATTGGGTTTGTCTTTTTGCATCCTGACAGGGGCGACAATGGCTGGTCCTTTTATAAGGACATTCTATCTTTGTCGGGGGGTCGGTCTTTTCGAGAAATTTTTTTCGCAGGTCGCGTGTAAGAACGCGTGTAGAAGCGTGTGTAACCTGTCTGCAGAGTATGTTCACGCGTATATACACGCGTTTTTTGACGGGTGTATATACGCGTTTCTGCAGATAGAAAACTGCGGCGTTTCAGATTTCTCTTGACTTGAATGATTTAATTTGTGTGAGTCAAGAGACAGCCCATGATGTACATGAAGATGTTTGTTGCAGGTTCTTTATGGATATTCCAGGTTCTTCATCCGATCCATTTGCGTACAGCAATTGGTTGATGGAGATGATGAATCACTTTGGGCGCCAACCTGGTCCGGTTGAGCTTACAGAGTATATGTATGCCCATCCCCCTCCTTCCCTGCCTGGTGTCTATACCCCTACCGCGAGTATCCAGGGCACTCCAGTGCCGTCTATTCCTCCGAGTCCGACGAGACGGCATGCAGCTTCTCCTCTTCCACGTCCACCGAGGAGACATACCTCGTCCCAGACACACTCACGTACACCCTCACAGCCACCATCACGTGCTCCCTCAGAGCCACCGTCACGTCAGGGCTCACAGCCACCGTCACGTAGACAATCCCCCAGTCGTGACTCCACCCGCAGCAGTAGGAAGAGTGGGAGCAGTGGAGGATGCGGCGGGTGCTTTGGTGGGGGAGGTGGGGGAGGTGGGGGAGGTGGTAGAGCACGCGGTGAGAGAGGAGATAGAGGGAGAAGAGTTAGAGGAGACAGTTCGGAAGAGGAGGAGATGAGAGAGATGGAGAGAGTGGTTTGCTATGATGTGACGGATAGGGGTGGGATAGTGATGGATGCAAGGGGGAGGGAGGTAATGGAGTACATGCGTGGGGTAGTATCAAACTCATATAGAAATTATTTTATTAAATTTAAAGATCAAAATAGCCGATTAGTTGGGGAGGTGATAGAGGCTGTACATAGTCGGTACCCCAATCCCCCACATGCTACATTCTCGGATGTATGGGGAAGGACGCGAATAAGGGAGATCTTAAGTAATAAAAGATCTCACCTTAAAAAACTCGCGTACGATGACCGGCTAAATGTAGCTGCGGGTGGCTATCCTGCCGAGAAACCTGCCACCACTGCGCACAAACGCGAGTAGAAGGAGGCAAAGAAACGAGCAGAGGGTGGTGAAGAGCAGGCAGCATGTGGAGGCACGACGGATCCAGATGGAGACCGTTGGATCTTCGCATTTCGGATCTGGCGGCGTCGAGTCATGGGAGGCAGAGTTCGTAAGTATCCTGCCACTTTATTTGATTGTTTACTTAATTCATTGATTCTATGATTGTTTTAATCTTACAAATTGTGTTGATTATGATACAGCGACGGGTTACGGGGAGGAAGCCCACAACCCACGATACTGCGTATGCTCGCCGGCATAGCAGACGTGACACGTGGGCCATCTTCAAAGCCGAGGGACGTATTACGGACGCGCAGTTTGAGTTGGCCATGAGACCATACGGTCGACAGGTACTTGAAAATTCGTAACGAATGGTTTTGGTTTATTGAATTGCATATATATATACTTATATACTATATATTACTTGAACAGACACAAGCTGCTGATGATTCACTGGCCGCCGCTGCAAAGGGTGGACGTGAGCACTACTCCTTGGACATTCCGACCGATGTGAGCTCATCTGAGCATGGGGGAAGCACCGAGTCATCATCTGGGTCTGAGTAGTACTCAGACTTGTAGTATCACATTCCATATTGAGGATGTGATTGTATATATTTTTTTTGTAAACTCAAGCCATGGGCTACTTCGAGATATGGACTCCCTTGTATACATGTATGAAATTTTGATAGTAATATTGAATTGATTGATCGATAGTATTACATTCATGTCTGTCTTGAATCATGTAATGACAATGTATGCATTCATGTCGTTCTTGTCTTAATCTCCCTTGTGCATATGTTCTTCGTGGATGGTCTAATGGGATGGTCTAATGCACCAAAAACCCTAAACCAGAGAGTGCTATTGGGTGCTGGAAGGAACAGTATTCAGGCACCAAATAGCACTCTCTAGATTTTTTTTTGGCTCTCTGTTCGCGTGTATAAACGCGTCAGAACTGCTAAAACTCGCGTGTATCTACGCGGCTACCCTGGAAATTACGCGTGTATTAATGCGTAAAAACTGGAAATAACGCGTGTATAAGCGCATCTAAATTAAACAAACGCGTGTATAGACGCAGGTATAAACGCTTGGAACTGAACAGGATGCGGCTATACACCCGTGTATAAGCGCGTCTAATTTAAGAAAAAGCGTGTATAGCCGCGTGTATCAATGCGTCTGTGTAAAAAACGCGGCTACACACCCGTGTATACGCGCGTCTGAGTTTTACTATACACGCGGTTTTACACGCATGTCTCTGGCCGCGATGATACACGCGCTGATACACGGGCCCGCTACTTTTTTTCACAAGTCATTTTTAGCGGCTAAGAGCGCGGGTATGAGCCCGATCCCTTGTAGTGCAACACAAGCCCGGTGATTTTCTCCAACCTTTACCTATTCTAGAGGGTAAGTGGACGCATATTGCTATGGATTTCATTACGAGCTTACCTTCTACCAAGAGGGGATGGGATATCATCTATGTGGTGATTGACCGATTTACAAAAGCTATCCATTTTGTACCAACAAAAGTGAGACACTCAGCATCTATGGTGGCACACCAGTTCATGAAAAATGTGTTCAAGTTACATGGTATGCCATAGCAAATAGTGGGTGACCGAGATATGAAGTTTATGCCACATTTTGGCGTACATTGTTTGATAGACCAAGTTGACTCCTAGCACGTCGTATCATCTGAAAATCGATGGTCAAACCGAGAGGGTCAATAAGTGGCTTGAGACTTACTTGAGTCATTATTGCTATGAAACACAACATGCATGGGACGATTGGTTGTATTTGGTAGAGTTCGTCTACAATAGAACCTATTATAGTAGTATTGGAATGTCACCTTTTGAGGCTATGTATGGCTACAAGGTGCATGTACCGATCGTAGCATTCAAGCAAGAGAATGCAAATCCACGTGCTAGGAAGGAAGTGGAAAGAATGCAAACTCTTTTACAAACATGCAAAGAGAACGTCAAGAAGTCTCAAGAGAAGATGAAGCATTATAAAGATGCATATTGAAGGTCATTGGAATTCAAAGAAGGAGACTTTGTGTTCTTGAGGATACCTAAGACTTGATATGGATCTCTCAAAGGAAGTACCAACAAGAAGCTTGCACATCGTTATTATGGGCCTACAAAGTATTGAGAAAGGTTGGTGGAATGGCTTATCGATTGCTACTTCCATCTACTACAAGGATACATGATGTCTTTCACGTATCACATTTGAAGGCACATGTTGGGTAGGAGGTGCAAGTATTGGATGAGCTTCCACCCATGAGTGAAGATGGCATGGTGGAGTACATTCCCGAGAAGGTGTTGGGAGAAAGAGAGAAGGTGTTATGCAACCACACTTTGTGTGAATACCTTGTCAAGTGGAAAGTTTTACCTCAAGATGAAGCAACATGGCAGCCCACCGCCTCTATGTTGGAAGGGATGGAACACCTTTTTTATGCATTCAAGGTTCATTCTTAAGTCAAAATAGTAAAAAACATCTTGTTGTAATTTATTGTTTTATAAGGCATAAAAGAGGTTCAAATGGATGCAATTGACATATACACTTCTTAGCCATGATTGATAATGAGTTGGAGAGCATTACATGAAGTTTTGGAGGTCTCAAAGGCTCAAATCATGCTCTTTTGGACAGCTTTAGAAAAGAAGTGTGAAGTGGTTCATGTTGATGCTTATGTAAACCATCTATACTATGGTTTTACTTTGTGCATGTTTTGAGGACGTAACATATTTGGGTGGGAATGGTTTGTAATGAAGCGGTGGACACATAAGTGTGGAGACAAATTGTAAATATGAGGCCAAGGACCAAGCATAAGTTGTATTGGGCCAAAGGGCCAAGTGTGAGGGACATAGGCTTATGGGCCAAAGGCCAAGTAGGGTGGACATTAATAAGCATGTGTGAAAAGGGAGCCATGGTATATAGGCCAATGTGAACTGCTAATCATAATTATCTCATACTAATCCAAATTACAAGCTAACAAGATTTCATGAAAATCTTGCCCTTCTTCTTGCTCATGAATGGTGCTCCTACACCCATGTTATCACTCCATGGCTTGAGTGATCAATGCTAGTTCATTGCAGGAAATGGAAGGAGTAACAGGAAAGTGGTAGTCTAGCTTGCCTGGGATAAGTTGAGCATGCATAAGAGGGAAGGAGGCATTGGCATATTGCACTTACCCATACATGTTAAGGCCAGGATAGCTATGAGCCTTCCAAAATGCTTACATCAAGAGGAGACTTGGACCAAGTTGTTAAGGGAACTGGTTAAGGATTCTTATGTGCTCCTTAAAGACAAGTGGATGGGATTAGGTTGGAAACATGAGTTGTTATCTCATGCGTCCCTAAAAATTACAAGTTCTCCCTTTTGTAAGTTCTTATGTGTCAATTGGAAGGAAGTGTTAGGGCTGATAAAATGGGATGGCTGCACCAGAGTCACAGAGGGAATGCTTTGTTTAGCCTGGGAATATGGTGGACTCATACGTTTACCCCTCCTTTGGCTCTGCTGGACATTGAATAAGCTAAAAATCTTAATAAAAAAGATCCGAGGAGATTGGCTAATTTTTGAGATTGGTCTCTAGTGGGATGGAACGAGCAGGATAGCTGAAGGATGAGTTTAGGCTCCAACCTGGGAAATTATAGCCAGTGAGACAGGTATTAATAGAAGTGGAGAGGGAATGGGTGTTTACTACATTTGATGAGACTTGCTAGCTCAAAGACTGGGCATGGTTTACTAGAGTCAAACTAGATAAAAGGGTAACGAAGACTCTGTAGTATGAGGAGCTGACCAAGAGTGATGTGAATGTATGGTTTTGTAATAAAATCTGGAGGGTGAGTTAGAACTCTAACATTTAGATGAAGAGGTGGAGGCTGATATGGGAAGTGGGTATTCTCAATAAAGCTAAAATTTTCTTGTGGAGAGTGTGTATGTGGGCCTTGCTTATTGGGTATAAACTTATATAGAGGATCTTCACCTCTAGGAGTTGCCCTAGATGCAAATCATCACTGGTGGAGGATGGGAGACATGCTTTTTGGGACTGTTCAGCTATTAGAGAAACTTGGGGCAAAATTGGGAAATGGGTTTCAAATTGCATAGTGATGCAAGGCTATTAGGGGGACGAGGTGTTGGGTAAATTGTCAGTATATATGATGGAACAACTAATTTGGTTTAGTATTATTAGATCTTGTTGTCTTTGGGAGATATGCAATTCTAATAACTATATAATTTTTCAGAAAGAGAGTTGCCAAGGAGTTCATGTGATAGAATTGATGCATAAATGTGTATATAAGTGTTGGTTTGTATATTATGTTAATAAAATAAATGATGGTACTATGGTGTAGCTAATCCAAGCCTTACCATATGGGATTAGATGATCTGATTTTTACATGTGGAGACTCTTGTATATACTAGGTTTTCCTAACAGATGTTGTCAAGTGGCAAGGCTATACAAGTCTGCATTTGAAGGCAAACTCTCTAATTTAGGTCAAAGACCAAGAGATGGTATGTGAAGGAGGAGCGACCAATATATATATTTGTTACCTTCATAGAGAATCCTTTGGGTGCAAGACCAAAGCTGAAAGTATGGACAAAAGGAGAGTACATGGAAAAGCTGTGAGGTCCCATGCCCGCAGGGCTCCTACCGGCGCGGCGGCGGAAGCGGCGTCCGCCTCCCGCGCAAGGCGGGGTCCACACACTCGGGGCCTCGCCCGCAGATGTTCGGGATGAGAGGCTAGCCCGGGCGGTCCGGAAGACTCCCCTTGCCCGGAAGGCATGGGCAATTCCGCCAATTGGGAAAAAATCTTCTAACGGGAAATTACTCTAACGAGTCAAGTCTTAAGTAGATAAATTGATCTGGCCAAACTTGAAGTCACATGGTCAGATCAAGAAGAGACTTGCACTTGGTCCATGGAATCACCGCTTTTTTTCTCATTTACGAGGCACATCCGCCCGATGATCCCCTCCGATAGAACAAGGTCTTCTCAAGATTTAAAACTAATTAACGTAACTAATCGTATCTAGTTGTTTCTCAAGAATCCTCCGATCCAGCCTAAACCCATCCGGCCCGTGGATTAGCCAACCACCCGACCACTGAATTGGTGGGATTCCTTTATAAAGATTTGGTTAGGTTTTTGCCCGGATACCGAGGAAAAGAGTTCCCAAGCCCCCTAGCCGGTGATTCATGCAAAAATCAAGGTAGGCATACCACGTACACACCCAATATGAAATTGAAATTTATAACAGATTTGACTGGCTTTAAAAAACAATCCTTCAATAGAAATCATAATATTACTCATCATCATTTTCCAAAATTCCGAGTCCATTGTATTACAAAAATGTATCCTCTGAACTCTCCGTTGAAGACCAGCTGGCCAACCAACGAGAGTATTAAAATTTGGTTCTCAAAAATCTTTCCTTTTTGTCCATCCGCAATCTTCCTTGACGTACGCATGGGTGTCCTAGCAACTGCTGTGAGCCTATGCATTGCCTAGTCAGAACCCTCTAGGATCCTCCTTAGGTGTCCTAGCATTTCACTTAGGGATCGCTCCGTCAGTCCTCGCCCATCGTACCGGAAGCGCACCATTTTAACTGTACCGAGACTGGTCAAGACCTCAGCAGGCTTTACCATGAGCAACGTTCCTTGACTCCCTGCCAGCTATTCCAACAAACCTCCTCTTAGAAAAACATAAGCCAAATGCTTCCTCCAGCATTCTGGGGTAAAACAGTCCTTTGAATGAAAAAACAGAGGTTCCAATGCAAGTAAAATTCCAGTTTGAGATCGGTTCCGACAACCCTTTTTCCATAATTCCCAGTTTCATAATGAGGATCCTTGATCTCTCATGAGGGTAATCTACCCATCATTTTATCCATTTGTCCAACTAGATTCTTGGTGAGTTTGGTCAAGGAAAAACTAGATTAGTTTCAGTAGGTTATTCTTTGGATTTAGTAACTGGAATTGGTCACAAAGTTTTTGTCTGATTCAGATCGAGAGAAGGACAATTAGCTTTATTGTCCATCCCTCACGTAATCTAACCAAATTCATTCGGTTTAGTTCTACAAGGATTCCTTTCAACTAAACATCTAGATTTTCGGTAAATATGAATTTAGTGATTTCACTAATTAAATATCCAACTAAGATATTCCTTCTATCACATAATTTCTCAACCTTAATTCATTAGATAGAATTATGGTAGAAATTCATTTTTTGACACTAAAATTTAATTCAAATCCATCTTTTCTTAAATATCATAAAAATTCTTTTTTTAAAACTAAAATATCAATATCTATTGCTCGCGAGCCAGGCGTCTACAGTGTGGGATATGCCGAATCACTGCCACCAGCTTCATCGATCGTATCGGCACTAGAGAGAAGTCGCTTTCTCTGGAGCTTTTTTTGAATAAACTTGAAATTCTTCTTTTTCTCATTTCAATGAGTGCAATCCAATTATCATGGGAATTCCTCTTTTACCATGAATAAAATCTACTTAAAATTCTTCCTAAAAATTACATAAAAATATTCATTAATTCCTTTACACTAGAAATTACACTTTCTTCATTTAAATATTTCGATTCCAATATAGTGGGAATTCCTCTTTCATCATTTAAAATTTATCTATGCAAAAAGATAAATTTAATTAAATTCTCTCTTAAAAATTTAAATAAAAATCTTCATTAATTCCTTTACACTAGGAATTACACTTTTCTCATTTAAATATTTGGATTCCAATATAGTGGGGATTCGGAGAGATAAAAATATCCTATTATTTTTTAGTTTAAAACTCATCTACACATGTGAAATAGGCGCCTCCTTAAAGGGCCCCCTTTTCCTTACCCATGTGTCAAAAATGAATGATTACTCTAAAATATCTCATTTTTTTATTAATACTTCATAATTTTTAACTAATAAACCTAGTACTTAGTCAACTCTTCATCTTATGTGGGCATTTACTCATTTTTGGATATTTTCTTTTATTCTTTGGATTTATCTTGTCCCAACACTTGGATTTATCTTATTGGTCCATAAGAACCTTAAGGGGACCATAATTGAGAAAAAAACAAAAATCTTGACCCTTAGGCTAAGGTCTTCTAAATCAATTTTTATTAATTCCAATTGCACCTTGGAAAATCTATTTTAATTTTCTGTTTCAAGGAAACATTTTTTTGATATCTGTAGAATTTATTTATCCAAAAATATCCCAATATTGATTTACCACTCTCTAGAATTTTTTTATCTCACTAGGCAAAACAAGGAAAAATAATATTTTCTTGTATTCAGAAACATAGAATGATTACAAGAGATTGAAGTAGAGGCTTAATCAATATTCAGCCTGAGGAGGAATCTTACATCCTCTCCCACTTGAAAAATGCGAGATGTCCTCATCTCGCAACGTGGACGTAACCCTTCATCAACTCTTCTTCTTTCTCCTAGGTGGCGTCTTCTAAAGGGAAAAACTTCCACTTCACTAAGAATTCTCTGAGGACTCTACTCCTGAGAATCTTCTACCATCTAGCCTTGAGTCAAAGAGATCAATTGTTCATCATCCAGCATGTGACTCGGGCTAGGTACATAATTCTTAAGCAAACTAACATGGAATACATCATGTACCTTGAGATGGGGAGGCAGAAGAAGTTTGTAGGCTAGATCGATCACTTTCTTTTTATGGTACCTAGCATACGGCCCACACAGTATCTGGGAGAGAGCTTCTTGTACTTCCCTAAGGATAAGGAACTTCTTTTTGGTCGTACTCGAATGAAGACCATACCTGATTCTTCGAACTCTCTCTCAGATCTCTTTTTATCTGCATACTACTTTTGCCTGTCTTGGGCTGCCTTTATATCTTTACGAATTGATTGCATCTGCTGGTCCATGTCGTCAAGCATTTGTCTGGACATTTCGACTCTGATCAATGGATCAGACCAAGTCAATGGTGTAAGGCAATCTTGTTCATACAAAGCTTTGAAAGAACTCATCCCAATGCTCCAATGATAAGAAGCATTGTAAGCAAATTTGACCAAATGCAGATGACTTAACTACTTCTTGGGTTCCCTGCTGCTGCTGCAGCATGACTGAAGGATATCTTCAATTACTTGATTCACCCTTTCCGTCTCGCCATCGGTTTCGGAGTGCTAGGCTATGCTGAGATCCAAGAAAGTTCCTATTGCTTCAAAGAACGCAGTCCAAAATTTTGATGTGAATTTGGGATCTCTGTCACTTACTATCCTCCTGGATAAACCATGCAATTTGAAGATCTCCTTAAGGAAAACTCTGGCAACATCCACTGCAGAGTATGTTTCTTTCACTGGAATTAGATGGGCAACTTTGGTCAACATGTCAACTACCACAAAAATGGAGTTGTAACTTGATTGCACTAAAGGTAATCCAGTGTGACAAAGTCCATACTGATGCATTCCCACTTCATCTGTGGAATGTCTAGAGGCTGCAGTTTTCCTGGCATCTTGACTCTTTGGCACATCAAGCATTTTCGCACATGATCAAGTACATCCTTTTTGAGTCCTGGCTACTAGAAGAAGCTTTTCTTCACAGACATATAGGTTTTTATAAACCCTGGATGTCCAGCTATTAGGCTATCATGGGCTTCTCTCAGAATTCTTCCCTTTATTCCCTCATCATTAGGGATACATAGTCGATTATTATAATACATGCATCCTTCATCCAATTTGTACCCAAGAACTCGACTCATTTCCTGAGGAGTCTTGCTTTCCTATAATAGACGGGTAGCAATAGGAGCAAAGAATTTCTCTTGCATGATTTTCTCCTTTGTTTCATTGATCAATGGATTTGACACCACTGTAATTGCAAGCAAGTAGGCTTTTTTGCTGAGCGCATCTGCAACCACATTTTCTTTCGCCGGCCGATACTTTATCTCAAAATCAAATTCCTGCAGGGTCTGCATCCATCTCCTTTGACGCATCTTGAGATCCCTTTGGGTAAAGATCCTTCAAACTTTGATGATCTATCATCAAGGTGAACCTTTGTCCCAAAAGACAATGTCTCCACAACTTCAGAGCATACACTACTGAGAGTAACTCCAAGTCACGGCATAATTTCTCTCATGTGTTCTGAGTTTTCGGGATTCATAGGCCACTGCATGACCTTCCTGCATTAGAGCACCGCCTAAGGTAAATCCACTGGCATCAGTAACTACCTTAAAGGGTTTGGTAAAATCTGGCAATTTAAGAACAGGGTTTGGTAAAATCTGGCAATTTAAGAACAAGGTTGGTTGCTAAGGCTATCTTTAGCTTGTTAAAGGCACTCTCACACATTGGAGTCCACAGAAAAAGTGTACTTTTCTTGAGAAGGTTAGTCAAAGGGGATGCTATCTGAGCATACCTAGGTATAAAGATCCTATACCATCCGGTCAACCCTAGGAATCCTCTAACTTCTTTTACTGACTTGGGTTCTGGCCATTCAACTACTGCTTGGATCTTTGTGGGGTCAGGAGAAATCCCATTCTTTGACACTATGAATCCCAAGTATTCAACGTGGTCAACACCCTCGGTGATTAGTAGTGAGAGTTGCCAGCTTGTTTTGAGCTAGGTCTATAGGATAGTGATAGATGAGATACGGCTACAGTTGATGGCTCCTTTTTTGAGTCGAGAATTGCATGATGCCTTACAAGACTTGGCTCGCGATAGTTGTTTGAGGGCAGACAGGTTGCTTCTCGCCTTTTTTTCTACACTACTGAGACCTCTTAGAGGCGGGGTTGTGACTAGCCTTCCAAGAGGTTATGGAGTTTATGACCTCTTGGAGGAGGGGTTGTGACTAGCCTTCCAGGAGGTTATGGAGGTAGGCACGCTTCCAGAGACGGTTGCCGAGGGGCTGATTTTTCTCATCCCCAAGGAGGGGGGACACTCAGAGGAGTTCAGAGAGTGGTAGCCGATTTTATGATCTTGAACTCAGCCTACAAAATTTTGGCAAAGGGTTTGTGTTTAAGATTGGAGTCAGTTTGATCCACCCCATGCATACAGGCTTTGTCAAGGGCCGCAGCATCCTTGACAACATTTTCACATTCTGGGAGGCAGTTTTCCTTGCAAGGCTGAGGGGGGATCCCCTGACTATTTTGCTGTTGGACTTTGAGAAAGCCTATGATCGAGTCTGAATGGGTTTTCCGAAGGCTTGGATACAAGGGTAGCCCAGTGTCAAATCCCCACAGATATCCTCGTGATCGATCTTGGTTTGAGACTCGAAACCTGCAAACAAACGAACAAAAAAACAAGCAAGGGTGTGCAGGCCTGACTCACCTCCCAACCATGACAGCCGTGGGCAAGCCCATAGTCTAAGCCCACAGTCTTGGCTGTCCCCACCGAGCCACAAGCTGAGCTAACTAGGATGACGTACCGACCAATCTCCTCCTCGCAACGTCCCATACCGCTACGAAGCTGCCCTCGCGGGCTTCGAGATTGCTGCCGACCTCGGCTGCGTAAAGCAGGTGCACGTCTGCACTAGATCCAGGCTCCAAGACCATAGAGCTCTCACAAACTCGCGAGACTCTCTATAATACAATAACTAACCTTGGCCACCCTTTTATAGGCTCTTGGCCGGTCATCGAGCGTCCACACTTGGGTGCCCGCCCGTCCATACTTGGGTGCCCACCCGTTAGTATTTCCCTAACTCAGCTCGTCAATCAGTCTGCCTAGTTCCAAGCTTCCCCAAGCCTCGAAACTAGTCTTGCGTGTGTGTAGCACAAGGTAGATACACACTGTGCACATGACATACTCCCCTTCCTCTAAGAGCTCACTCCTGAGCTCACTAAAAAGCCAGGGTAATCTCTCTGAAGAGTAGTCAATGTCTCCCATGTAGCGTCCTCCCCTCAACACGATCCTTCCACTTGATCTTGTATTCCGTGATAAGCGTATTACGCAATCTTCGTTCACAAAATCCAAGAATCTTTTCAGGTTCGTGCGGAACAAATGTCATGTCCTCGACATCTATAATTTCTTGAGTAACTAACTGATCTGCTCCACCCAATACTTCCTTAAGTCTACTGACATGAAATACAGGATGAACTTTCACATGAGAAGGCAAATCCAATTTATATGCAACTGAACCAATCCGTCGTGTAACACGAAATGGTCCACAGTATCTAGGGGATAATTTCGGAGATCTACCTGTCCGTAAAGTCTCAGAATCTTTCGAAAGTCATAAATACACCATCGTTTCTTTAGAGAACTCTCTGGGTGAACGATGTCTATTAGAATAAAACCTGTCTCGGTCGTGAGCACTTCTAATAGATTCCTTTTTGCAACTTGTAACATTTCCTGCATATCTTGCAAAAAATTACGTGCTGCATCATGCTGAAGTCCGGAGAATCCTACTCATGTGATCTAGGTTGAAAACCATACATAAGCATGAAAGGACTAAACCCTGTACTCGTATGCTTAGTACTGTTATATGCAAATTCTAACATAGGAAGATAATCCTCCCATGAACTCTGTCTTTTGGATACATATGCTCGAAGCATGTCCTCCAAAATCTGATTCACTCTTTCAGTCTGGCCCCATCAGATTGAGGATGATCTGAGGAACTCAAATTCAAAGTTGTTTCCAACTTCTCAAAAACAAGTTTCCAAAAATCACTCATGAACTTAGAGTCCCTATCTCACTGACTATTTCTTGCGGTAACCTGCACAATCTAAACAATTGCTCAATAAACTGCCGAGCTAATTGCGTAGCTGTAATAGTCTTCCGGGTCGATAAAAATCTAGCTAATTTTGTCAAGCGATCTACCACAACCCAAATAGAATCATGGCCATGAGGTGTTCTTGGCAATCCGGTAATAAAATCCATGGAAATACTTTCCCATTTATTACCTGGGATTTGCAAAGGATGCAACAACCCAGCCTGTCTAAAGTGTTCAGCTTTATTTGCCTGACAAATCTGACACTTGAGAACATAATCTTCTACATACCCTTTCATCTTCGGCCAATAAAAAGTGTGTTTCACTAATGATAGTGTCCTGTGTACCCTAGGGTGTCCAGGAGAAGGGGCGTTGTGACACGCCTTAAGAATCTTGGACCTAATGTCCAGGATCTGTGGTACACAAATTTTGTCATTACGGAATAGTAAACCATTCCGAATCATCCATTGGCCTCCTGCAGCCTGAATGGTAGACTGCTCAGTCATCGAGTCTTCGTCAATCAATGAGCTCCCATCCTGGATCTTCTGCCAAAATGGACCAAAATAACTATCAATCCTGCAAAGCCCTCTCAATGACTGAAATAAGTCAGTAGAAATCTCGGTGAACGACAAAGTATTCACCTCTTTAATCCAACTAAGTGCATCTACAATATTATTCATGGACCCTTTCCGATAACGGATCTCAAAATCAAAATCTTGCATTAACTCTGCCCAACGAGCTTTCCTGCCTCTCAAATCATCTGCATCACACACATACTTGATTGACTGATGATCAATCAATACCACAAACTTGGAGCCATATAAATAATGTCGCCAAACCTTGAGAGCATGAATCACAGCATAAAGCTCCTTCTCAAGGGTTGGCCAACGAGATTGAGTGTCGTCTAGCTTTTTACTTTCAAAAGCAACCGGTCTACCATCTTGAAATAAAGCAGCCCCGATAGCATAGTCACTGGCATCAGTTTCAAGAACATAAGGCCGACTAGGATCAGGCAATGCTAAGATAGGTGCTTCCTTGACTTTATCTTTCAAAAGTCTGAAGGCCATATCCAAATCGTTATTCCAAGTGATAGGCTTATTTGACTTACGTCCACGACCTTTCAATAAGTCAGTCATCATCGGTAGTGTGAGCTGAGAGTACTCCCGTACAAATTTTCGAAGAAAAACAACAAAATCGAGAAAAAAACGAAGTTGTTTCACTGTTCGTGGTATAGGCCAGTCCAGAACCTTCTGAACTCGGTCATAGTCAATGCTCAACCCATCTCGAGTGATCTTGTGTCCGAAGTAAATGATGTCAGTCCATAAAGAACTCACATTTACTTAACTTAGCATATAGTCGATTCTATCTTAAAATAGATAAGACAATCATGAGGTGTCTGACATGATCCTCAAGAGTACGACTATAAATCAAAATATCATCCAGGAACACCACCACAAATTTTCCCAAATGTTCACGAAAAAGATCGTTCTAGAAAGTGGCTGGAGCATTGGTTAACCCAAAAGGTAATACGAGAAACTCGTAATGGCCATACCTAGTTCGAAAGGCGGTTCTTTCGACATGACTTTCATGAATACATATCTGGTGGTAGCCAGTGCATAAATCTATCTTCGTGAAATATTTCGCTCCTGCTAATGGGTCAATCAGGTCATCTGATCTAGGAAGAGGATAACGGTTCTTAATGGTCAGCTTGTTCAATCTCTTGTAATCTATACACATTCTCCAGGTATTGTCCTTCTTTCTCCTAAGCAACACAGGTGCACCCCAAGGTGATTTACTTGGACGGATCTGGCCCATCCTCAAATAATCTTCGAGTTGTTTAGCCAACTCATCTTCCTCGGCTTGGCTTATCCTGTAAGGTAGAATACTGACAGGATAAGCACCAAGGATCAAGTCAATACGATAATCTACTTCCCGTTCAGGTGGTAAACCCGATGGCAATTCCTTAGGAAATACGTCTTGAAACGAATCAAGTATCTTTAGTAATTCTTTGCTTTCAAACACACTTAATTCATTCACATCCATGGAAGGGATGAGAAAAGAAGAAAGTGGAATCAATACACAATGGAAAGCGGTATATAAAGAAGAATCCATTATATTTCCAAAATCAATTGTATTTACAAGAGGTCCCTGAGAGGGATGAATACAATCACCTAAAATACTATATTGGGTGTCCCTATGCTGTGAAAAGAAAAAATATGACTAGACCAATCTATCTGGACTTCAAGAGTCTTAAACCACTTAATCCCTAATAACAAGTCTACATTTTCCAGATGCATTACATAGCATTCCAGAGTATCTTTGTAGTCCTGAATCTGGATTGGAAGCATCTCCACCTTGCGATCCCAAACTTGCCTTCCCGCGCAGGTAGGCGTACCTCATAGGTATGGTCACTGAGTGTCATATCAAGACTCAATTTTTGCACAAGTTTGTAGTTAACAAAGTTATGCAAACTGTCAGAGTCTAAAAGAATGTAAATTTTATGGCCATTCACTTCTCCATAAACTCAGAGAAGATTATGCAAGCCAAATACTTTAGAATTGAACAGACAATTAGAACAAGTACTAGGGCAAGAAAGTACAGCAATTGACATACCTATCAAAGAGCTGCCTTTGGCTTGGGTCCTGCGTTTGTCTTGGTACCCTTTTGCTTTGGGCACTCGTTACGCATGTGTCCTTTTTCTTCGCAAATAAAACAATGCCCTTCCTTCTTGAGCTTTAAAGCCCTAAGGAGTCGTTTCTTCTTCGCTGGTGTCAAACTAGAACTCTTCAAAGGTTGGTCTGAAGACTTTCCTTCTGTCGAGTTAGTCATAGGTGCGGAGAACTTCCTTTTATGCTTGTTCCCCTGCTCGGTAAAACGGGTTTCGACTTGGAAGAGACCATTGTATCATCATAGATACGAGCTGAATAAATGGCCTCGTCTAGTGTTTTATATTTGTTATTTTTAACCATCAGTACGAGTCTGGTAAACCAGCTACAAAAAACCCCAAAAGAGTAGTGGGATCCATCTTTGTAGCTTTCATCTGCAAGTCACGAAACTTCTGGAGGTAGACATCATAAGTGAGATGCTACGAGGTCATGGTCAAGGCTGAAAACTGGGCAACAACATCATAGTCATCCTCTTTCTTGAGGAATTCTTTCTTGAAGAAGACGTCTTCGAATTGTGCCCAAGTCATTGGCTTGGGGTTGAGTTCCTTCCACCAAAGCAAATCTTTGCCGAACAGGAAACCTGCTGCTAATAACTGGGTCTTCTTTCCATCATCATATGGATGAAACTGAAAGTGAACTTGCCACTTGTGTAGCCACATGTCCACGATCTCCTTGGTGCGCTGCTTTTGCTCGCCCCGCCTCGAACGGTTCCGAAGTAATGTTGGGGCCTAAAGCTAAAGCCAAGGTATCCATACCCGAGAAAGTAGAGAGGGTAGTGGTCAATAGAGCAATGGAGTTCTGCAAAGCTTGTATGTGGGCTGCGATTTGTGCTTGACGTTCCGTTGAAGAAGCTTCGAGAGCTACTTTGAACTCTTGGAAATTTGATTTTGACACAAAATCGTCAAAAAGATCGGCATTGGTACCTTTCATAGCCGGCAAGCCTTCGCGTTCCACAAGGAGCTCCAACTCCGATTCTTGGGTCGACATCGTGAAGAGGGTACGTGGAGAGAAAATTCGATCTTTGCACAACAAAAGTGCGAGGGAACTTGAGAGCTTGAGAGCTTCAAAACTTGAGAGATGTGTGGCAAGAAGCCCACTTAAGGGGTTTAGCCCCAAAAGCCAAAAAATCTTCAAAAGCTAGGCTTAGCTTTTGCTTTTGTATTTTTTTCCTTGAATATATATATATATATATATATGGATATATATATTCTATACTCTTTTAAAAAAAATAAAACACCTTTGAAACCTTGGAGGAGTTTTTAAATCTTAAAAATTTTTTAAAACCCAAAAAAACGAAAGCTTTAAAAAAACGTGGCTTTCCTTGTTTTTTTTTCTCCTCTTGGATTAACCTATCGGTGTGCTGGCTGTAGTCGTCAACCTTGCTGATGTCGTTGGAGGTGCTGTCGTTGCCTATGTCATCCCCTCATAGGCCTGGCCAGGGGGCCACGTGGGCCTGGGCACCGACCATACTTCGCCTGGGTTGGCTACGCAAGCCTGGCCTGGCCTGGCGTAGGCGCTACCTGGCCGCCTGGCTACGCAAGCCTGGCTTGGCCTGACGTAGGCACTGCCTGGGGCCTGGCTACGCAGGCTTGGTGGCCTGACTTGGCAGGCCTAGCCGCCTGGCTGTGCAAGCCTAGGCCGCCTGCATACACAGTCCTAGGCGCCCGAATGACTACCCGACTGCAACACGTCAACCAGTAGAATTTCCAGCACGCCACCACGTTTCAACTCTTCGCTCTCTCTCTCTCTCTCTCTCTTGCGCCAAAAAGCAACGAACATGTCCTTTTTTTTCTATTTTCTCTCATGCGACTGTCTTTCCCCTTCTTTGCAAAGCAGCGACCCTACTTAGATTACCACCTCCCATTAACATGGGTTTCTTTGATGAAGAAAAAACACATACTATTTAGAAAACAGCAGTATGCACAGAAAACAGCAAGCTTTTTAACACATACCTTTCTTCGACCTCATCTTCTCTACCTACCGACTTGCTCGTTCACGAGGTATGCTTTGATACCACTGTCAAATCCCCACGGATCTCCTCGTGATCGATCTTGGTTCGAGACTCGAAACCTGCAAACAAACGAACAAACAAACAAGTAAGGGGGTGCAAGCCTGACTCACCTCCCAACCATGATAGCCGTGGGCAAGCCCACAGACTTGGCTGTCCCCACCGAGCCACGAGCTGAGCTAACTAGGATGATGTACTGACTAATCTCCTCCTCTCGCGACGTCCCATACCACCACGAAGCTGCCCTCGTGGGCCTCGAGATTGCTGCCGGCCTCGGCTGCGTAAAGCAGGTGAACGTCTGCACTAGATCCAGGCTCCAAGACCATAGAGCTCTCACAAACTCGTGAGACTCTCTATAATACAATAACTAACCTTGGCCACCCTTTTATAGGCTCTTGGCCGGTCATCGAGCGTCCACACTTGGGTGCCTGCCCGTCCATACTTGGATGCCCGCCCGTTAGTATTTCCCTAACTCAGCTCGTGAATCAGCCTGCCTAGTTCCAAGCTTCCCCAAGCCTCGAAACTAGTCTTGCGTGCGTGTAGCACACTTACACACTGTGCACATGACACCCAGCCATCCTGTTCTTCCAGTGCACAGTGCGGCTTGGCCGGCACATCCTTTTGGCCCGTAGACAAGCTACTCCCGTGGGGCAGTCGAGCACTGGTGTCACCAGGGCCTTTCTCCTCTGGAGTTTCTCTTGGCTTTCTGAAGATGTCTTTAGAGATAGCCTCGACGATTCATTGTTTTTCAGTTATGGTGGCTGGTAGCGCATAGGGGCACTACGGTGGGCACTTGGCTTAGTTTTGGAGGTCGGCCACAAGACTGCAATGGGTGCGGCCATACCTTGGAGACCCAGCGACACTGCCTGTGGGACTGCCACCACTGGCTCAGCAGCTTTGGCTATACGTTTTTTGACTGTTTAACTCCATAGGCCGTGACCAAATCTTTACTTGGGGAGCAAGGGCCTTGAGCATGCTGAATGGACCCGCCCTAGGGTGTGAGACCGATGTGGATTGTTGTGCCATACAGGAGGTTAGGCACGGACGCCTTTCTTCAGTTCTGGCTCCAGCAGATGTTAGCACAACGACCTGGCCCGGAGAGGGAGACCCTTGCTGGGAGGAGCTAATCAGCAACTTGGCTCTCTGGTTTGTTTGGAGAGTGAGATATCAATGTTGTTTGAGAAACAGGTTGTTCCCCCAGCGCCGAGACGATCAGGGACTTCTGGGTGGAGCTGCTACACACGTTGCGTGGACAGCTGGATGGGGGCTCCAGGGAGACTCAGACTCTAGGACCCTTTGCCGATTGGCTTTCCTTCGCCTCTGGAAGGAGGGGCCATTCTTCACACAGCATGAGGGTACCATGCGATGGAACTACAAGCTGCGTCAGCATGGCTATTTCCTCCTCCCATTTTATGATATACGCTTGGCCATTATGGGTGGGTGAGTATGGGGAGAGTCTCCCTTGTATACCTTCTTATCCTGATGCATGGGAGTTGTAGCCCATTGGGCATTCTTTAATAACTAATGAAAGGATCTTTTCTTGAAAAAAAAAACTGGCCCGTCTAGTGCGTGGAGATAGCAGTGCAGGTATTGGAGGTCACAAGTGTAATGTGCTGACTGTGTGAAAACGAAGGTTTCTTGTGCATGATTCTAACTCAATCTATGAGCAAGTAGGCAACAATTTGGAACTATGATGTGTGGGAAAGAGTGTCCAGATGGTAAGGACTATACTACAACCCCTTCTAACAACCCTGGTAGAAATCTGGGATCTCCAAGAGGCCCAAATCTTGACCTTCTCAAGATAATCTAAAAACGGGTCAGCATGTTCCCCTAAGGTCCTAGGTCAATCCTATGCAAATTCTATGCAAATTGGATGCTTCTATGATAGATCTGACAAAACACACACACTTTTGCAAGACAACAAACTTAATTAAAAACTTTATTAATTAACATCAATGCAAAGAGGAGAGAGACAGAGACAGAGATAGATATAGAGGAATATGACCATGTATTCAGAATCAAAATGAGATCAAAATACACCTTGAAAACTATGCACAGTGAGCTCGGGAAGCTTTTATATCTCTCTTTTGCTCTCGCTCCCGTAATTACAAGAACTCCTTAAATAAGTCCAAATTGACTTATATATCCCGGAAACTCAAAATAGTGTTATGGGCATCATTGGAAATAGACCCCAAAAACTCCAAAAAGAGTTATGGGTATCATCGGAAAGCTCTTGGGCTCTAGATTACAAATTGGAAGCTCTTGGCCTTGGATTCTCATTACAAAAAGGCTATTTTCAAAAAATACAAAAATTGGGTCCTGACAGCTCCAGTTTTGGCTATTTTGGCCCAAACATCTTCATTTTCCGCTGGGTAGCATAGGCAAGGGTATCCTTATCTTTGTCTTCCAAACACTCCCCCCTCCTAGATTACGTATGTCCTTGGGCACGCCATGGACTTGTTGAGGTTGAGGCCTTCTTGGTGGCTGGTTTTTGATGCTTTTGTTTGTTGGCTGTATGAGCTCGAGTAGCTTTAGTATACGTATATGCCTTTGCAAACAATCATTCTTTAAGGCTAGGATTTAGTGACAACACATACATGCAATCATGGATATATACTAATGAAAGAATCACAAGATCTTGGCTTTGGAAGTGATGGAGTTGTACTCAAGGATTTAGCTTTGAAGGTTGCCCCGTGTTTTGAATGATTGCTAGAATATTTGGCTCTTGGATTCTCTGTAGGGATTAGCATCCTTTTTGGATAACTATTGTTATCCAAAAAGGATTAGCATCCTTTTTGGATAACTATTGTTTGACCTTCCTTGTATCTTATTAGTAGGATAGATATTAAGGTTATGACAGAGGTCCGGATGAGGTGCATATGAATTTTGGCTCCTGGCGAGGTATCACAAGATCTTGTGATTCTTACACTAGTGATACCTATGACTACACACATGCATTATACACCTTACCCTTGACCTTCAAAATACCCCTTTGAGCATTATATATTCCATTGGTTGTTGGTCTTCATGTCCGCTTTGATCCATATTTAAACATCTTGGCATTTGTGAGATCCCACTGTCCCCTCCGCACACCGGATTCGTGGTAGCTGGCAGCGGAAGCAGCTCCCTTATGCGTGGGGCAGGGTTTCCCACTCAGGGCCTCGCCCTTGAATGTTCGAGCACAAGACTCAGCTGGTGGTCATTCCGAAAACCGAAATCGAGAAAATTTCCCAAGCTCGAAAAACGGGGATGATTCCACCATTTTTATTTTCTTAACGAATTTTTCTAACGAGGTCAAGATACTGAACTAACCTTCATCTGATTAAATCAGATAGAAGGGAAACTATTATAGACTTAACTTGAAGGAATCAACGCTTTTTTCCTAATTGAATCAGGCACAGCCGTTGATCTATTCATTAGAGAAGTCTTCAGGCTTTTATTTAACTACTCGAGTTCTAAGCGTATTCCTATTAATCAATTTTATTATTAAAACTCTACTGATTCGAGCCTAACCCCATCCGGCCCATGGGTTAGCCACCGCCCAACCACTGGAATTAGTAGAACTAGACAAGTACTCACCCACCCATAATTGAATGCATTTCTTAACTTTTGCTTTAGAATACAGATACGTACACACTCCTCTTTAAACTTTAACTTATAAAACAATCCATTGACAAACAATTATTGGTTACAGATATCATAACTCAAAATTTTCATCCAGTTTCTTGTTTCTCAAAAACAGGTATCACTCTGGACTCTCCGTCGAGACCAGCTGGTCAGCAACGAGATCCAGTAAACAGATTATAATAATTTTTTGTCATCATACATATATATCTTCCATGACATATGCATGGGTGTCCTAAGCACCACGAGCCCGTGCATCGCTTGGAAATAACCCTCCAGGATCCTCCTTAGGTGTCCTGGCACTTCACTCAGGGATCGCTTCGTCGGCCCTCGCCCATCATACCACCGAAAGCACACCATTTTTTACCATACCAAGGCTGATCAAGACCTGGATAGGTTTTTGCCGCATGAGCCGTCCTTTGACCACTCCCCGCCAGTTGTTACAAACCGAACTTGCCTTAGAAAAACACATATACCAAATGCTCCCTCGAGCATTTTGGCGTAAGACAGTCCTTTAAGAAAACAGGGTTTTTATGCAAGTTTTTAGTTTTTATTTTCTTTTGAATACAATGGGTATATCTTAAATCCGTATCCCAATACTTCTAGATTGCACGTCTAAAATTCCAACAGAATTTCTTGAATTCTATAACCTTGATCCTCAGATTAGAATCAACGGTCTTAACTTGATTTCAGATTCGGTGGGTGATTTGAGTGAAATTTTCCTGAACTGGTCACATTGTCTTTTCTTGAAACTAACGAAGGAGATTAAGTCTTGGTCATAGACTGATTCAGGGTTTGAGTCTGGAAAAGTTCTCCTTGAACTAACTTTCTCGAAGGGTAATATTTTAATTACTACTTTACTGAATTTCATTCATTGAGTATTTTGCTTAACTGAATTTAAAACTAATCATGAATTCCTATGAGGAATAAATTAATCATTTATCTAAAATTCCAACTTCGAAAGTTTTTCTGAATTTTCTCATTACTATCCTAGAGAATATGAAACGGTAGAATTTTCTCTCACAGAGTATTTACTTATTCATTTATCAATATTCATGGGATTTAAACATAGGATTAAAGAGAACTCTTATTTTGATATAAAAATTCTGTATGCATCTATCTATCTATGCATAAAAACCAACTTCTATGGAAATAACACTTTTATATAAAAGAAAATCCTTTTATGCATCTATTTATGCATAAAAAATCAATTTTGATAAAAGTAACACTTTTACTTTTATGCATCATTTTATGCATAAAAATCAATATTGGTGAAAGTAACACTTTTATAATAAAAAAAATTATTTTATGCAATATTAGTGAAAGTAACACTTTTATAATAAAAAAATTCTTTTATGCATAAAAATCAATATTGATGAAAGTAACACCTTTATAATAAAAAAATTATTTCCAATATGCATCTTTCTATGCATAGAATTTAATTCTAATGAAAATCACACTTTTATAATAAAAAATATCCAATATGCATCTTTCTATGCATAGAATTTAAATCTAATGAAAATCACTCTTTTATAATAAAAAAATAACCAATATGCATCTTTCTATGCATAGAATTTAAATCTAATGAAAATCACTCTTTTATAATAAAAAAATAACCAATATGCATCGTTCTATGCATAGAATTTAAATCTAATGAAAATCACTCTTTTATTTAAAAAAATAACCAATATGCATCATCCATTGGGCATCAAGAGGAGTGTAATTTCTAAATTTTACTAAATACTTCTTGGTGATCCAGCCAGATTGTAGTTGGCGTTCCTGATGATGATTTATCTGTTCTGGAAGAAGAATTTCTTCATTGTTCTCAACTTCGGGAGTTTCTTGTGTGAATGGCTCGATCGGAGGATTCCCAACATAGTCAAAGTAACGTGATATGAAAAGAATTATGGATGTTCTAGTGAGCTAGAAGATCCAATCTGAAGATAACTTCATTGATTCGATGAATGAAATGAAAGGGTCCTTAATAACAAGACATGAGCTTTACACTTTTCTCTTTGTTACCTTTTTGTTTCTTAAGTCGAGCCTTCTCAAACTTGAGAAGAACATACTATCCTAGAGAAAGATCTAGGTGTCTTCAATGTTTATCTGTTGCTCTTTTATGCTTATCTTGAGAGCGTAATCGCTCTTTTCACCTGAGCATAAGCTGTATCGAGATTGCTAATAAACTTGTCTGCCGCAAAGATGTTATCTTTAGTTCAGAGAATAGGTAGACGATGAGGCTTTCCATAAATGACCTCAAAGCGAGCCTTACCAGTAAATGAGTGTATTGTATTATTATACGCAAACTCAATTAAAGGTAAGTAGCATTCTCAATCAATTTGTCGTTCTGAGACATAGCACTTAAGTAGATCCAATAATGTGGAATTGGCAATCTCACTTTGACCATCTGTATGGGAATGATAAGTTGAAGAAAAATACAGCATAGTTCTTGAGTTATCAAAAAGAGCTCTCCAAAATAGACTCGTCATTCCGGGATCTCGATCAGTGATGATCATCTTAGGCATTCCATGATGTTTAAAGATCTGGAGCAAGGAAAACCATTGCCATACGATCTTCAACATTAATGGTCTCCATAATGAAGTCCATGGCTATGCTCTCCCAAGGTTGGCAAGGAATGGGAAGAGGTTAGAGTAAGCCAGGAAATTTATTGCGATCATACTTCACTTTTTGGCATGTATCACACTCTCTGACATATTTTTCAATGCCAGTTCTAAGAGTAGGCCAATAGAAATACCTTTCTAATGCTAGGGTGGTAGGAATAATCCCTCTATGTCCAACAAAAGGCGTAGCGAGGCATGAAGTTCTGCATCTGTAAGCCATCTGTCAGCTTCCATAAGCTACGGCATGGCCTTGCTGCGATTGAGGATTGCACCGATGCAAACGCGAAATACATTGTAAGGCTTTCGTAGATGTGGAACGATCAACACATGTCCATGACTCAAAAGGTACGTAAGCTTATCAAAAGCTTCCTTTTGTTTGAGTCCCCATGTAAAAGGAGTCTTTTTCTTTGTGAGATTATGAAGAGGAGCGGGTACATGGGAAAAATGCCAAATGTAGCACCGATAGTATGAACAAAGGCCTAAAAAGGTTCGTACATTATGTATTGAAGTGAGTGGAGGCCAATCTACAATAGCTTGAATCTTTGTTATGGATCTGATTATAAGAAATGATGTGACCCAGATAGTGAATCTTCGTTTAAAAGAATTCACTTTTCTTGGAATTGATCTGTAGCTTATGTTTTCACTCTTCGAAAACAATCGTCAAATGCTTTTCATGTTCCTCCTCATTCTGAGAAAAGATAAGGATATGGTCAAAGAAGACTCCCGTGAAATTTCTCTAAGGTTGGAAGATTCTGTCCATCATTCTCTATTGAATGTGGCTGGTGCATTAGTTAGCCCAAAAGGCATAACTAAGAATTCATACAATTCGAAGGTTGTGTGGAAAGCAGTTTTATGCACATCTTTAGGAGCAATACAAACTTGGTGATACCCACTTTTAAGGTCTATGCGGCTGAAAATTCGTGCTCCTTGTAACTTATCAAGAATGTCATCAATCCGAGGGATTGGAAATCTATTCTTGATGGTGATCTTGTTTAAAGATCGATAGTCTACACACATTTGAAATGTGCCATGCTTTTTCTGCACAAGTAATACTAGGGAACAATATGGAGAAGCACTAGGTTGTATGAGACCCTTCTCCAAAAGTTCACTTGTTTCATAATCTCCTCCCACTGTGTCAAACTCACCCGATAAGGGGGACTGATTTGGAGGAGAGTTTCCAGGTATTAGATCAATCTTATGATCTTCCTGAAAGAGGGCACTTGAGAACCCAGGTTGGGTGTCTTCTGGGAGTAGCAAGTGTGTGTGTGGGGTACATAGGTGCAGAGAAGAAGTGGCGTAGATTTTTGGAGAGAGAGAGAGCAACACTCGATATTTTGATAAGTCCTTCTACTTGATTTTTGAGGTTTTGGGACCTTTTATTAAAAATGGGCCATTTGGGCGCTTGGACAATGTGAACACTAAAATAGTCCAAGTGGCCCGAAGGCTAAAAAATAGAGTATAATTGCCTTTACAAGCCCAAATGGTGGGCCAAAAATATACATAAAATATATATGTGAAGCTCTCAATTAGAGCCACACGGTGGAAACGGTTTGGAGGAGATTTGGAGTGACGACTGGGCTTTTACCCCCAACAACCTCCCACTTAAAGGCCCAGAGAGGCACCTTTAAGCGATGTAACTCCCACCATCTATAGGCAATGCTCATGTTGTGCCTTAGCCAAACTTTTGGTAAGAGCATCTGCAGGGTTTTCATGTGTATTGATTTTGATCAATGAGACCAAGCCATTATCAAGTATCTGTCTGATGAAGTGGTACCGCACATCAATATGTTTGGTACACGCATGAAACAAGGCATTTTTAGCTAGACACACTGCACTATGGCTATCACATCCAAGAAAAGGCGTCCTATCAGTCAATCCAAGCTCACTAACCAGGTGGGCTAACCATATGGCTTCTTTGGAAGCTTCAGTAGCTGAAATATATTCAGCTTCAGTAGTAGAGAGTGCAACTATCCTCTGAAGTCTAGTGCACCATGAAACAGCACCACCTGCTGAGTCAAACTCACCCGATAAGGGGGACTGATTTGGAGGAGAGTTGCCAGGTATTAGATCAATCTTATGATCTTCCTGAAAGAGGGCGCTTGAGAACCCAGGTTGCGTGTCTTCTGGGAGTAGCAAGTGTGTGTGTGGGGTACACAGGTGCACAGAAGAAGTGGCGCAAATTTTTGGAGAGAGAGAGAGAGAGAGAAACACTCGATATTTTGATAAGTCCTTCTACTTGATTTTTGAGGTTTTGGGACCTTTTATTAAAAATGGGCCATTTGGGCACTTGGACAATGTGAACACTTTAAAATAGTCCAAGTGGCCCAAAGGCTAAAAAATAGAGTATAATTGCCTATACAAGCCCAAATGGTGGGCCAAAAATATACAGAAAATATATATGTGAAGCTCCCAAAAATTAGAGCCACATAGTGGAAACGGTTTGGAGGAGATGTGGAGAGTGACGTCTAGGCTTTTAACCCCAACAACCTCCCATTTAAAGTCCCAGAGAGGCACCTTTAAGCGATGCAACTCCCACCATCTATAGGCAATGCTCATGTTGTGCCTTAGCCAAACTTTTGGTAAGAGCATCTGCAGCGTTTTCATTTGTATTGATCTTGATCAATGAGACCAAGCCATCATCAAGTATCTGTGTGATGAAGTGGTACCGCACATCAATCCAAGCTCACTGACCAGGCGGGCTAACCATATGGATTCTTTGGAAGCTTCAATAGCTGAAATATATTCAGCTTCAGTAGTGGAGAGTGCAACTATCCTCTGAAGTCTAGAGCACCATGAAACAGCACCACCTGTGTGTCAAACTCACCCGATAAGGGGGACTGATTTGGAGGAGAGTTGCCAGGTATTAGATCAATCTTATTATCTTCCTGAAAGAGGGCGCTTGAGAAGTCTTCCGGGAGTAGCAAGTGTGTGTGTGGGGTACACAGGTGCAGAGAAGAAGTGGCACAGATTTTTGTAGAGAGAGAGAGAGAGAGAGAGAGAGAGAGAGCAACACTCGATATTTTGATAAGTCCTTCTACTTGATTTTTGAGGTTTTGGGACCTTTTATTAAAAATGGGCCATTTGGACACTTGGACAATGTGAACACTTTAAAAGTAGTCCAAGTGGCCCAAAGGCTAAAAAATAGAGTATAATTGCCTATATAGGCCCAAAAATATACAAGAAATATATCTGTGAAGCTCTCAATTAGAGCCACACAGTGGAAACGGTTTGGAGGAGATATGGAGTGACGTCTGGGTTTTTACCCCAACAACCTTCCACTTAAAGGCCTAGAGAGGCACCTTTAAGTGATGTAACTCCCACCATTTGTAGGCAATGCTCATGTTGTGCCTTAGGCAAACTTTTGGTAAGAGCATCTGCAGGGTTTTCATGTGTATTGATCTTGATCAATGAGACCAAGCCATCATGATGAAGTGGTACCGCACATCAATATGTTTGGTACACGCATGAAACATGGCATTTTTAGCTAGACACACTGCACTATGGCTATCACATCCAAGAACAGGCATCCTATCAGGCAATCCAAGCTCACTGACCAGGCGGGATAACCATATGGCTTCTTTGGAAGCTTCAGTAGTAGCTGAAATATATTCAGCTTCAGTAGTAGAGAGTGCAACTATCCCGTGAAGTCTAGAGCACCATGAAACAACACCACCTAGGAGAGTGTAAATGTACCCATTAGTAGATTTGCGAGTATCAATATCACTTGCCATGTTGGAATCACATCCCTGCAGTTCTTATGGACCTTTTCCATAACATAGGCATGTACTTTTAGTCCCTTCAGGTACGTCAATATGGACTTTACAGCATCCCAATGTGCTTTGCTAGGATTAGACATAAACCTGCTCACTACTCCCACTGAATAAGCAATGTCAGGTCTAGTGGCAACCATAGCATACATGAGAGAACCACAAGTTGAAGCATAAGGTACTCCCCTCATAGCATTGGTTGCATCATTAGTCTTTGCAATGGTACACTCAAAGGCTTAGCATGAGCCATATTAAACCTGTCAACCTTTTCAATGTACTTTTCTTGAGACAAGAACAACAGTTCCTGCTGCCTATCTCTCTTTATTCTCATGCCCAAAATATGTTCAGCTGAACCCAAATCTTTCATAGTAAAAACTGAATTCAGCTGGTTTTTTTGAGTGTTAAGAGTGTTCTTGACCTTCCCGCGAGCAGCATATCATCCACATACAAGACAAGAATCACTGTATGTATGTATGCATGTATGTATGTATGTATGCATACATCCATGCATGCATGCATGCATGCATACATACTTTCTTACTTAAGTACTTACTTACTCACACACATCTACACAAATACTTACATATATATACTCTGTGTGCGCACGTGTGTGTGTGTGTGTGTGTGTGTGTAGGCTTCAAAGAGAATGTTTTTGGGCGCCAAAGTGTAATACTATGAGTTTTAATATGCTCTCATGTACCTCCTCACTCTCGTATAAAATATTGGCATCTTTCAACTATAATGTTCTAACTTTTTAGTAGAACTATCTTTTTTTCTTTTTAGTCCACTCACATTATCACTGTTCAAAGTCAATCGTATGCAATATTCTTATACGGCAACATGCTTAAAGGAGTACATCCTTTTATAATTGTAGAACGCTCACAATGAGGTAGCCCCATCTTGGCCTAGTAGGTAATTGTTTGTAAAGAGACCTATCATCAAGGAGTAAAGTGGGCAAGCTCAATTAAGTTCTTGGACACACCCACAATCCACACACTCTCTCTCCTCTAGTACACACAGACACACTCTCTCTTTGTGTCTCTCTCGCCTTCCACTGCGAGAGAGTGTGTCTCTCTGACCTTCCACTGCCATAAAAGCCATAAAAGGTAAGCCACTCGTCCTTGCACTCTGCTACTTTCCTCCTAGTACGTCCAGTTACGCAGCGGCTAAGGGCCCCCTTTCTCAATCTTGGATGAGGATATCTGGGAATTTTCGAAGGAAGGCGACATCATCCTACTAGGTGACCTCAACGCAAGGACCTCGAGTCATCACACAACACTCTTCGACCCGGACCGAAGAGCAATACGCAGAGCTAGATAGCACATAATTGGGGCTAAGCCGCAGTTTTGAAGATAAGGAGACCACATAACATGGAAGATTCCTACTGGAGATAGGAACAACACATGGCTTATTCATTTTGAATGGCTTAGACACGTTACCAGGATCAGGAAATTTCACTTGCTTCCCACATCGACACAAAGCCAGTATAGTAGACTATGTCCTGGCGCATCCAACCTTATTACCATGAATCCATGGTCTCTTAGTAAACCCCAAGCCGATGGCCCTAGCAGCAAATCATGCTATTTTATCCTTCGATGTGGACATTCAGTACGCCAAACAAGGCAACTCTCGAGGTATCAATAGGTACCCAAGATACACGTTTTGTAGAGAGACCATCAGGGATTTCATTAACGTCTTCACAATTTCGTGATCACGTTAACAAAACCTGTTGTTAACATAAAAATTCTTGTGATCACAATGTATATTCACGGGCATTTTTTATGACCTGCAAAAACCTTCTCTGCCAGTAATCCCGCCGGGAAAATGTACATTTCCCGGCGGGCCCGCCGGGAAAACCCATTTTCCCGGCGAGCAAATTAAAAAAATAAAAAAATAAAAAATAAAAAAAAATCATGCTCACAGTCATTCTTACCATTTTTGGGCCTTCTGGACTCATTTATGATGTCAAAAGTTCAAAATTCTTAGCACAAAAAAAGTTTTGTATAGTTTGCTGGCCTTAAGTTCAATTGACACACCAATTAAATCTAACTATACTTACATCAATTGACTCAATTGTCCATGACATCATTGCACTCAATTGAGCCCAATTGGACTCAATTACACTTGATTTACACTCAATTGATATTAATTGGGTGTCAATTGATATCAATTGTGCCTAATTCGACGCAATTGAGCCCAATTTACACCCAATTTGCATAAATTGGATGTAAACTAAGTATCAATTGAGTCGAATTCGACTCAATTGATAATAATTGGATGTTAATTGATATTAATTAAGTCCAATTGACTTTAATTGGGTGTTAATTTATTACAATTAATGTCAATTAAGCTCAATTGAGCTCAGTTGACATCAATTGGGTGTCAATTGATATCAATTAAGCTCAATTGAGCTCAGTTGACATCAATTGGGTGTCAATTGATATCAATTGAGCTCAATTGGGCTCAATTGCACTCAATTGGGTGTTAATTGCATCCTATTGTGCTCAATTGAGCCCAATAAGATGCAATTAATATCAATCGAGTGTCAATTGATCACAATTGATATCAATTGGGCTTAATTGACTCAATTGTGTGATCGATTGTGTGTCAATTGATGTCAATTGAGCCTAATATGATACAATTGAGCTCAATTCACGCCCAATTGGATGTAAATTGACTGTCAATTGAGCCGAATTAGACTCAATTGATAGCAATTGGGTATTAATTGATATCAATTAATATCCAATTAACACAATTGAAGTCAATTAAGTCTAATTGACTTTAATTGGATAATTTGGGTGTCAATTGAGCTCAATTGGACGTAAATGACATTAATTGGGGGTCAATTAACATCAATTGAACCTTATTGACATCAATTGGGTGCCAATTAACATCAATTGGACTCAATTGACATCAGTTGGGTTTCAATTGACATCAGTTGGGTTTCAATTGAGCCAAATCGGATGCAACTGACATCAAATCGGATGCAAGTGACATCAATTGGGTGTCAATTGATTATAACTGAGCTGAATTGGGCTCAATTGCACTCAATTGATATTAATTGGGTGTCAGTTAAACCTAATTCCATGCAATTGAGCTCAATTGACATCAATTGACATCAATTGATATTAATTGGGTGTCAATTGATGTCAATTGAGCCTAATTCGATGCAATTGAGCTCAATTCACATCAGTTCACATCAATTGGGTGTCAATTGATGTCAATTGAGTAAAATTGAGTCTAATTGGGTGTCAATTGAGTCAAATTGAGTATAATTGGGTGTCAATTGATATCAATTGAGCCAAATTAAGTCTAATTAAGTCTAATTAGACTTAATTAAGTCAAATTGAGTCTAATTGGGTGTCAATTGATGTCAATTGAGTCAAATTGAGTCTAATTGGGTGTCAATGGAGCCTAATTGACATCAATTGGGTGTCAATTGATGTCAATTGAGCCCAATTGAAGCTAATTGTGTATCAATTGACACACAATTGATGTCACATGGGCTCAATTGATATCAATTAACACCTAATTGATGTCAATTAATATCAATTGGGTATCGATTGATTATAATTGATGCTAAATTGAATGAATTGAGTCCAATTGACATCAATTAAGTCTAATTAGGTATTAATTGATCAATTGGGCTCAATTGATATCAATTGACACCCAATTGGACTCAATTGACATCAATTGGACTCAAAAGGGTGTTAACTGATGTTAATTGAGCCCAATTGACATCAATTAGGTGTTAATTGAGCTCAATTGGATACAATTAATAATAATTGGGTATGAATTGAACTCAATTGACATCAATTAGGTGTCAATTGAGCCTAATTGCATCCAATTGAACTCAATTGACATCAATTGGACAAATTGTATCCAACTTAATTCAATTGACATCAATTAAGCCTAATTGCATCCAATAGGTGTCAATTGAGCCTAATTGTATCTATTTGGACTTAATTGACATCAATTGGGTGTCAATTAAACCCAATTGGAGTCAATTGATATCAATTGGGTGTTTATTGATATTAATTAAGTTTAATTGACATCAATTGGGTGTTTATTGATGTCAATCAAGTCCAATTAGATGCAATTGGACTCAATTGGGTGTGAATTAGACTCAATTAATATCAATTGGGCTCAATTGATATCAATTAGGTGTGAATTGATGTCAATTGAGCCCAATTCGATGCAATTGATATCACTTGGGTGTCAATTAGACTCAATTGGCACCCAATTGGCACCCAATTGATGTCAATTGAGCCCAATTCGATGCAATTGATATCACTTGGGTGTCAATTAGACTCAATTGGCACCCAATTGATGTCAGTTGAGTCCAAGTGGATGTCAATTGATATCAATTGAGCCCAATTGATCAATTGACACCCAATTAGACTTAATTGATATCAATTTGACTCAATTAGATGTTAATTGATATCAATTAGACTCAATTAGATGCTAATTGATATTAATTGAGCTCAATTAGACTCAATTGACATCAATTAGGTACTAATTGAGTGTAATTGATGTCCATTAAGCCCAATTTAGCTTAATTGACATCAATTGGGTATCAATTGACTACAATTGATGTCAATTGAGCTCAATTGACATCAATTGGGTGTTAATTAATGTCAATCGAGTCCAACTAATATCAATTAGGTATCAATTAAGCCAAATTGATATCAATTGGGTGTCAATTGAGCCCAATTCACATCAATTGACACTAACGATACTCTATGGGGTCCTAATTTGGGGTCCTACCTTAGAGAATCAGAACAAGACACGAAAGTCCAAGGTAGGATGGTGATTGATAGAACATCTCCTAGTCCCTATGATATCCACGATTATTAGAGCAAAAGCTACGGTGCCATATGAAATCATCAAAGCAGAAATGGCAGTGCCACCGATAGTAGTGGAAGCCCTGACAAAGTTGGTGTACTTCATACACGACCTTTGGTCACAGCCTCGACAAAAATATGCCAGACGAGCTCTAGAGTCCTTCCGGAGACTTGCGCAGGAAGGAGACACTAAATGCTGGTATGCACAAATGAACTCTTGGTTCGAACTGCATGGCCTCCACATGGACAAACTGCCCCCATTCCAGTACTCTATGGAGGCACCCTCCTTGGAGATGACCACACGCAAAATAAATGAAGTTGTCAGACAGGATCTCATCCAACTCAAGACTCAAAGAACATGGAGGGATCCTACATTGAAATTAGGGATCAAGAGGACTTTCTGCGGGACAACCTATTGCAGCTCACGGAAGATGGTTTCATCCAAAGGCCAGGTTACATGGACGTGCAACTTGCCCACAACCTGCGATGTACTATTGGCCAAATCCGTACATCATCACACCAACTAGAAATAGAAATAGGTCATTGGCTTGGTACTCCCTCCAAAAGTAAGGATTGTCAATTGTGTAAACAAGAAATAGAAACTGGGGAGCACTACATCTGTAGATGCACGGTCTACTATGAAATAAGGGAAAGATTTTCAAGGAAGGTTTTGGACCTCTCAGTAGAGTCATGGATTATTGCAACCAAAGATACATTTATTCCGGAAGAATCTACTATTTGAGTAGGAAGCCCTCAAGAAGAGCGATACCCAAAAGTAGCTCTCAGATTTCTTCCAAGTATCCTCCCACCAAGAAGGAAAGGATAAAGGAGCTCCAACTCACAAGCAAAAAGGAGTGAAGTTGGACCATGCTCTCTAGAGAGGAAAAGCCAGACACCCTCAGATGAAGGGTATATCAACATACCGCAGGATGATACGGGGAAGGTTCAAAATAATATATGCCCAGCCCAAAAAGATCGTCTTTCAGTTGGAAGGAACTTGAAAGTCGGATCAACCTACCCATGAGAACCTTTATAAGATGAGGATGTCCAGTCCACTCTCCCCTCAGTTAACCTTTTCACCACCTCCCCCCCCCCGCCCCCCTGCCCCTCCCTTCCTCTTTTGCTTATCCTTTCCCCTTAGTTTAGAACTTACTTCAGTCATTTTCTTCGGACCCAGTAACTAACTATAACCCCATTGACGTGGGTTGTGATTTGCAAGTTCTGATTTGTAGGTTATAAAATAAAAAAAAATAAAAAAAACTACAGGATCAGTGTTTCCCCGTGAGTAACAAGCAGGAACAAAGCCGACCTTGATGCACGAATCACAATTGTGATTCATGAACCTAACTGTATTTCACAGCTGGTACCACTTTTCTTTGCGCTTTGCTATTTTCCTCCTAATACATCTAACTGTGCCACAATCAAGGGTCATTCTCCGTACATAATTCTAGACGAGGATATTTGGGAATTCTCCAAGAAAGGTGACATTATCCTCTTAGGGTATTTCAATGCAAGAACCTCCAATAAACATACCACATTGTTTTACTTAGGGGAGGAGAGGTACAAAAAGCTAGACAATATAGATCTAGGTTTAACATGCAAGTTCCAAGATGTAGAAATTATAGAGTATGGTAGGTTTCTCTTGGACACAAGCATGGCATATGGCTTGAGCATCTTGAATAGCATTGAGAAATTCCCAAGGTAGGGTAAGTTCACCGGTTTTCCCCATCGACACTATGGAGCTAGTACATTGGACTGTCTCCTGCCCCGGCACAACCAGCTATGTTGCCATCCACCACGAATCCATGATCTCCTAGTCAAACCCAAGCCCCTAAGCCTAGTAACGGACTATGCAGTGATATCCTTCTCTGTGGATCTTCACTATTCGAGTTTCAAGACAATCATCAAGGCATTAGTCGGTCTTCAAGTACAAGTTCTGTAGAGAAACCTTGGGAGTCTAAAATACAAGGATATTCTACACCCTGATCACTAAGATCAGTGGTGCCACTAGAAGAATTTACTAAATGTCTCAGCGACATATACGACATACCGTAGCCCACGATGCCTTTCCACATAGTCTACCGCAACAACAACAGAAAAAGAAATGGAATTGTGCCGTAGAATGGGTGGTATGACGATGAGTAGAGAACTCACTACAAAGACATGAGATAATAGGAAAGGTCTCTTACAAGCAAGCACATGTATGTTTTTGCCATTTGAAGTGAGCCTTCCTTCTAGTAGCCAAACTAGAAGAAGACATGTATAAGATTTTTCTGAGGTGTAACTCAAGTGAAGCCTAGAAACTACTCCGGGAAAGACCCCCACTGACCGCTGTCACATACCTTTGAGCTCAGGAGGAATATGCAACCTTGTTATACACTGTGCCTGCTGAGACCAAGCCTCCCTACTGGCCCTCCTAGAAGCCTACCCAACAAATTGCAACTACTTCACTAAAAGTATGGTCATAATGGCGATTGACAAAGTAGCAAGAGGAAGGGTACAATATCATGATGGATTGGTAGAGCAGAACACCTTGTATATTCCAAAGATATACTATTGGACCTCCTTGCAACTATTTAGTCTAGCCATGTTTGAAGGCTTCCCTAATACATGGAGTATGTCTACTATAGTACCAATCTTCAAGTCAGGAGACCCCAGTACTAGTCACCTTACTATTACCGCACAATCATGGTCGAGCACATTTTGGCCAAGCTATATGCATCTGTCCTAGAACAAGAGCTAAGTAGCTTGGTAAAGAATGAAATCCGATCTCCATCTCAAGTAGGATTTGGTCATGGTTTTTCAATGCTAGATCACATTTTCACCCTTAGGGTCATCATTGAAGAAGGCAGAGCACTCAAGAAGAAGATCTACTACACCTTTGTGGATCTAGCCTTTTATTTTGTCCTAAGAGCCAAGATCCTACACAGATTACGAAGGCTAGGTGCCACACAAGAAATCATATGGGGCATCAGAGCCTTATATGGGAAAGAGACGGGGGCCATGTACAAACCCTCGAAGGCATCTCCCAAGTCATTCAATCCACAATAGGAGTGAAGCAAGGCTGTCCCCCACCCTTTTTGGTGTATATACTGATGAGATATCTAATTATATAAAGCAATCAAGAGACTCAAGTGCACAACTTGATGGGATATGGATCCCAACACTCATGTATGCAGATGATATGGTATTGATCTTTGAATCCCTGGAGGGAATGCAAAAGCAGCTAGAGCTTTTATTGGTCTTTACAAAACGTAGCGGTCTCTCAGTGAATCTAACCAAGACTAAGGCTATGGGGTTTAACACTACACCATAATGGGTCAGACGATCTGCACCTTTGCTTTGGTATGGACCAAGTATTGTGGAATTTGTGGACTCTATTAGAGGGAAAGTCTAACAAACGCGGTCAAAGCTAAACTCAAACGTAAAAGGTCAAAGTACTACCCCGGTAAAGTTGTGGGTCCATAAAATAGTGAAAAGAGCAAAGAAGCAACAAGTGTGGTTAAAGAGAAGCTATGAAGACTCAATGGTCTAAGTCACACAGCCTGCGGGGACCAATTTTACTTATTTTTGCAGGAATTGCAGGATTTAAGCCAGAGCCGGATTTTAACGTAGAGGACTAGGATTTAATTTATATGTAATCGGGGCCGGATGGCTTTCTAATTTGTATGAATCCTAGTGCATAGGCATGAACTAGCCAAGCCATTTGGGTGGCCAGACAAGTTGGCGGGCTTAAATAACAAAGCCACAAATATAAAAAACATACTAGAACATTATCTACACACAAAACAAAGAAGCGTTGAATTTGTGGATAAATCGGTGAGCTTCTGCCCTTTGCCGCGCACACATTGATCGTCCATTTTACAAGTGAGTAAGGTAGTTGAGTTCCTCTCTCCAAGCTCTTCGCGTTGATGTTTACAATGTCTATTACGGTCCATCGCGAGCTAATCTTGTGGATTAGTGACTCTAATTGCATTGTTAATCACTTTTGTATATTCGTACTCATTTAGAGTTGTCTTCTTGATGGTTATGCGTAGATCGGATTGTAGGTAGAGTAGCTCGATTTCCCTCTTGAACAGATGTGTATGCGTAGATCGGATTGTAGGTAGAGTAGCTCGATTTCCCTCTTGTACCTCATTGTAGATAAGGTAGGTTTAGATGTACCTCTGGTATGTCTGACAAACATAGAAAGCTTCCATGCCCTAGTCGGGTCGGCTACATCCCTTGGTTCGATAATTTTGTTGAGCCGAGTTCTCGCTCTATTTCTTTTCTTGATCTTCCATAAGCACAGCTCTCTCTTTCACAATGCATATAGTGCCCTCAAACACGCGGTATGTGCTCTTTTTTTAGTTTCTTAATCAAAATGTTTGTATTTTCTATGTTCTTTTTTTTAACATAAAATAGATATATTTAAGGAATTAAACAATAGATAGATATAAGATATCTTTCTAAACTCCCGTCATTTCATTATTCAACAAGTCCTATATCTCTCTTATCCTCTCAGACAAAAAGGAGGATTGCTTCTAAGAAATATGATAACCTAGTTGCACACAGGCAAAGATCATAGCCTCGGAGGAATAGCCTTTAGAGGATTGCTTTTGTAAGATTCCTCCTCAGGCTGAATATTGATTAAGCCTCTACTTCAATCCCTTGTAATCATTCTATGTTTCTGAATACAAGAAAATATTATTTTTCCTTGTTTTGCCTAATGAGATAAAAAAATTCTAGAGTGGTAAATCAATGTTGGGATATTTTTGGATAAATAAATTCTACAGCTATCAAAAAAATGTTTTCCTGAAACAAAAAATCAAAATAGATTTTCCAAGATGCAATCGAAATTAATAAAAATTGATTTAGAAGACCTTCTTAGCCTAAGGGTCAAGATTTTCAAAATTTTTTTGATTACGGTCCAATTAAGGTTCTTATGGACCAATAAGATTAATCCAAGTGTTGGGACAAGATAAATCCAAAGAATAAAAGAAAATACCCAAAAATGAGTAAATGTCCACATAAGATGAAGAGTTGACTAAGTACTAGGTTTATTAGTTAAAAAATTATGAAGTATTAATAAAAAAATGAGATATTTTGGAGTAATCATTCATTTTTGACACATGGGTAAGGAAAAGGGAGCCCTTCAAGGAGGCACCTATTTCACATGTGTGGATGAGTTTTAAACTAAAAAATAATAGGATATTTTTATCTCTCCTCTCTCTTAAATCAAACCAAATCAAAAAGGGAGCCAAACTGGTCCAAAACTTGTCCAAATTCAGCCAAACTGAAGCTGAAAAATTCTAGAATTCAGTTAGACTCAGTTAGTGGCCTCCCTTACCTATAAATAGACCCTCATTCCTTTGTATTCTCATCTGTGAACTAAACTATGTCGGTATTACTCTAAGTTAAGCTTATTTTCTATTATCCTCTAAAAACCCTCTACAAATTGAAGAGATTGGAGCTTCTCTCTCTCTTCAATCTTCCTTGGAGACTCCAACAACATACCAAACCAATTGATTGGTTGGGGGCCTCTACTACTATGATCAAAGAATCAAGTAATTTAGGAGGCAAGTGTGGATTATTATCTTCTTTTTCTTAAATCTCCAAATGTTTCTCTTCTCAACCCCTCTCAAGCTTGTGTCAAAAAATAAATTTTCACCATAATTCTACCTAATGAATTAAGGTTGAGAAATGATGTGATAGAAGGAATATCTTTGGATATTTAATTAGTGGAATCACTAAATTGATATATATCCAAAATCTAGATGTTTAGTTGAAGGAAATCCTTGTAGAACTAAACCGAATGAATTTGGTTAGATTACGTGAGGGACGGACAATAAACCTAATTGTCCTTCTCTCGATTTGAATCAGACAAAAACTTCATGACCAATTCCAGTTACTAAATCCAAAGAATAGACTAAAGAAACCAATCTCACCAAACTCACCAAGGATCTAGTTGGATAAATGGACAAAATGATAGGTAGATTACCCTCATGAGAGATCAAGGATCCTCATTATGAAACTGGGAATTATGGAAAAAGGGTTGTCGGAACTGATCTCAAACTGGAATTTTACTTGCATTGGAACCTCTGTTTTTTCATTCAAAGGACTGTTTTATGCCAGAATGCTGGAGGAAGCATTTGGCTTATGTTTTTCTAAGAGGAGTTTTGTTGGAACAGCTAGCGAGGAGTCGTCAAGGGACGTTGCTTATCACGGCAAAGCCTGCTGAGGTCTTGACCAGCCTCAGTACAGTTAAAATGGTGCACTTCTGGTACGACGGGCGAGGACCGACGAAGCGGTCCCTGAGTGAAGTGCTAGGACACCTAAGGAGGATCCTAGAGGGTTCTAACCAGGCGATGCACGGGCTCGCGGTTGCTAGGACACCCATACGTACGTCAAGGAAGATTTCGGATGGACAAAAAGAAAAGATTTTTGAGAACCAAATTTTGATACTAAATCTCGTTATGGTTGGCCAGCTGGTCTTCAACAGAGAGTTCAGAGGATACATTTTTGTAATACAATGGACTCGAAATTTTGAAAATGATGATCAGAAATATTATGATTTCTATTGAAGGATTGTTTTTAAAGCCAGTCGAATTTGTTATAAATGGCAATTTCATATTGGGTGTGTACGTGGTATGCCTACCTTGATTTTTGCATGAATCCTCGGCTAGGGGGCTTGGGAACTCTTTTCCTCGATACCCGAGCAAAAACCCAACCAAATCTTTATAAAGGAATCCCACCAATTCAGTGGTTGGGTGGTTGGGTGGTTGGGTGGTTGGGTAATCCACAAGCCGGATGGCTGGATCGAAGGATTCCTGAGAAATAACTAGACACAATTAGTTACGTTTATTAGTTTTAAATTGTGAGAAGACCTTATTCTTTGGGAGGGGATCATCGGCTGTGCCTCGTAAATGAGGAAAAAAGCACTGATTCCATGGACCAAGTGCAACTCTCTTCTTGATCTGACCATGTGACTTCAGGTTTGGCCAGATCAGTTTATCTAGTTAAGACGACTCGTTAGAGTAATTTTCCGTTAGAAGATTTTTTCCTAATTGGCAGAATCGCCCGTGCCTTTCAGGCGAGGGGAGTCTTCCGGGCCGGTCTCGGAGGGGCCGCATGGGCTAGCCTCTCGTCCTGGTGTCGGGACTATGGTCCTACGGAAGTCAAACCCTAGCATAAGTTAATAGCTTTCGGAGTCTCGAGAGTATTATTAGTGCTAGCGGGGTTCAGGGGTTAATGGGCATTAGGGTTTGGTCGATGTGTGTACATATCTAAGTTAGCACGGATCTTAAGTAAGATGGGCGGTCGGGCTAGGAGGTGTGGACACAAGCTAGGGTTTTGGTATAAAACCCAACGAGAAACCCTAACTCGTCATTATATGGTTGGGAGGTGAACCGACTTCCACCCTCTCTTCTTCTCCACGCCTAGGCTATGGCAGCTTGAGGAAGACGCAGCCGTAGTAGCGGAGGCGTTACACTGGTATCAGAGCCAGCGGCGGCAGGGCAGGCGTGACCTGCACGAGAACCGTCGTCCGTACGGCCACCACAGCGGGCGACTAAGGCGGCGACCAAGGCAGTCCGGCAGTCCTAGAAGGCGATCGGTGATGGCGAGCGCGCGAGAATTCTCCCTTACTTGAGTGGCACACAAGGGGGAGACTTCACCATCCAAGGAGTGGGGTTTTGAACCCACCACCTCAAGCTCCAAGGCAAGTGTGCTAGCCACTTCACCTTTTCACTTGTGTTGTTCTTCTCTTCAAAAGAACTCTACTTATTCTTTCAAGTGAGGACACAAACTACAAGGAAAGTGACCTTTTCACCTTCAACTTTCCTTCTTTCAATTTGTGAGAGGAGTTTTCTATGCTCCAAGTTTGGAAGTTTTTGGTGGATTGATCTTCAACGACATGCTACATGCAACACACGTTTTTGCATGCATGTGTTGATTGACGACTCGAGTGGTGATTTCTTCTCGATTTCCGTGCATGCAAGAGGAATTCTTCTACGACGCTTCCATTGGAGTTTGCTTTTGAAGGTAATCCGTTCTCTATTTGTAAGCACTTGCATACCATGGCCTCAGCGGAACCGTCTCATGTTCACTTCGATTTTGAGAATGATATGCCTGATGTTAGTGAGGCACGCCCTTTGGGTGGTGGTGTGGGTGATTCGCGACAGGCCGTTGTGCCTGATCGGGATGCCAACATGACCGATGCCGAAGGGGGTGCGAGTCCACTAGACTATTATGGTTTGGTAGACACGTTAGAGTTTGGGCGTTGTGCCTGATCGGGATGCCAACATGACCGATGCCGAAGGGGGTGCGAGTCCACTAGACTATTATGGTTTGGTAGACACGTTAGAGTTTGGGCGTCTCACTTCAAGGGTAGTTGCACTTGAGCGCACTATAACAAATGTCAATACCAATCTCACAAACATGAGCACGCTTTTTACTGAATTTATGGCACGTTTTGCAAGTGGATCGGCGGCAAGTGGAGGGCCTATTCCGATAGTTATGCCTCCTCTTGTTCCAAATCCTACAGTAGAATCTATTGCACCCTCTGCAACGCAGGAAGGGGCTATGTTGAAAAACGTGAAGCCGCTTGTGTTTAAGGGAGAGGAGCGCGATCGTAACAAGGATGCGGTCCATACATTTTTACACAAGTGGACGGACTTGCATCGCTTACGCCGCACTCCCGCTGCTGTTATGGTCACTGAGACGAGTCTCACACTTGAAGGTAAAGCCTACAAGTGGTGGATGAGTCTACCTATTGAAACTCGCCCTAAGACTTGGGAGGAGTTTGCGGCAGCTTTTAAAAAGGAGTTCTTACCGCAAAACAAGAAAGATCGGAGTTGGACAGCCTGGGACAAGTGCAAGATGGAAGATCTTACACTTAATCAGTATGTGTCCAAATACCGTGAAGTCATTCTCAAGCTAGACGGTTTGGACGACTTTCAAAAGGTTCGTGGGTTTGTTAGAGGCCTTGATAAAGAATATCAGGCAAAGGTTAAAACCCAGTATCCTAAAACTTTGGAAGCGGCTATCCAAAGTGCCCTTATCTTTGATGACACCATGGATAAGAAGGGCATGGAGATAGACCGGCCAAATTCAATGGCTCGCAATTTAATGCTAATAAGCGTAAACTTACTGAAAACACAAAGAAGTCTAAAGGGTCAAGTGGTCCGTTGTCTCCACAAGACTATGAACGGGCCAAGAAGGAGAAACTATGTTATCATTGCTTAGGTAGTGATCATGAGAAGAAAAATTGTCCACAGTTACCTCGCAAGAATAAGGATAAGGTCAAGGAGAAGGCTGTACACATGGTGCAAACGCTTCCCTTGGATGCTGATCCTAAGTATTCTGTGGTAGAGGTTTCGCACACTGCCGAGATGCATGAGTGTAATCTCACTGCATCTATGTGGCAAGAGACAATTGGACCACATGATTTGGTCCGTATGCATGGCTCCATTTATGGTCATCGAGTACGTATTCTCATTGATGATGGTGCCACGCACAATTTCTTGAACTATGCATTAGTTAAGAAATTAAAGTTGGCGGAGACAGAGTTCTCATCGTTATGTGGTGTCCACCATTCAGGGGGATGATCACGATGTGTGGGATACTCTAGTACGGCAAGTGCCTATGTTTGTGCAAGAACACACTATGGTTCTTGACTTCCAAGTGATGAATATGTCTCGTGCGGATGTCATCTTAGGACGGGAGTGGTTGTATGGGTTAGGGTCATCACTCAAAAGGAGTTATGAACATAATACGTTTACGTTTGAGGCCAATGGTAAGCATGTTTTACTTATTGGGGAACGTGATGTACCCCACCAACACCACTCATATGTAATGCCGAACTCTCTTTTTTGGAGCATAGTAATCAAATAGAAGAAGTCTATTTTTGTTATTGTGTGTCTCAAACTAGTGGGTTTGATGTGCATGATGTTTCTTCTTCAAATGAATCTTCCTCAGCGATGCCTTCTTTCTCTTTTCCTTCTTCTAAAATCTCTTTTAAATAATCTTAAGCAACCAGTTAATGCTTTGTCTTTGCAACAACTGTTACAAGAATTTAAAGATATTTTTCCTAATGATTTACCAGAGGGTTTACCACCCGAACAAGCTTTGCCTCATCGCATTGATGTCGTTCCGGGCACCAAACCAATTAGTAAGCCATCGTACAGGCTTAGTGCAACTGAAGCAGCTGAGGTGGAACGTCAGCTTACTGATTACCTTAGTAAGGGCTTGCTGATTACCTTAGTAAGGGCTTCATTCGCCATAGTGCTTCACCATGGGCATCGCCCATTCTTTTGGTGAAGAAAAAGGATGGATCCATGCGTATGTGTGTGGATTATCGCTCCTTGAATGCGGTAACAATTAAGAACAAATACCCGCTACCTAGGATAGATGAGTTGTTTGATCAACTCAAAGGTGCGAAGTATTTTTCTAAAATTGATTTACATTCAAGATATCATCAAGTGCGTATTCACGCTGATGATATAACCAAGACTGCGTTCCGGACTCGCTTTGGACACTATGAGTTTTTGGTTATGTCGTTTGGGCTTACTAATGCCCCGGCAACGTTTATGACGCTTATGGATAGCGTACTAAGGCCGTACTTAGGCAAATTTGTCATTGTCTTTCTTGATGACATTTTGGTCTATAGTTCGACTTTAGAAGAGCATTTCGAACACTTACGAAAAGTTTTTCAGTTACTACGCGAGAATGCACTTTACGCGAAAGCAAGTAAGTGCGAATTTCTCAAGGATAGTATACAATACCTAGGTCATGTAATTTCTGCAGACGGAATTGCTATGGATGCTAGTAAGGTTGATGCTATTATGCGATGGCCAACACCTCGAAGTAAGGAAGAACTTCAAATCTTCTTGGGAATGGCAGGATTTTATCGCAAATATGTGAATGGTTATGCAAAGATTGCCGCTCCCATGAATGATCAATTGAAAGGTGCGGCAATTACCTTTCAATGGTGTGAGGAGCAATAACGTAGCTTTGATAAGCTTAAAGTTGCTTTGGCTACGGCTCCCATCTTGGCAATTGTGGATCCTCAAAAACCATTTGTGATTGAAACGGATGCCAGTGCTAAGGCAGTGGGTGCGGTTCTCATTCAAGATGGTCATCCTATTGCCTATGAGAGCAAGAAGCTCAATCGTGCTCAACAAAACTACTCAGCTTATGAGCGTGAGCTCTTTGCCATCATATATGCCTTACGAAAATGGCGACATTACTTATATGGTGCGCAATTCGAGATTGTTTTTTATCACGAAAGCATAAAGTGGTTTATGAACCAAACAGATTTGTAGGGTCGAAAGGCCAGATGGGCTAAGATCCTTCAGGAGTATGATTGCAAGCTACGCTATCGCAAAGGACGTTACAATATTATAGCTGATGCTTTGAGTCGTATGCAAGAGATTAATTCGCTGTTATTCACAGAGTTGAAAAGCGAATTGTTAGAATCTTTATGAGGCAAATGCAAGCAGGATTCAACATACTCAAAGGTGTGGAATCATGTTCAAATGAGGGGTCCCTCTCACTCAAACGGTAGTGTTCCCAGTTCTTCCACACATGGTTCTTCTTTATCACAAGATGAACTACAGCGATGGAAAAACTTTTCCATCGATGATGACTACTTACTCCACAAGGGGAGAGTTTATGTTCCATTAGACTTAGACACTAGGCGCCAAATTCTTTTTGAGTGTCATGATAGTCCAAGTGCAGGTCATGCGGGCATTCGCAAAACGTATGCTCTCATAAGAAAGCATTTCTATTGGCCTGGACTTCACAAGGATGTTACTGACTATGTTCTGCAGTGTCAGAAGTGTCAAGTGAACAAAGCAGAACATCTTAAAGCTGGCAGGTTACTGCATCCATTAGAGATTCCCGACAGAAAGTGGGAAAGTATCTCTATGGATTTTATAATGGGCTTGCCCACAACGAATCGTGGGACATGATGCCATTTGGGTAATCGTGGATTGATTAACCAAGCTTTGTAGGTTTGTGCCTACTAAGAAAACAGTTACAACTCCAGAATTGGGACGCCTTTTCGTGGAGAATGTTTACCGACTTTATGGCTTACCGTCCAATATTGTCAGTGATCGCGATCGCAAGTTTAACAGCCATTTTTGGCGAGCAGTATTCAGTAAGTTGGGTACTATGTTGAACCTTAGTACAGCTGATCCGCAGACAGATGGTCAAACTGAACGGGTTAATCAAGTGCTGGAAGATTGCTTAGGGCATATGTCAGCAAAAAACAATCTGATTGGGAGTCTTATTTGCCTATTCTTGAGTTTGCTTACAATAGTGCAAAGCATGTATCGACAGGCTTTAGCCCTTTCATGTTGATGTATGGTTTTCAGCCACATTCACCAGTGTGTCGGTGGGACTGGCGAATGAGAAAATCAGTCAGGTTAAGGATTTTATCCAAGACCATATGGATATGTTGCACCTTGCACGATTAAATGTTCGTCAAGCGCAAGATCGTTACAAGAAGTTTGCGGACCAAAAACGTAGGCCACTTCACTTTCAAGAAGGTGATTGGGTATTTCTGAAGGTACCAGAAAACTCCACCAGTTTAAAAACGGGTCCCGTACCAAAATTATCGCCCCGATTTTGTGGACCGTTTAAGATACTCAAGAAAGTGGGCCCAGTAGCCTATAAACTTGAGTTACCAGCACATTCCAAGGTTCATCCCATCTTTCACGTAAGCCGTTTGAGGAAACGCCTTATGGGTCATGAAAGGCCGGTGGATGATTCTTTCTTGGTAGAATATGTGGAACCTCCAATACTGCCTCATGAACCAGAAAGAGTATTGGATTACCACATGTTACGTACTCGCCACCAAGTTCGGAAACAAGCTCTTATCAAGTGGAAGGACCGTCCAGAGGAAGGCTCCACTTGGGAAAACATTAGTGTGATGAGGAAACGTTTCCCCACTTTTGTTTTCGAGGACGAAAACTCTTTTCGAAGGGGGGAGTAATGTTAGGACTATGGTCCTACGGAAGTCGAACCCTAGCATAAGTTAATAGCTTTCGGAGTCTCGAGAGTATTATTAGTGCTAGCGGGGTTCAGGGGTTAATGGGCGTTAGGGTTTGGTCGATGTGTGTACACATCTAAGTTAGCACGGCTCTTAAGTAAGATGGGCGGCCGGGCTAGGAGGTGTGGACACAGGCTAGGATTTTGGTATAAAACCCAACGAGAAACCCTAACTCGTCATTATATGGTTGGGAGGTGAACCGACTTCCACCCTCTCTTCTTCTCCACGCCTAGGCTATGCGGCTTGAGGAAGACGCAGCCATAGCGGAGGCATTACACCCGGACATCCGCGGGGGGCGAGGCCCCGAGTGTGTGGACCCCGCCCAGTGCGCGAGAGGCCGACGCCGCTTTCGCCACCGGCACAAGCCCCGGAGCGGGCGAGGGACCTCATAGCTGGTGTCAGAGCCTTGTTGAAAGCTAATAAGGATAAACGAATTCTTATCATAAATTGATAACAAAAACTCAGAAAAGACATTTTTCATAATCTATTTTCATTCCGTAAGCTTCTTTAATGAAGATTTTTTAATCAAAGAAATTGTTTTTATAGATGGAAGTTCCGTAGTTATCTGGTATTCCCGACCTCACCCAATCGCAAGATATGATTGGGTTCGCCTTTGAGCATCTCATCTCTTCCACTGCAACTCGAACAAGCCGAGTAAGACTCGCATGCCATTTCGAGGATTTATATTTTCCTGACCCAGCAGAGAGACGACAGCATAAGTGGTTTGTAGGGCATTATGTCCACACCTCTTGCGACCAGCGTGCAACGCTGAGGCAAAACCTCTCATTGGCCATGATTCTGATAAAGTTGAAAGTGGTACATGGTGTCATTCTATATCATTCAACGCCTCGGAATTTCACTCTCATGCCAAATCTACAGACTCCTTAGTCACTTTATTCCTAATAAGGAGAAGATAATAGCTCCCTTGGCAGTAAGTGCACATTTGTATCAGAGCATGGCTATGGCCTAGTACCGTCGTCTTATGCGTCTCCCAAGGAGATTTTGATTTCTGGAACCGAGCTGCTCTATGTACATATTGAAACTTTTATATAAATAAAGAAATGTTTTTTGGAGAAAAATTCCCTCTGCTGTATAAGTGATTCTTTATGGACGTACTGATAAAGAAAAATCTGTTATCGGATATATGTCATAGATCTCCAATAAGATCATTTGTCTTGTTTAAGAAATTGTTTTCTGAACCTCTTAAGTCTTAGGATCTTGTGGACGATATCAAAAATAGAAATTTAATAATATATCATTTTTAGCAGTTTTCGAACTCCCTCCCAGAATTGGAATAACCAAAGAGAGAGAGTTCCACCTCAGACTGCACAGCCAAAGCAGTCACCATAGTTAAGGAAAGTGGAGGAAGAAAAAGGACAAATCTATGCAGCAATTGAGCATCAGGGGAATAACCGTCAATTCTCAGTCCTCTAGACTCCAGCAGAGTACCAGGGTAAGAAATTCAAGCTTTTAATTGATTTAGGCAGTACTCATTATTTTATTTCCCTAGGATGTCTGCGTAAATTAGTCCTAAATCAAAAACCAGGGAAACCTATGCAAGTGGAATTAGCCAGTGGGAAGATTCTTTTCACTCACCTTGAGACTGGCCTTATTCAGATTAGCCTAGATGGGAATGTAACAGAGTGCCAGTTCAGAGTCCTACCCCTGGGAATATATGATGGAATCCTTGGAATGGATTGGCTCCAAAAGAATCAGGCTAACATTCATTGTCACAAAGGAACCATCTCTTTCCTTGACCTTCACGGGAATAAAGTTCAAGGAATTGGAATTTACGGATCCCCAGTGATACAATTAGTCAATGCTTCCAAATTATTAAAAGGGCTCAGAAAGAGGCAAGCTGTGTATGTCATTAAAATGAATCCAGTAGACATAAAATGCAAGGCTAAAGAACCAGAGTGGTTAAGTGAGTATGCAGATGTATTTCCTAAAGAGTGGTTAAGTGAGTATGCAGATGTATTTCCTAAAGAGTGGTTAAGTGAGTATGCAGATGTATTTCCTGAAGAGCTGACTGAGATGCCTCCGTCTCGTGAAGTAGATCATGAGATCGAATTTACCCCCAAAGCTCAGCCCCAGTAGCCCAGTGTGCATACAAAATGCCAGTCCCTGAAGCCATAGAACTTAAGAAACAATTAAGACAACTATTAGAGTAGGGATTCGTCAGACCCAGTGTCTCACCTTGGGGTGCGCCCATTCTCTTTCAAAAGAAGAAAGATGGAACGTTAAGACTCTGTATTGGCTACAGAGGATTGAATCAATTAACAATTAAGAATATAAGTATCCTATTCCTAGGTTTGATGAACTTCTGGATCGGTTAAGTGGGACCCAAATGTTCACAAAGATAGATCTCAAATCCGGTTACTACCAGATCAGAATCAAGGAGCAAGACATCCCAAAGACAGCATTCAATACTCGCTATGGGCATTATGAGTTCATAGTCATGCGGTTTGGATTGACTAATGCCTCGGCGACATTCAATCGTCTTATGCAGGATATTTTGAGAGAATACTTGGATGATTTTGTTCTTGTCTTCTTTGACGATATCTTAGTATACTCAAAGAATGCTGCAGACCATGAAGATCATGTACGCAAAGTCTTGGAAATCCTAAGGATACACCAACTCTTTGCAAAGAAGAGCAAGTGTTCCTTCTCTGTTGACCAAGTTGAATACTTGGGATTCATAGTGTCAAAGGATGGGATTTCTCCTGACCCCACAAAGATCCAAGCAGTAGTTGAATGGCCAGAACCCAAGTGAGTAAAAGAAGTCAGAGGATTCCTAGGGTTGACCGGATGGTACAGGATCTTTATACCTAGGTATGCTCAGATGGCATCCCCTTTGACTAACCTTCTCAAGAAAAGTACACTTTTTTAGTGGACTCCAATGTGTGAGAGTGCCTTTGACAAGCTAAAGGTAGCCTTAGTAACTAACCCTGTTCTTAAATTGCCAAATTTTACCAAACCCTTTGAGGTAGTTACTGATGCCAGTGGATTTACCTTAGGCGGTGCTCTAATGTAGGAAGGTCATGCAGTGGCCTATGAATCCTGAAAACTCAGAACACATGAGAGAAATTATGCTGTGACTTGGAGTTACTCTCAGTAGTGTATGCTCTGAAGTTGTGGAGACATTTTTTTGGGACAAAGGTTCACCTTGATGACAGATCATCAAAGTTTGAAGTGGATCTTCACCCAAAGGGATCTCAACATGCGTCAAAGGAGATGGATACAGACCCTGCAGGAATTTGATTTTGAGATAAAGTATCGGCCAGGGAAAGAAAATGTGGTTGCAGATGCGCTCAGCAAAAAAGCCTCCTTGCTTGCAATTACAGTGGTGTCAAATCCATTGATCAATGAAGCAAAGGAGAAAATCATGCAAGACAAATTCTTTCCCCCTATTGCTACCCTTCTATTACAGGAAAGCAAGACTCCTCAGGAAATGAGTCGAGTTCTTGGGTACAAATTGGATGAAGGATGCATGTATTATAATAATCGGCTATGTATCCCCAATGATGAGGGAATAAAGGGAAGAATTCTGAGAGAAACCCATGATAGCCTGATAGCTGGACATCCAGGGTTTATAAAAACCTATATGTCTGTGAAGAAAAGCTTCTTCTGGCCAGGACTCAAAAAGGATGTACTTGATCATGTGCGGAAATGTTTGATGTGCCAAAGAGTCAAGGCAAAGAGAGTCAAGATGCCAGGAAAACTGCAGCCTCTAGACATTCCACAGATGAAGTGGGAATGCATCAGTATGGACTTTGTCACTGGATTATCTTTAGTGCAATCAGGTTACAACTCCATTTTTGTGGTAGTTGACAGGTTGACCAAAGTTGCCCATCTAATTCCAGTGAAAGAAACATACTCTGCAGTGGATGTTGCCAGAGTTTTCCTTAAGGAGATCTTCAAATTGCATGGTTTACCCAAGAGAATAGTAAGTGACAGAGATCCCAAATTCACATCAAAGTTCTGGACTGCGTTCTTTGAAGCAGTAGGAACTTTCTTGGATCTCAGCACATCCTAGCACCCCGAAATCGATGGTGGCCAGATGGAAAGGGTGAATCAAGTAATTGAAGATATCCTTCGGTCATGCTGCAGCAACAGGGAACCCAAGAAGTGGTTAAGTCATCTGCATTTGGTCGAATTTGCTTACAATGCTTCTTATCATCGGAGCATTGGGATGAGTCCTTTCAAAGCTTTGTATGGACAAGATTGCCTTACACCATTGACTTGGTATGATCCATTGATCAGAGTCAAAATGTCCAGATAAATGCTTGATGGCGTGGACCAACAGATGCAATCAATCCGTAAAGATATAAAGGCAGCCCAAGAAAGGCAAAAGCAATATGCAGATAAAAAGAGATCTGAGAGAGAGTTCGAAGAATCAGATATGGTCTTCATTCGAGTACGACCAAAAAGAAGTTCCTTATCCTTAGGGAAGTACAAGAAGCTCTCTCCCAGATACTGTGGGCCGTATGCTATCATAAAAAGAAAGTGGGCGATCTAGCCTACAAACTTCTTCTGCCTCCCCATCTCAAGGTACATGATGTATTCCATGTGAGTTTGCTTAAGAATTATGTACCTAGCCCGAGTCACGTGCTAGATGATGAACAATTGATCTCTCTGACTCAAGGCCAGATGGTACTCCAACCTCAGGAAACCTTGACATTCGGGAGAAGATTCTCAGGAGTAGAGTCCTGAGAGCATTCTTAGTAAAGTGGAAGTTCTTCCCTCTAGAAGATGCCACCTAGGAGAAAGAAGAAGAGTTGGCGAAGGGTTACCCCCACTTTGCGAGATGAGGACATCTCGCATTTTTCAAGTCGGAGAGGATGTAAGATTCCTCCTCAGGCTGAATATTGATTAAGCCTCTACTTCAATCCCTTGTAATCATTCTATGTTTTCGAATACAAGAAAATATTATTTTTTCTTGTTTTGCCTAGTGAGATAAAAAAATTCTAGAGAGTGGTAAATCAATATTGGGATATTTTGGATAAATAAATTTTACAGATATCAAAAAAAAATTTCCCTGAAACAAAAAATCAAAATAGATTTTCCAAGGTGCAATTGGAATTAATAAAAATTGATTTAGAAGACCTTAGCCTAAGAGTCAAGATTTTTGAAATTTTTTTGATTATGGTCCAATTAAGGTTCTTATGGACCAATAAGATTAATCCAAGTGTTGGGACAAGATAAATCCAAAGAATAAAAGAAAATATCCAAAAATGAGTAAATGTCCACATAAGATGAAGAGTTGACTAGGTACTAGGTTTATTAGTTAAAAATTATGAAGTATTAATAAAAAATTAAGATATTTTGGAGTAATCATTCATTTTTGACACATGGGTAAGGAAAAGGGGGCCCTTCAAGGAGGTGCCTATTTCACATGTGTAGATGAGTTTTAAACTAAAAAATAATAGGATATTTTTATCTCTCCTAAATCAAACCAAATCAAAAAAAGGCAGCCAAACTGGTCCAAAACTTGTCCAAATTTAGCCAAACTGAAGCTGAAAAATTCTAGAACTCAGTTGGACTCAGTTAGTGGCCTCCCTCACCTATAAATAGACCCTCATTCCTTTGTATTCTCATCTGTGAACTAAACTATGTCGGTATTACTCTAAGTTAAGCTTATTTTCTATTATCCTCTAAAAACCCTCTACAAATTGAAGAGATTGGAGCTTCTCTCTCTCTTCAATCTTCCTTGGAGACTCCAACAACATACCAAACCAATTGATTGGTTGGGGGCCTCTACTACTATGATCAAAGAATCAAGTAATTTAGGAGGCAAGTGTGGATTATTATCTTCTTTTTCTTAAATCTCCAAATGTTTCTCTTCTCAACCCCTCTCAAGCTTGCGAAGCATTAATTTGAATGGCTTTTGAATGTACTATTAAAGTTCTTTAATGTATTGTAATGAAGAAATACATAAATTTTCATTTATGCTTAATTTATAATGGTTTTTAAGCCTTTCTTTCTCTTTCCCAAAGAATGCTCATTCCTATGACCTATTCTCAATTCGAATGAAGCTTCTCATGAAGCATTTCTCTAATCTAAAAGTAATTTCTATGCTTGTCTATTGGATATTTAATTAGTGAAATCACTAAATTGATATTTACCCAAAATCTAGATGTTTAGTTGAAGGGAATCCTTGTAGAACTAAACCGAATGAATTTGGTTAGACTACATGAGGGACGGACAGTAAAGCTAATTGTCCTTCTCTCGATCTGAATCAGACAAAAACTTCGTGACCAATTCCAGTTACTAAATCCAAAGAATAGACTACCGAAACTAATCTAGTTTTTCCTTGACCAAACTCACCAAGAATCTGGTTAGACAAATGGACAAAATGATGGGTAGATTACCCTCATGAGAGATCAAGGATCCTCATTATGAAACTGGAATTATGGAAAAAGGGTTGTCGGAACCGATCTCAAACTGGAATTTTACTTGTATTAGAACCTCTGTTTTTTCATTCAAAGGACTGTTTTACGCTAGAATGCTGTAGGAAGCATTTGGCTTATGTTTTTCTAAGAGGAGGTTCGTTGGAACAGCTGGCGGGGGGTCGTCAAGGGACGTTGCTCGCGGCAAAGCTTGCTAAGGTCTTCACCAACCTCGGTACGGTTAAAATAGTGCACTTCCAGTACAATGGGCAAGGACTGACGAAGCGATCCCTGAGTGAAGTGCTAGGACACCTAAGGAGGATCCTAGAGGGTTCTGACTAGGCGATGCATGGGCTCGCAGTTGCTAGGACACCCATGCATACGTCTAGGAAGATTTCGGATGGACAAAAAGGAAAGATTTTTGAGAACCAAATTTTGATACTGAATCTCGTTGGTTGGCCAGCTGGTCTTCAACGAAGAGTTTAGAGGATACATTTTTGTAATACAATGGACTTGGAATTTTGGAAAATGATGATCAGAAATATTATGATTTCTATTGAAGGATTATTTTTAAAGCCAGTCGAATCTGTTATAAATGACAATTTCATATTGGGTGTGTACGTGGTATGCCTACCTTGATTTTTGCATGGCTAGGGGGCATGGGAACTCTTTTCCTCAGTACCTAGGCAAAAACCCAACCAAATCTCTATAAAGGAATCTCTCCAATTCAGTGGGTCGGCGGGTGGTTGGCTAATCCACGGGCTCGGGGGGGTCACTATATGTAAATCCTCTATATCACGTGCGTTCAAGGCCTATTTAAAAAGTCTCTTATCTGTGAATTTTTTAGTGAATATAATGTATCCTTTCCTATTCAAATCTGTAATTTTTTTAAAAAATACAATAAATAAATCCCCTGTGTAAATATATTTCTGTAAGTTTTAAATATTTAAAATGTCCTTCTGTTGAACCCACGTGATACTTACATATTTATACGAGTGACCCCCCCGAGTCCACGGGCCAGATGGGGTTAGGCTGGATCGGAGGATTCTTGAGAAACAACTAGATACGATTAGTTACGATAATTAGTTTTAAATCCTGAGAAGACCTTGTTCTGTGGGAGGGGATCATCGGCTGTGCCTCATAAATGAGGAAAAAAGCAGTGATTCCATGGACTAAGTGCAAGTCTCTTCTTGATCTGACCATGTGACTTCAGGTTTGGCCAGATCAGTTTATCTAGTTAAGACTTGACTCGTTAGAGTAATTTCCCGTTAGAAGATTTTTTCCCAATTGGCGGAATTGCCCGTGCCTTCCGGGCGAGGGGAGTCTTCCGGGCCGGTCTCGGAGGGGCCGCCCGGGCTAGCCTCTCATCCCAGACATCCGCGGGCAAGGCCCCGAGTGTGTGGACCCCACCCCGCGCGAGAGGTGGATGTTGCTTCCGCCGCCGGCGGGCAGGAGCCCCGGAGAGCAGGCGGGGGACCTCACAGCTTTTCCATGTACTCTCCTTTTGTCCATACTTTCATCGTTGGTCTTGCACCCAAAGGATTCTCAATGAAGGTAACAAATATATATATTGGTCGCTCCTCCTTCACATACCCTCTTGGTCTTTGACCTAAATTTAGACAGTTTGTCTTCAAATGCAGTCTTGTATAGCCTTGCCACTTGACAACATCTGTTAGGAAAACCTAGTATATACAAGAGTCTCCACATGTAAAAATCAGATCATCTAATATTCCCTCTCCACTTCTATTAATACCTGTCTCACTGGCTACAATTTCCCAGGTTGGAGCATAAACTCATCCTTCAGTTGTCCAGCTCGTTCCATCCCACTAGAGACCAATCCAAAAATCAGCCAATCTCCTCGGATCTTTCTTATTAAGATTTTTAGCTAATTTGATGTCCAGCAAGGCCAAAGGAGGGGTAAACGTATGAGTCCACCATATTCCCAGGCTAAACAAAGCATTTCCTCTGTGACTCCAGTGCAGCCATCCCATTTTATCAGCCCTAACACTTCCTTCCAATTGACACATAAGAACTTACAAAAGGGAGAACCTGTAATTTTTAGGGACGCATGAGATAACAACTCATGTTTCCAACCTAATCCTTTAAGGAGCACATGAGAATCCTTAACTAGTTCCCTTAACAACTTGGTCCAAGTCTCCTCTTGATGTAAGCATTTTGGAAGGTTCATAGCTATCCTGGCCTTAACATGTATGGGTAAGTGCAATATGCCAATGCCTCCTTCCCTCTTATGCATGCTCAACTTATCCCAAGCAAGCTAGACTACCACTTTCCTGTTACTCCTTCCATTTCCTGCAATGAACTAGCATTGATCACTCAAGCCATGGAGTGATAACATGGGTGTAGGAGCACCATTCATGAGCAAGAAGAAGGGCAAGATTTTCATGAAATCTTGTGAGCTTGTAATTTGGATTAGTATGAGATAATTATGATTAGCAGTTCACATTGGCCTATATACCATGGCTCCCTTTTCACACATGCTTATTAATGTCCACCCTACTTGGCCTTTGGCCCATAAGCCTATGTCCCTCACACTTGGCCCTTTGGCCCAATACAACTTATGCTTGGTCCTTGGCCTCATATTTACAATTTATCTCCACACTTATGTGTCCACCGCTTCATTACAAACCATTCCCACCCAAATATGTTACGTCCTCAAAATATGCACAAAGTAAAACCATAGTATAGATGGTTTGCATAAGCATCAACATGAACCACTTCACACTTCTTTTCTAAAGCTGTCCAAAAGAGCATGATTTGAGCCTTTGAGACCTCTAAAACTTCATGTAATGCTCTCCAACTCATTGTCAATCATGGCAGCATCAACATGAACCACTTCACACTTCTTTTCTAAAGCTGTCCAAAAGAGCATGATTTGAGCCTTTGAGACCTCTAAAACTTCATGTAATGCTCTCCAACTCATTGTCAATCATGGCTAAGAAGTGTATATGTCAATTGCATCTGTTTGAACCTCTTTTATGCCTCATAAAACAATAAATTACAACAAGATGTTTTTTACTATTTTGACTTAAGAATGAACTTTGAATGCATAAAAAAGGTGTTTCATCCCTTCCAACATAGAGGCGGGCTGCCATGTTGCTTTATCTTGAGGTAAAACTTGACAAGGTATTCACACAAAGTGCAGTTGCACAACACCTTCTCTCTTTCTCCCAACACCTTCTTGGGAATGTACTCCACCATGCCATCTTCACTCATGGGTGGAAGCTCATCCAATACTTGCACCTCCTACCCAACATGTGCCTTCAAATGTGATACGTGAAAGACATCATGTATCCTTGTAGTAGATGGAAGTAGCAATCGATAAGCCATTCCACCAACCTTTCTCAATACTTTGTAGGCCCATAATAACGATGTGCAAGCTTCTTGTTGGTACTTCCTTTGAGAGATCCATATCAAGTCTTAGGTATCCTCAAGAACACAAAGTCTCCTTCTTTGAATTCCAATGACCTTCAATATGCATCTTTATAATGCTTCATCTTCTCTTGAGACTTCTTGATGTTCTCTTTGCATGTTTGTAAAAGAGTTTGCATTCTTTCCACTTCCTTCCTAGCACGTGGATTTGCATTCTCTTGCTTGAATGCTACGATCGGTACATGCACCTTGTAGCCATACATAGCCTCAAAAGGTGACATTCCAATACTACTATAATAGGTTCTATTGTAGGCGAACTCTACCAAATACAACCAATCGTCCCATGCATGTTGTGTTTCATAGCAATAATGACTCAAGTAAGTCTCAAGCCACTTATTGACCCTCTCGGTTTGACCATCGGTTTTCAGATGATACGACGTGCTAGGAGTCAACTTGGTCTATCAAACAATGTACGCCAAAATGTGGCATAAACTTCATATCTCGGTCACCCACTATTTGCTATGGCATACCATGTAACTTGAACACATTTTTCATGAATTGGTGTGCCACCATAGATGCTGAGTGTCTCACTTTTGTTGGTACAAAATGGATAGCTTTTGTAAATCGGTCAATCACCACATAGATGATATCCCATCCCCTCTTGGTAGAAGGTAAGCCGGTAATGAAATCCATAGCAATATGCGTCCACTTACCCTTCCAACATAGAGGCGGGCTGCCATGTTGCTTTATCTTGAGGTAAAACTTGACAAGGTATTCACACAAAGTGCAGTTGCACAACACCTTCTCTCTTTCTCCCAACACCTTCTTGGGAATGTACTCCACCATGCCATCTTCACTCATGGGTGGAAGCTCATCCAATACTTGCACCTCCTACCCAACATGTGCCTTCAAATGTGATACGTGAAAGACATCATGTATCCTTGTAGTAGATGGAAGTAGCAATCGATAAGCCATTTCACCAACCTTTCTCAATACTTTGTAGGCCCATAATAACGATGTGCAAGCTTTTTGTTGGTACTTCCTTTCAGAGATCCATATCAAGTCTTAGGTATCCTCAAGAACACAAAGTCTCCTTCTTTGAATTCCAATGACCTTCAACATGCATCTTTATAATGCTTCATCTTCTCTTGAGACTTCTTGATGTTCTCTTTGCATGTTTGCAAAAGAGTTTGCATTCTTTCCACTTCCTTCCTAGCACGTGGATTTGCATTCTCTTGCTTGAATGCTACGATCGGTACATGCACCTTGTAGCCATAAATAGCCTCAAAAGGTGACATTCCAATACTACTATAATAGGTTATTGTAGGCGAACTCTACCAAATACAACCAATCGTCCCATGCATGTTGTGTTTCATAGCAATAATGACTCAAGTAAGTCTCAAGCCACTTATTGATCCTCTCGGTTTGACCATCGGTTTTCAGATGATACGACGTGCTAGGAGTCAACTTGGTGTCCATGCTATCAAACAATGTACGCCAAAATGTGCCATAAACTTCATATCTCGGTCACCCACTATTTGCTGTGGCATACCATGTAACTTGAACACATTTTTCATGAATTGGTGTGCCACCATAGATGCTGAGTGTCTCACTTTTGTTGGTACAAAATGGATAGCTTTTGTCAATCGGTCAATCACCACATAGATGATATCCCATCCCCTCTTGGTAGAAGGTAAGCCGGTAATGAAATCCATAGCAATATGCATCCATTTACCCTCTAGAATAGGTAAAGGCTGGAGAAAATCACCGGGCTTGTGTTGTCGACCGAAAGAACCGCACCATCGTGGAGATATCTTGAGCAATGCTTGAGTATGCTTCCTTACCATGCACCTATTGGGCAGAGGCTTGCTCAACAGCGGTACATATCCAAAACCGCTCCCCCACGATTGCAGTGAAGGACATGATGCCGTATGAGGCTTATCATGCATGCAAGCCCTCGGTGGCACACTTTCGTGTGTTTAGGTGCCCGGCCTTTGTACTTCTACCGAAGGCAATCGGCCATACGTTGGATCTACACAAGAAATTCACTTTTATGGGTTACAATCAAGCATCCAGTGCTTTTCGGCTTCTTGATCTGACCACCCTCACCATCACGATTAGCCGTGACGTGGTCTTCAACGTGAGCTTAATACCTTCGGCTTTGCAGACGGCAGAGCTTCCTCTTCTACTCAAGCTACCTTGTCGAGTACTCCATCTACTACACCCTCGACACCCTCTACTCAATAAGCTTTGTGTCAATGTATGCTTTCATAAGTTTTCATGTGGTTTTTGGGTGTCAACAAAGCGAGCGCTCAGAACACATATTCTCAGATCTAGGATAATATACTTAGGATTTAGGCACAAGATTAAGTACACGAGACCTAGAGGCTTATCAGAAGGATTCAAGTCCACTTGGAGGCATTTCCGGTCATGAGCGCTCGTCCACAAGCGAGTGGCCACACATTTTGTTTGTAGACGCCGTTCTGCCCATCTCATTGATTTGGTACTGTAGCCATAGAGTTCCCATTACTTAGGCTTGTGTTTGCTCTTGTTTGCTAGCTTAGAATCCACTCAATTTACACATGTGCTCATGGGTGCTCACAACCCTGCACAACTTATTTAGTGGACGTCCTCTTGTTAGTTAGCGTAGATCCCGTGAGACTCTTCTTACTCTGTGGTAGTCGATTGACACCCGCACTATTGCCTCCATGCACTAGCCGAGTCAGCTACATCCTCTGTAGACATTATGTTTAGGAGTTCTTGCTAGGCTACCATGTCCGTCTCGCGAGGCGACCCGCAAACACCAGGGTAAAGCACAAGGGTCAATATTTGACCAATTGAAGGATTCACAAGGACATCATGTTTCATCAACAAAGCAAACATCACTACAAGGGATCGGGCTCATACCCGCGCTCCTAGCCGCTAAAAATGACGTGGAAAAAAAGTAACGAGCCCGTGTATCAGCGCGTGTATCATCGCGGCCAGAGACATGCGTGTAAAAGCGTGTGTATAGAAGCAGTCAGACGCGCTGATACGAGGGTGTATACACGCATTTTGTCAGTTTAGCTGCGCTTAGATGCGCTAATACGAGGGTGTATACACGCGTTTTGTCAGTTTAGCTGCGCTTATACACGCGCATTTCATAGAGTATCCGCGTATATAAACACGACTTTTGCAGAGTTGAAGCGTCTATACACGCGAACAGAGAGCAAAAAAAAAATCCAGAGAGTGCTATTTGGTACCTGAATGCTGTTCCAGCATTCCAGCACCCAATAGCACTCTCTGGATTTTTTTTTTGGGTGCATTGCACCATCCACGAGGAAGATTTAAGACAAGAACGACATGAATGCATACATTGTCAATACACGATTCAAGACAGACATGAATGCAATACTATCAATTCACGATTCAATATTACTATCAAAATTTTATGTGTACACATATATACAAGGGAGTCCATATGTCGAAGTAGCCCATGGCTTCAGTTACAAAAATATATATACAACCACATCCTCAATATGGAATGTGATACTATAAGTCTGAGTACTACTCAGACCCACATGATGACTCGCTGCTCCCTCCATGATCAGATGAGCTCACATCGGTCGGAATGTCCGATGAGTAGTGCTCACGTCCACCCTCTGCAGTGGCGGCGGGTGGATCATCTCAGTGGTGGCAGGATCATCAGCAGGTGCAGCAGCAGCAGGATCATCAGCAGGTGCAGCAGCAGCTTGTGCCTGTTCAAGTAATATATAGTATATAAGTATATATATATGTAATTTAATAAACCAAAATCATTCATTTAGAGTTTTCAAGTACCTGTTGATCGTATGGTCTCATGGCCATCTCAAACTGCGCGTCCGTAATACGTCCCTCGGCTCTGAAGAGGGCCCACGTGTCACGTCTGCTATGCCGGTGAGCATACCCAGTATCGTGGGCTGTGGGCTTCCTCCCCATAACCCGTCGCTGTATCATAATCAACACAATTTGTAAGATTAAAACAATCATAGAATCATGGGCTGTGGGCTTCCACATGCTCTTCATGCCACCCTCTGCTCGTTTCTTTGCCTCCTTCCACTCGCGTTTGTGCACAGTGTAGGTTTCTCGGCAGGACAGCCACCCACAGCTACATTTAGCCCATCATCGTACGCGAGTTTCTTAAGGTGAGATCTTTTATTACTTAAGATATCCCTTATTCGCGTCCTTCCCCATACATCCGAGAATGTCGCATGTGGGGGATTCGGGTACCGACTATGTACAACATCTATCACCTCCCCAACTAATCGGCTATTTTGATCTTTGAATCTAATAAAACAATTTCTATACAAGTTTGAAACTACCCTACGCATGTACTCCATTACCTCTTTCCCCCTCGCATCCATCACTACCCCGCCCCTATCCGTCACATCATAGCAGATCACTCCGTCCACCTCTCTCACCTCCTCCTCATCCTTTGGAAGGATGGAGGAATGATCTTAAAACACTTCGCAACATTGTGCAGAAGCTGAAAAGCAGTGATGGATATCTTTCTAAAGAAAATGTGAAACTCAATCGTAGTGTGCGACTAGCAATTATCCGAGAGCTGTTGAAAATCTTAAGGCCCTTCGTTTCGCGCAAAGCGAGGATGGCAGAGCTTCATATAAGAACTTGCTTTCACTGGTTTCATCAACCTTCGTCCAACTGAGTGACGCAAGGATTATCTTGGAATGTGTAGGCCCATTGCTACATCTGTTTTTCAGTGAGGACCTTCAGCATGGCCAGTGCCTCGTGTGCGCTCGCAACAACGGGGTGAGAAGAAGAGTTCTCGTATGGCACATTCTCAAGCACCAAGTGAAGTTCTATTGACCGCTCACAAGTTGGTCAAGGCTGGTGACCCTGAGTTGGACTCGTATGAGCTTTTATTAGTGTGGCAGATAGTTTGTGAAGGTAGATACACGTAGTCATGGTTTCAAGATCTGATATAATTACAGCCCCAATTTTGAGTCGGAGTGGAAGCAGGTCTCAGCAATACAGATCTGGACTTCAACTAACAAGAATCTTTTGATTGGTGGCCATGGTCACTTGCATGGCAACGCCAGGTCTGGATCTCAGGTGGACTTTAGCTTACATGATCTTTCATTTTGTGACAGTGCTCACTTAGAAAAGAATCTTCTGATCTGTGATCGTGATCATTTATAGCCTACAAGGCGCAGCCAGGTAGGAGGTTTTGCACACACATTTACACACTCTCGCATGCACACATGCACACATACGCTCCTGCATACGCACCGACACCAACCCACACACAGAGACATGCATCGACACCCACACACACATGCACACATGCACACACAAACAGGCCGACAGGCAGCAAACACCAAGCAAGACGGGAAAGGCACACAGACAGGTCCGCAGGCAACAAACACAAGCATGAGATGGCAGGCTGCCTTGTGAAAAAACAAATCTCTCTAAAATTCACTTTGTCTGTGTATGTTGGCTATGTACTTTTTTTGTTGTTGTTTTGATGCCTTTCTTGTCAGGCCTTGCATTATCATATCATGCAACTGTCCTGTATTTTAGTTGGCACATTTTGTGGTTAGCACTGCACATTCACGTCTTGGAAATTACTCACAAAAGGTTGTACTGATTAGTGTCAGCAAAGTAAACAGCCATACGTTAGGGCTGAGACTTGGTTTACCAATGTGTCGTTGCAAGTGGTTTCAGAGGTGGATATATAGTTTGTGCATGCATGTAATGTACGTCTTGGTATCCTATCTACAGAATTCTCCAATCATGTGTTAAATGAGCAAACCAATGCTCGTGGTTTTAGAGGTGGATAAATTGTGTACAATTATTATGCCTATATTCCCTGTAGCTCAAGTACTCTAGTAAGGTTATGTCCTCCAAACACATGCTTTCCCTGGCCATGTTGGGGAGACTTTTGCACAATAGAATCAGCTTAATGGCTATACATGCATTCATCATGAGTCATAATGTCTCCATTATCACAAAATATCTCCATGTTTTTTAACATCTTATAAACACATTGACAATGTTAAGCTTTTACGGGTTATTAGCGTTACTGAGTAATCAATTGACTTTTATGGTCACAACTCACTTTACTAATGAGGGTGAGTGTATCTCAATTAGTGCTTATGTATCTCAACGAGGGTTTTTATATATAATATCAATCAAAGCACTTTTACTATTTCATACAAATAGGTTTAGTATGTAATGGCCTTTTCAGAAGTATACCATGTCCAACACTCCCTCTGAGTAGAACAAACAAAAAATGCCTTTTTATGCAAGTACGGACTAATATAGAACCTTACATGAATTGTGTTCTTCATTTTTTTTTCTTGTCTCGATTATACTTTTTACTAATCAAGTCATTGAACCATGCAATAGAGATGCCTATTGTATATTGGTCAATGATATGGATCTTACCACGTTCTGCACTTTTCTTTTGCCAAAGTAAAATATGAGTGCATCGAATGAACACATGACCTTCCTAACCAGGCTGAATTAGAGTTGAGTTTACTCATCAAAGGTGTACGCCTAAGTTTTCTCATCAAAGGGGTATGCCTATGTGGTGGGAATGGTCATTAGAAATGCATGTAAGATGGAAATTGAACATGGTTGTATGAGATACATCTACAAGCTTTACACCATCTAAATAGGGGAATCACTACATTTAAGTGTAGTGCGATCTCGCAGGTCTTGTGGTGTGCCACTCCTATGCAATAATGTAATTGCATTTCAGCACTTTCATAAAGCTTAGATTGATCTTAAAAGACTGTTTAGACTCTACATACAAGAAAAATAATGTTCTTGACGTGTATGGATAGAGGGTGTTTGAGTAACAAGTGGAGTTGGAGAAGGGCATAGAGGTGGCTTACCCTTGATTCTTCTTTTTCAACATGATGGTATCGAAAAGGTGGTCATTTTATGTTGTTAGGGGGTGTGTTTGCCACAAAATAGGCTTCCAGACACAATAACAAAGAAAGAGTTACAACCGCTCGGCATTAGTGAGCTTTGTATTCTTGAAGTTCAAGCATGCAATCAACATCTTGTGAATTGTGGCTGTCATCATGCATGTAACATCCGAGGAAAACTCCCTATCGAGATCATCAATCAGAGAGGAACAATTGTGTGTGGGATTCCCCTACTCTAGTTTGATAGATGTTACCTCGGATGGGTGCCATTTGACACATGTGCCATTGCCTCCACGCCTTAGTCGGGTTACTACGTTCTCCATAGACATTATGTCTTGGAGTTCTCGCTAGCTACACATGTCCATCATGGTGATCCGCAAAAATTGGCACCATTGCCGGGGAGTACAAGCCCGTCACTCGCACACGCGTCTGTAGTTTGTCCAGGACTTCCCGAGACGCTTGCACCTTGTGTTTTTAGAATCCGAGTTGTCGGTAGGTGTTGGGAGCCAACCGTGCATCCAATAGGATAAGTAGATTGTGTCTGATGTTTGTTATATGGTTTTTCTCATATGAGTGATGTCTGTGATATGCATTTTAGCTTAAATTGGACCTTTTTTCTATCTGTTTTTCCGCACTTTGTTTTTCTCTTTAGGAGTAGTTTTAGTTTAAGAATTTTTGCATCTTGAGTGCCACATCTCACTTGAATCTGGAATTTGCACTTGCATCTAGCATTCGAAGCTAAGTTGGAGTCCACATTTTGCCCACACACACACTATTCTCACTCACTTGCATCCCGTGCACACATACACACTCTTAGGTACATTTCGGACATTACATTACATACACATTTCATTTTCACTCACGTACATACATTTAGGATCACATTTTTGCATCCCATACTCTTACACGAGCACGTAGACACGTTCCGGGAAGTTACAGGCACACACATGCCTTCTAGATTTGCATTTGCACATTCTGTGCACACCCTGAAATATCCACACTTTGTATCCACTTTGCATTTGCACACACCTCTTCATTTGCATCAGATTTACACTAGTGTTAGTTGCATTTGCACGTAATTTCTACTTTGTTGCATTCGATATGCACGTTCGCATTTTTGTGCATCCTCTACATCGTATACCCTATCCTCCGTAGATACACCCACACACATACCTACATCTACGCACACACATATTAACACACACACACTCCACAATATCTTGCATACATACACTCATACTCACATGTCTAAATACATACATATGCATTTGCATAAGCGCGCACACATATTTACACACACTCACACACACACACACCCCTCTCACTTCTAGCACATACACCTTTACACACACACACACACACACACACACCCCCCCCCCCCCCCCTAATCTTGGCGGAGCAGATCGCTCCCTAGCCGGAGTGGAGCAAATTGCCAAACCAAGAAGGCACAGCACGTAGGCTTGAAGCCATCCGGAACGGCACATGAGGCTTGAGGCCATGTGGAACGGCACATGAGGTTTAAAGCATGGCACGGAATGCCGGTGCTAAAAGCAAGGCACGGTGGCTAAAAGGTAAATAGCATTGAACGTGGAGCAACTGGAACGTGGAGGCCTGAGCAGGAGCAGTTGGAGTGGAGCGACCGGGGTGTCCTCAAGAAGACACGTAAGAAGACACATTATACGAACTATGTGCCCAAAATATTGAGAGTTTTTTCTGCTATTGTAGGCCACTCCATCATGTAATCTATTGCACGTTGCTCTGCATAAGAAGGTGAGTTGCTTGATTGGATATTTTGAAGGTATTTAGGAGCTCTTTGTGTTCATGCTTTTTGACAGTTGCATTCCTCCTCGTGCATACTTCGCAATATGCTCATAGCTCGACCATAATTCAGTTTTGCGAATTGAGCCACAAGAACGAGATGGTTGTGTGGAGTTGGGAGCTGGAGATTAGGGGAGTGCCCAATATGGAGAGTACCTAACTTAGAGCCAGCATCCATGCTGGAGGGCCATCAGTTCCCTCTCTCTCAGCTCTTCTCTCCCTCTCTCATTCTCTTCTCTCTCGCCTTCCATAATGAGTGCATGGAACACCGGAAAGCACGGAACAGCCGGAGCGCATGGAACGCTACGGAACGGAAAAAAGTAGTAGGCCAAAATGGAACGGGGTGTCTAGGTTATGGAGCGGAACGGCAGGGAGACACAAAATGCAAGGCCTGACACGGGACACTAGGGTATTGAACAGAATGTGGTGGCCTAGAAGCACAGAGCACTGGCACGGAACGTCGACTATAGTCTGAGCATAATGTTGGTAAATTACTAAAGTCTTTAAGGCTTTTTTTTTTAAAAAAAAATTTGGGAGAAAGAGGAACTTTTAAATTATTGAAAGAAAAGATTACAGATGACTCTGAGGTAGATCCAGAGATAAACCCTTACAAAAATCCACCCAGAAGGTGGAGATGAGACATAGTCACCTATCTATGGCTGAGAAGACTAAAGGAGCTAGTGGCAAGCACAGAACAGAGTTGTTTACTGGCTCTGTGACCCCGAGGCAAGGTGCGGCTTCTTTGGGGATAAGAACAAGAGGAAAAGACCTCTTTTTAGCATAGCTTTCCCAACAACTTTGCCCTTTTAGGGACATAAGGTTGTTATCCCTTAGCTTGTAAATAATGAAAAAAAGACTTTTGTATGAGGGGGGGAGCCCTCAAGACCTCTGAGCATAGCGTCTCTTAGGGGGTTTTTGAACTGAAGTTAAATTCTTCTCCAAGTTTGCCATCTTAGATGTTTAACTTGTATTAGCTCTGCAGGTTCTATTGCTTCGCAGCTTTCCTTCTTTATCTCTTTGATTAGAGCATGCTGTACACAAAGGAGAAGATGTGATCGTTGTTGTTCCCCTAAAAAAGGACAGCTTTCTATGCTTACAGATGTGCCAGAGCATTAGACCTCTAACAGCATGCCAGACGGTAGGACCCAATCCCTTGCACTCTCCTAAAAGAATCTCCTTCCAAGAGAAAGGTTGGTTGTGTAAAGCTTTACACCCTTCTTGAAGCACTTGGATGAACGGTTTGTTAGAAGGGCATTCAAAGAAAAGATGTCCTAGGGATTCTTCTTTTGCTCTGTATCTTGGGCATAGACCGTCTCCAATCCTGAGCTTCAGAGCCCTTTCCCCTGTCCATACCGCCTTATGTAGGATCATCCATAGTAGGTATGTATGTTTGGCAGAGACTGTATAGGCCCAACAAGTTAAGAATCTGTATTTCCATTGCTTAAAGTTCTAGTTTAGAGATAATTTTTTGTTGAGAGAAGCAACCAACCAAGAATTACTACTGTTTAGGTTAGGGACTGGAAGTAGATTTATCCCATCTGTACGCCTTAGCCAGGCACAAAAGACCTTGAAAAGGGAGCTTTATAGGAGGGGAAGTAATGAAGCTTGCTCTGTGGCTCAGTAGTTCCGCGCAGGATAGTGAGCATCCGAATTTATCCTGTATCTGTGCGTTGGTCAGCCAACTCATATCTGCCTTGATGTCGCCCCAGACTCTAGCTCCCTTCTTAAAGAGCTTATGTGCTTTGAAGTCCTGCCTTCTATCTAGGGGAGGAGCTAGGTGGCCAAACCAAATGGAGTCTATAGAGGCGATTAAGCGGCCCCATTTGGTATGCTCTGAGTATAAGAATTTGCCTTTGTATTCCATCCAATTGGACCACATTCGGCAAACTAGGGGGGATCCCTTGGGCTTTACCTGTATTTTGGAGAAGATGATTTTTTGTAGATTAAAATCTGTCCAAGCCCTCAACCCCAAGAGGTTAAACTTGTTGGTATTTCTTCTTATGAGGCATGCCCAGTAATCATCAGAGGAGATACTTCTAGCTATCCATTTTGCAGCCAGAGGACCTCTAGATTTAGAAGGCCTAGTCCCCCTTGACCCTTGGGCAGCATGCATGTGCGAAGCGCTACTTTAGCGATTCTTTTGGCCTGCGTGTTTCCACCCCAAAGGAAGCAACTTGCCATAGACATTAGGGAATTGAGCTGGGTTTTGGAGCGCTTCCAACAGGCTAAGAAAAAAAACGGCTGAGGGCAAAAGATAGTGGTTAAGTATGAAGGCCCTGGCGGAGAGGGTGGGCTCTGAGCATCCATAGACATTAGGGAATTGAGCTGGGTTTTGGAGCGCTTCCAACTGGCTAAGAAAAAAAACGGCTGAGGGCAAAAGATAGTGGTTAAGTATGAAGGCCCTGGCGGAGAGGGTGGGCTCTGAGCATCCATAGATGGTGCCACAATTTTTGCCTGCATCTTGCTATCATGGCTTTGGCTTTGGTGATTTCTGGAGATCATTTGGGAGGAGTGGAGAAGATGTTGGAGAAGACTTTTTCCATTGGAGACTTTGCAAACTCCCCTTGTGTGTCCTTTAACATTGGGAGAAAATCTCTCTACTTCTTCTTCTTAAGAGCATTGAAGATTTCCTTGTTGGGCTTATCCACCTTTCCTGCCCAGAATTTTCTGGTCCATAAGAGAATCTCCTTAGCCTCTATGAGCTCTTCCCTTCTCAATCTATCAATAAGATCCACCAGAACATCAAGGGAGCTATTGGGATCCCTCCCAACCTCCAGAATCTTCTGCTTGAGTTGCATCCTTTTTTGAGCCTGATATGATTCACCTATTTTTTGTAGCCTCTAAGGAGATCCTGTGTCTCTTGTACCGCTTTTCCCCAAGCTTGGGCGGGGGATATGCTAGGGGAGAAGTTCTTCTTGAAGATAGCCCTGATCCTGCTTCTAGCACACTTGAGGGTAAATAAGAAGGGATCAAAATGTGGCCATTCAGATTTATAATCTGTTGTACCTTTTCCCAGAGATAACAATAAAGGCAGGTAGTTGGAGAGGAGCAAGGAAGGGTCCTTCTTGCAAACCAGATGGGTGAAGTCGTCCCTCGTGTCGGCAAACATATAGAATCTATCAGGATGGGCTGCTCTGTGAAAGGACCCCTTGTGTTTGTTGTTCCAAGTCAATCCTGTGGTACTTGAGATATCCACTACACCCTTCTCCTCATTGAGATATCCACTAGACACATCTCCTCATTGAGTGTTTCCCAAGCTACTTTCTCACTGCCTGAGATGACCCTGCCCATGAATTTATTTCTATCTTGTGCAATGGTCACCATGTTAAAGTTGTCAGAATATGCAGCGGAGATGATGACCAAATCTGGGAACACGAGCAAAAACGCAGGCAGAAAAAACAGCACAAAAAAAGAGAGATGTAGGCGTGTAACTCTGCTCTGATATACACAAGAAGATCCCGAATATGATACAAATGAGGTATGGGGGCTGAGGACCTATATATACTCCCCTAGAGGGCAGTCGGCCAGCATAAGAGAAGCCCACGACTGATAAAAGAAGTCCACGACTGCATAAATGCAGTCGGCCAGCTATCTGGTGCCAAAACCTGATCAAAACCAGTCGGCCAGCAGTAAGAGTGCCCACGACTGATAAACATCCAGTCGGCCAGCATTGTACTGCTCCTGGCACCCTCTGGCAGCCCTCCCAAGCCTCAGAAAAATGGGAAAAAAATAGGGGAAAAATACGGAGAGTGGGGAAAAATGGGAAAACACCTCATAAGGGCGGGCACACCCACAACAAAGGCCCTGGTGTATAAATCTAGACAGGAGATGACTTCTAACACCCCCTCTCAGCTCCTGGCTGTGTAACCAACCACTGGGCGCTGGGGTGCCGCGTGAGCAAATCCTGAGAGCGACTTCGTGAAGAGGTCCACCGTACTGTCCTCCGTCGAACAGAACTCCAGCAAGATGTCATCAGCAACAATCTGTTCACGAACAAAGTGCCTCTGGATGACCAAGGGTTCCTCCAGTGGAAGCCCAAACCTGCAATGTAACCTCCTCATGCTCCGTAAAACTGCTCCTCGGGCATAAGTAGATCTCCTCGTGTCCGGATCTCCTCCCCAAACCGAGTCACTCCAACCGTGGAGTCGGACTCCATCCAACAATCCCCCTCCTGTGTACAAGAGTCCATGATCCTTCGCATGCCGCAGAAACCACAGGAAACGCGATCCTGCCTCCCAAAGAGACATCTGCAACCAAGAGCTCAACTGCCTCATCAGGAAGCTCCCGTCCAATCCGGTGTCCATCAACCAGATCAATGAACCATACAGCTTCTGAGTCACAGAGACAGCACACTGCTCACAAGGATCAACACCTGTTTACGGTGCACAAGCAAGTCCTGGAAACCTTATGAAACCTGTCAACCACCCCCTCTGAATCCGGAACCACAAAGCCTGGAGAAACCACCTCCTTCTGCAAGTAAGCACCTGCTACCTGCCTGGCTTTCCGAAAGGTCCCCGTGGAAAGAACATCCTCAACTACTGGAAGTTCTATGTCCCGAACACTACGAGACATCAGAGCATAAGTGACCTGTTCAGCTTCCTCTGACTCACGAACACAAGAACTACCAACCTCAGTACTGGAAAGTTCCTGCCAACTGCTGCCATCTACTGGCAAGCTATCCACCATCTGGTCTCGGAAAGCCCGCACCTGCAGCGTATCCACACCTGAGTAGCTATTACCACACTGCCACTCATCACAATCTTGAGGACCTGGGAGAGAGAGTGCTGAAAGCCTGTAGACTCCATTCTCCACTCCACCTTCCCAAACCACTTGGCCTGTTGCTTTGTCCCGGAGAGCAACAAAATGCTCATCAAACTCCACCCGTACGCCAGTCTTGCAAACCTGATGCACTGACAACAGATGAAAACCAAGTGCCGGAACATACAACACCTGGGAGGAATGCTTCCCCCCTCTGCCATCGGGAACTATCTCCATCCTGCCCTCACTGTGAACTGGGATAGTGGACGTATCCCCAGTAAGAATATGTCCAGAAAACCTGCAGAGATCCTGTAGACCGGAACGGGAAGGAGTCATGTGCCTGGAAGCACCACTATCGAGAATCCACTCCCGAGTATCCGTTGCGGAGAATCCTCCAATCTCCTCCCTGCTTGAAGAAAATGAAGCATCGGTGTCCATCACCTCCAGGTGCACAAAAGCCGGAGTCTTCATGATTGCTGAGGAGTCTTCACCCTTCTCGGTCTTCCGCTTGGGACACTGCCTCCAGTAGTGGCCTTTCTCGCCACAATCATTACAGGTCCTCTCTGCCTTTAGCTTCTCGCGGTCAGCGTCGGACAGCTTCTCAGAAGACTTCTCCGATGAAGCCTTCCCCTTGCCCGAGTTACGGCCTTTCGACCGTTGGCCAGTAAAGGCCTCCGAACCTCCACCCTGAGGAGGGTTCGTGAATCGTTCCTCCTGGTCCAGGACCATGGGCACAAGCTCCTCCCACGTGATGGTGCTGAGCCTGCCACTGGTAATCAAAGAGGAGTAAAATGCCGAGTACGAAGAGGGCAAATGTGACAGCAACGTGATGGCCATGTCCTCTGACGATATCTCCTTCCCAGCCTGAAGAACTTCCTGCTGAAGAGCCTGCAGCTTGTTAATATGCTCCCGCATCGTCGACGACTTTGCAGGGCTCATAACCTGCATCTGTACTTCCAAGGAAATCCTCTTCATGGGCGATACCCTGTTATAAAGTGAGGCCAAATGCTGCCATATACCTCTGGCCAGCGTCATGTGCTTGACATGATTGATTACCTGCGGTGTGCAGTTGAGGAAAATAAACGAACGGACCCTGGCGTTGACGCGATCCCACATCTGCGTCTGGGCCTCCCGGTCCTTTCGGATTGACGGTAACTCCCCTTCCTCTACTTCCGGCCGTGGAACACCAACAACGACGAAATCGGCGAGATCGTAGGACTCCAGAACGGATTCCATCATCACCTTCCATATGCCGTAGTTGCTCCCGTCCAACTGACGGTCCACCGGAAACGTGGGGAGTGTCGGGATCTTCACATGTCTCTCGGCCATCTCAAACAGATCTGCCATAGCGGGGATGTACTCTGAAAAGGGTGGGTGGGTGGGTGGGAACAAAGAAGAACTGATACCTGCAAGTGGCTGTCCAGCGAATCAGCCCGCCTTCCTCTTGCTTCTCCTCTTCCCGAACAGTCCAGAACAGTCCACCAATCAGCCACAAAACAGCCCCCCTCTTGCTCACACAAATCCCAAGACCTATCTAGAGCCTAGGCTCTGATACCATGTCAGAATATGCAGCGGAGATGATGACCAAATCTGGGAACACAAGAGCAAAAACGCAGGCAGAAAAAACAGCACAAAAAAAGAGAGATGTAGGCGTGTAACTCTGCTCTGATATACACAAGAAGATCCCGAATATGATACAAATGAGGTATGGGGGCTGAGGACCTATATATACTCCCCTAGAGGGCAGTCGGCCAGCATAAGAGAAGCCCACGACTGATAAAAGAAGTCCACGACTGCATAAATGTAGTCGGCCAGCTATCTGGTGCCAAAACCTGATCAAAACCAGTCGGCCAGTAGTAAGAGTGCCCACGACTGATAAACATCCAGTCGGCCAGCACTGTACTGCTCCTGGCACCCTCTGGCAGCCCTCCCAAGCCTCAGAAAAATGGGAAAAAAATAGGGGAAAAATACGGAGAGTGGGGAAAAATGGGAAAACACCTCATAAGGGCGGGCACACCCACAACAAAGGCCCTGGTGTATAAATCTAGACAGGAGATGACTTCTAACAAAAGTCACCCATCATTAGGATGGGTCCCTCGAGTTTGGCAAGCGATTCCCAAGGCTTTATATTTTTAAGGGGGGGTCCTCTCCCCTCTCTCTCTCTCCAAAAGGTCAAGAACACCCATCTCTTTCTCGCTCTCTTCTCCCTCCTCCAGGCACAGAACGGGCCACTCATACGGCATTTCACAATCACGTTGGCACTACAAGTACAGCCAAGATGCACGGAACAAGTGCCCATTAACAGCATAGCACACTCCCAGTGGCACGGGTGAACATGACACGGACGTAGCCATAGGCACGACACGGGGTCATAGGTAGAGACGACATGGCACGGGTGCATTGAAGACTCTTTAAATTTAAGGGGAGGGGTGTGTGAGAGTGGCAGCGGAAGAGTTTGCGTTAGTGAGAGAAGGAGAGTGTGAAACTCAACAATGGAGAAACGCACTAGAGTTAGTGCTTTATATTACAGTACTTAATAATATGGATACACTCATCAAGTGATATGATTAACTGATGAGTACACAGTGAGGCAGAGGGGTCCTTTATATACTTTCCACATGCCAGGGTCGGCCTATGCATGAGGCATGGCGAACTGGTTATTAGACCATGGTGTGTGTGGGGTGCCCATACCATGGGCGCCCAAGGCTTGGGCGGCGCTCGGGCCATATAGGTGTCACGTAGGCTGTAACGCCTGTGATCGACGGGGCAGACCGGATGGCTAGACGGGGCTTTAGCGTGAACGCCTCGGCCGGAGCGCCAAGGACATGGCCATCCGGGGTTCAGTGGGAGAGGATGCCCATGCGGACTCATGGGCGGCCAAGATAGTGTGGACGGCAGGCCACACACTATATAGCCTGGGGGATGAGGGGCAATCCTCATTCTTCCTGTGTGGCTGGGTGGTGAGCCAGAGGCCGTCCCCTCGTACAAGGAAGGGTCCTTCTTGCAAACCAGATGGGTGAAGTCGTCCCTCGTGTCGGCAAACATATAGAATCTATCAGGATGGGCTGCTCTGTGAAAGGATCCCTTGTGTTTGTTGTTCCAAGTCAATCCCGTGGTACTTGAGATATCCACTACACCCGGGATCCAAGTGACCAATGTAAACATGCATATCTCGTCCTGGATCCATGTCAAATGCATCATCATGCTCTGATGTCCACTCTGACATCAGCATGTCAAGAAATGATTGCACTACCGATGCATCATCGGCATCCAAATTAGTCATCTCCGCCATCACAAATGATGACTCGCCCTATGCATCCATAGAGCTAACCTGCTCTACATGTCCATCAATAGACATATCATGCACTGGCTCCTCTGTCACGTCCTGTGACTGCCCCAGTGGTGCATCCATAGAGCAAGCACTGTTCTCAACATGTCCCACACTGGACAAACAATGCACCTCTGTCTGCACATGTAACAATGGTAGAACTGTAGAATGAATATCAAATGCCAACGCATCCTGGAAGGAGACTGTCCTCGTCTCAGCCTCTCTGCATGGTAATGGAGTCACACAGACTCTTACCATCTCGAGAATACGCAAAATACAAAGGGAACTCTGAGCCAGACCTGGCACCTCTCGCTATCACAAGCGAAGCCCTATGTATCTTCCAGGAATGCTCTGTATGCGTAATCACATAACCCTCATCTCGCAACTGTGTTGTAGACACCAAGCACTGCGTCATACTCAGCACATGTCTCACGTCACGAAGCACCAAAGATCCACCATGGGCAAATACTAGGTGTATATCACCAATACCTGCTACATCACCACCCAAACTGTCCACGTCGGCACAACCATGTCTCACAGCTGAATATGTGCTAAACCAATCCCTATGCGGGATAGCATGAAACAAGGCATCCATATCCAACCAGAATCTCTGAAACAATGTGCAAGGACTAGTAGTGACTGCATAAGAGGTATCACGCACAACCTGTGCTTTAGAAGCATCTGCCATGTGCGAATCTCAAAGCTGTCGCTTCTTCTGCTGTCTAATCTGACGGAAACAATGCTGTCTGATGTGGCCACGTCTGCCACAATGCCAACAGACAACACCTCTATGAGAATGAGTACGAGACCTACCTCTCACACGAGGCATCTCAACCACAGCCATATCTGTACATGTAAGCTCATCTGTACCATCAAGCCTGGCAACATCATGGTGGGCACACTCCAAAGCCATGACTGTGCACAAACAAATGGACAAGACTGAGCACTAGTGCGGAATCCTCAACGCACTCTAGTAAATAGCAACACTGCTCGAGTACAGTAAACTCTCCTCGAGAGTAGGGTGGCTGTCAAGTCTCCCACCTGAACAAAATACGTCCAAAGTGTAAGAGAATCGATGCGAAACATGCAATCCAACAATGCAAGATACTCAACAAATGATCCACACACGGATCATAAAACTAGTACCGTGCTAGCTCAACAAAGCATCCAACGCACACAAATTTTGGTAAAAATCCTGTAGAGTCTCCCCTGTATCTGAAAGAACCCCCACTTCGTCTACAATGACGAACAAGATGCAAACGTGCATCCAACTATGCTCAAGTGGCACCAAACAAAGATCACACACTTTGTTTACATGTGCAATAGGCGACCACGCATCCAACGATACTCACACAGTATACACAAGCCTATCCGGCTTTCAAAGTATACACGGCAACCTAGCTCAAGCACGAGCTATCCAAGGCACAAACGAGCATCAACAAGGCATCCAACAAGAGGCATAAACTGGGCATACAATCGGCTCAAATCAATCCAGAATTCAACAATGCATTCGGACAAAGCATACAAGGCATCCAGAAATAAGGCGCAAAAGAGGGCATCCAACCACTGTGCAAATAAGGATCAAACACCTCTCATGGTGGCATACAATGATGCAAGCTCACGATACGCATCAAGAAGCATGAATGCACATCGAGCTGGAGCACAAATCAGCCAGGACATACAAGTGCCCAATTTGGGCAATCACAAATGCCTCAACAGGCATCCAAGCACCACATTTGCAACGTCTGACTATCTTGCAGCCACGTCTGCCTTGCACCTGCCCTACTTCCGTTATGGCTACGCCCTTAAGACTTGCATCTGTGCTAGACGTAGCTAATCTTGCAAACGTAGCGCTGCTAGCACAATAGCAAAGGTATTATACCTCAGGGTTGACTCTCTGCCAAGCACACACACCTCACTTAGGTGTCAACAACAGCAGTTTGTTGACCTTAACTGTAGTGATATCAGCGTTTGTAGCCGCTTTGACCTTGAGCTATGCAACATTAGTTGCACTATACTACCCACGCTTGTGATGGACCTACACCTGCCTAGTCAAAGCTGCACTTGGGGCTGCCTCGCCACACACACAGCACATGGTTTCCGACCTGCTCCCAGCTTGATCAATGCTGCAACACCTGCAGCCTTGGCACGTCAACAGCTCACAGATGCCCCGCATCAAGAGCAACACAAAGCGGTGGACAGCAGCCTGAGCACTGGCGACCACTTGACGACCTGATGCCTGCACATATACTTACTGACCTTGTCCACTATAGCTGACACCTGCGTTACCTGGTAAGCTCTTGCTGCCACGGCTGCCCACCTGCCACGTGACCAACCCACACCTGCCTGGCGACCTTGGCACAAGCAGCACACTGCCGGCTTTATCCAACGAGATTTGCGCTTGGACCTGACTGTGCAGCACCTGCACTTAATGTGGTCGGCCCTGCAAACACACCCAATTGCACCTTATCCTGCGCTGCCAGCTTCACAGGCCACACAACCCAAGGGCTGACCTGCTGGGCAGCAGCGGCCCAATAGCCAAGAAGCCGTACGATTGACCTTCAGGCTTTGGCAACAGCTTTTGGGTTGGCAATGCGCAAACAAGACCTGTGACCTTGACCTACGGTTAAGACCTGCACCGCTGACCCTGAGCTCTGACACATCAGCACACCTCCTCGTTGGACTTGCTTGCTGGCCTTGACTGATCTTCCCAGACCTGCGCCAACCAGCAGTTTGAGAACCAAAGCTGTCGACTGCCTCTGTCTATCTGCAAGTACCCTACAGGCTGCACTCGACTAGCTACTGGTTGCGACCTTGCAACCAGCAATGCCTCTCACCTGTGCTAGCAAAAGGCACAAGAATAACTCACACCTACACCGCAAGCAGCCCACACACAGTAGCCAAAAGCTACTCACAAGCTGCACCAACACAAGCAGCCACACCTGTAGCTCTACAGGACAACAAAGCTCCTCAAATCTGTCGCCAGATCTCTCCTTGAACACCAAGCTCAACACCGAGCTTCCTCCATAGATTTTCTCCTCCTTGCCAAGCTCTTCCGTGCCGAGAAGACTGCTCCAAGCAAGCTCCTCAAGCTTCCATGGCCGGAAGCTTCTCTCACGACGATGGCGGCGATGACCGGCTCCGCACACCCGCAAGCGCGCGCGCGCTCACACGTAGCTCACCGGGCTCTGATACCAATTGAAGGGAGCGAGGCGGAGCACACACTTGAGAGAGAGAGAGAGAGAGAGAGAGAGAGAGAGAGAGAGAGAGAGAAATGAAATGTTATATTAACGTCTTCAAAAGGCCAAAGTGACCTATGAGACCAAAGTTACAACCATGTGACATCTGATACACTGTCTGGAAAAGAAAAGAAAGAAGTATCTAGCCCCACAATACATCAGTAGGGGGGGCATTTGGAAGCAGCAACTAGGGAGAGTGGGAAGCTAATGCTACTAGTCAAAATGGGTACACGAGTACATGGATAGAGAGAGAGCGAGAGAGAGAGACACGCGATGTGGTGGGGAGGATGGAGCTTCTGTTATGTGAGCACTCCCCTTATTCACTATAAGTAAAGAATAAGGTGTACACATTAACCAAAAATTCAAAATGCCCGAAACGGGTCCTAAATGCTGTCTTCGCAACATCTTCTGCTTTAATTCTAACCTGATGATACCCTGATCTCAGGTCTACCTTTGTAAGGTATCTCGATCCATAGAGTTGATCAAACAACTCATCCATGCGTGGCATCGGATACTTGTTCTTAATCGTTATCTGATTAAGAGCCCTATAGTCTATGCACATCCGCATAGATCCGTCTTTCTTCTTTACCAGAAGAATAGGCGATGCCCACGGACTTGAACCGAATAAAGCCTTTGTTCAAATATTTCGGCGATTGTTTTTCCACCTTTTTTTTTTCCGAGAAAAGATCCTTTCATTAGTTATAAAAAATGCCCGTTGGGCTACAAAAACCCTCTCCTGCTCATAAGAAGGCAGAGCAGAGATCCAATCAAGGCAGCTAGAGAGACTCTCCCTAGGTGCAAAAAAGTACAAATATCAGTACAAAGAAACGAGAGGCTATATCATACAATAGGAAGGGGGGAAAAGCCAAACAGGTGGCCTGTAATGCCAGCGGGGGGTACCCGCGTATAGGGTATAGAAGGGGCCGCTGCGCCAAGTGGTGTGAAAGGCCTGGCGCCGCATCCGAGTCGCCCTGGTGGATGCGGTCATACTGTCCTCGCAGGGTGTGGATCAACTCCTACCAAATCCCCCGAACAGTCTCTGCTGGTGGCTCCAGTCTCCCCTCAAAGGCCCTGAAACACCGGGCTCTCCAGGTGAACCAGATGGTGAGGCTACTGAGGAGCTCCCATCGTAGATCCCTCTCCTGTGTCCAGCCGGCGGACGAGAAATCCGGTGAAGGAGAGGCTGGCCCTTAATGAATCTGATGGCCTGGCTGTCCTGCTCCGTCTCGTATCCCAGAGCAGGCCCTGACGAAGTCGACCAAGCAGCGGCACCCCACGTATACATGTCCTCTGGAGAGAGGGGGGCCAAAATGCGCAGCATCCGCAGCCAAATCTACTGCGCCTGTGGTGGACAGTCCCATAGGCAGTGTCTCTGTGTCTCCAAAGGGTGGCCGCATCGGACGCAGGCCGCCGGAAGACCACTGTAGACAAGCCAGGTGCCAACTGCAGAGCCCCTGTGGGCAACCAGCCACTGGAAGGTCGAGATTCTGCGTGCCTGTCGACTAGCCTAGAGCCTGGTCCAAAAATCCTCCAAGAACTCCTGTGAGAGTCCCTGTAGCCGCCAATGCTCTGATGCAGCTGGAGAGACCATCCTCTTCGCAGTCAAAATGTCTCCCCAACCGAACAGTGTACTGGAAAAAGGTGATCTCTGTGGCCTCGGGGGATGCATAAGGATCATGCCACTCGTACTGGCCAGGGTCCCACTGGAGGCGGGCCAAGGGGCGCGCAGCATATGTCCATATGCACCAATCGGAGTCCACATCTGCAGGGTCTGGATCAATATGCCACTTCCGGGAAGCGGCGGCCACTACTTGGATCCTCTGAAAGATGCACTCTGCAACCAAAGGCGACTCCGCCTCCACTCTCTGAAGTTTGCCCTCATCCTGGATCTCATAGTAGAGGCATCTACCATCCTCAGTGCAAGCTCTGACAGCAATCAGGATCTCCAACTGTGTAAAGGCTCCCATCCACCGTGGGGCCGCTGGCTCGAGAGGCGTGAACCACTCCTCAGTGAGTGCCTCCTGAATGTCATCCCTCATAATCAACCCCCCTCTGAAATGACTCAGCCTCTCCACCTGGATCTCCTCTGGGAGACTGTAGAAGGCTGCCAGTCTCCAAAACTGCGTGCTGGGCCTGCCGCCAATGGTCCCCAGGCTAGACGAGACCGAGAACCCAGCATATGACCCTGCTCTGTGCGTACCGCTGGGCTCCAGATGAGCGGCTGTCTGGCCCACTCCTCATCACAAGTAGGAGGTCTCTGAGAAAGCCCCGGTCTCAGCAGCTCCCAAGCTCGCAGGATGCTCAAGGCAAATCTGTCCTCCCATCCTCTACTGAGGCCTGTCCTCCTCATCTCTATGAAGATCCATCGTATCTCTGGTGCCCAAGTGCCCCGTGCTGGGAGAGCCCTAGCTTGCAGCTGCTGAAAAAGAAGCTCCTTCCAAGGCTCAGCGCCGCCTGGAAGCAACCCCCGAACAATAAGCTTCCCCAATAAGGCTCTACTCTGATCAACTGGATCTATAATGCCCAAGCCCCCCTGGGCCAGCGGAAGAGTAATAACTGCCCAAGCAACCTTAGCCCAGGCTGGCTGACCATCCCGCCCAGACCAAAGAAAGTTCCTGATCAGCCTCTGTACCTGGCTGATGCAAGAGCTTGAGAAGATCCAGCAAGACGTGTGTACCACATGGTCGCTAAAAGCACCTGATTTGTCACTACCACCCTCCAAGCCAAGGATAGCCGAGCTGTACTCCAATACAAAAGCTTCTTCCGAATGCTCAGAAGAAGCGGGGCGATCTGCTGCTCAGGTGACAAATCTAGTCCAATCTGGCATCCCAAATACCGCACTGTTGTGCCAGGAGGAATCCATCTAAAACCCGGGTCTGGGCTCCATGCCGGAGTGGGAGCGCTATTGATCCAAAAGGCCACTGTCTTGCGCCAATTGATCAATGCTTCCGAAGCTGCACCAAAAACCTGTTGCGACTGCTCTGCCCTCTGAAGATTGGCCTCCTGGCCATGCAAAAACAATCCCGTGTCATCAGCAAACTCAGAATCGAGTAGGTCCTCACCCCGGACTGGGAGCTGGAGTCCTCTCAAACCAACCTCCTCTGCCGTCAGATACATGCTCATAGCCTCAGCAAAGAAGAGAAAAAGAAACGGGGCGAGAGGACACCCCTGACGGACTGATCTGGTCAACTCAAAACTCGGCCCCCGTCCTCCTGCCATCAGCACCTGGCTACGAGCTGTGGAGTATAGAGCCGCCACTCCTCGAATCCAAACTGGCTCAAAGCCCAGGCGAAGCATAGTGCCCTCTAAGAAACCCCAATCGACTCTATCGTATGCCTTCTCAAAATCGAGAAGCATCACGACCAGGTCCTCACCGAGAAATCTAGCTCGAGTCGTCGCCTCCCAGAAGGTGACAATGTTGTCAAGGATACTGCGCTCCTTGACGAATCCTGTTTGGGTAGCATGAATCAACTCCTCAAGGAAGGACTGGATCCTCAAACTCAAGGCCTTTGCTAAGACCTTGTAGACAGTATTGAGGATCGTAATAGGTCTCCAATGCCGAATATCATCTGACACTCCCTCCCCCTTGGGGATAAGAAAGATCAAGCCCTTTGAAAAGCTCTGTGGCATCGCCCCAGTGTCCAAAACATACTGAAAGCCCCTGCGGAGGCCTGGCCCCAAAAGATCCCAATAGCGCATAAAAAAGGCAGGCGTCAATCCGTCCTCCCCAGGGCAACTATGGAACGGAAGGACCCTCAAAGCCTCAACAAGCTCATCCTCTGAAAGAGGCCCACCCAGAACTGTGCGCATACGATCTGTGACCCTCCTCTGCACATGGGCCCACACAGTTTGTCTGCAAGCATCACGTGCCTCCGTGGCTGGCTCCGCTGAAAGCAGGTCTCTATAGAACTCAGTGGCAATGGCTCTGATCTCCCCGGGCTCAGTGGCTAACGATCCGTCCTGCCTCCTGAGCTGGCGTACTCCTGCTCGAGCATGGCGGGGTCCAGTAATCTCAAAGAACTCCCCACTCACTCTATCACCAAGCTGCGTCCACTGAGAGGCTTGGTGATGATAGTAGAACTCAAGTCTCTGCTCCTCTGCCTCTCTAACCTCCTGACGCCACCCACTCACATGTAGGCTGCTGCTCCTGAAGGCGCTGCAGCGAAGCAAGGCTACGTCTCAAACGACGCTCCTGCTCTCGTGTCTCTCCCAGCCGTGTCAAGGCTACAGCGTGCAAAAAAGAGCTGAGTTTGATGAGTCCCTGGGCACACTGGCCTGCTGCATCCACAGGTCAGAGCTCTGGCTATCATGCCATATCCTCTCAATGTCCTCAGAAAGACTGGGATGTGTAAGTATCCTCTCTGGGATCCTCAACTGCAAGCTGGTCTCCCGTGTCCTCTCCTCAAGTGTCAAAATAACTGGCGCATGGTCTAAAAAAGAGGTGCCAGCGAGAATGCCAATGGAGCCCCCACGCTCCCCGAACCTGTCGCCCACATAGAAGCGATCAATCCGTGATAGATTAGTCCCTCCCTGCCGGCGATCCGACCGAGAAAAACTAAGACTGTCCTGAGAGCGGGAGAAAGCCTCATGCTGCCATGCATTGGTGATCCGCAGTGTCATGCAAAAACGCTCCCAAGCTGCAAGCTCCGTGCCGTGCACTGTAACATGACTGCCTCCCACCCTATCGACCTTGGCCGACTGCTCTCATAGGGGCATATAAATAGGCCCCATGCCCCCACCACTTCCTCATTCAGTTTTCTGCGGCATCTTGTGTATAGAGAAGAGTTTACACACCTATCTCTCTGTGTTTCTTGTGCTGTCTATTTTCTGCAGTCTACTTGCTCTTGTCTACCCAAGTTTGGTTATCATTTCCGCTGCATATTCTGACATGGTATCAAAGCCCTAGGCTCGTGATAGATCTTGGGAGTTTTTTTGAGCAAGAGGGGGATTGTTAGGTTGCTGATTGGTGGACTGTTTTGGACTGTTCGGGAAGAGAAGGTGCAAGAGAAAGGCGGGCCTAAGGGGCTGGACAGCCACTTGCAGGTTTTACAGATTTTTTTTCCCACCCACCCACCCTTTCAGGTTACTCCCCGCGATGGCAGATTTACTAGAGATGGCTGAGAAGCACGTGAAGATTCCGACTCTCCCCACGTTCCCTGTGGATCGTCAGTTGGACAGGTCCAATTACGGCATCTGGAAGGTCATGATGGAGTCGGTGCTAGAGTCATATGACCTTGCTGATTTTATCATCATCGGGGTTCCACGGCCGGAAGCAGAGGAAGGGGAGTTATTGTCGACAAGGAAGGACCAAGAGGCACAGGCACACATGTGGGATCGTGTCAACGCCAGGGTCCGGTCATTTATTTTCCTCAACTACACACCACAAGTGATCAATCATGTGAAGCACATGACGCTGGCAAGAGGCATATGGGAGCACTTGGCTTCTTTGTATAACAGGGTATCACCCATGAAACGGATCAGGCCCTTTAGCAGGAAGTCCTACAAGCTAGGAAAGAGATATCATCTGAAGATATGGCCATCACTTTGCTGTCCCACTTGCCTGCTCAGTATTCTGCTTTCTATTCCTCGTTGATTACGAGTGGTAGGCTCAGCACCATTACCTGGGAGGAGCTTGTGCCAATGGTCTTGGACCAGGAGGAACGTTTCACGAACCCTCCTCACAGCGGAGGTTCGGAGGCCTTAACTGGCCGACGGTCGAAAGGCCGGAATAACAACAAGGGCAAAGGGAAGGCTTCACCGGAGAAGTCTTCTGAAAAGAAGCCTGATTCAGAACGAGAGAAGCTGAAGGCCGAAAGATCTTGTAATGATTGTGGCGAGAAAGGCCACTACTGGAGGAAGTGTCCTAAGCGGACAGGGAAGAGTGCTGATTCATCAGCCTCAGCTGCAAAGACTCCGTCATTTGTGCACTTAGAGATGGTGGACTCCGATGTTTCATCATCTTCAAGCGAGGAGGCAGTTGGCTTCACCGCGAAGAAGGATACCCGGGAATAGATTCTTGACAGTGGTGCTTCCAGGCACATGACTCCATCCCGTGACTTCTTTCTGGATCTAAAACGGCAGTCAGGTCGCATCTTTATTGGTGATAATTCCACTATTCCGGAGATTATTCCGGACGCCAAGGGGGGCAAGCATGCTTCCCGTGTTCTTTATGTCCCTGCTCTGGGTTTTCATCTTCTGTCAGTGCATGAAGTATGCAAGACTGGCTTTCGGGTGGAATTTGAGGAGCATTCAGTTGCTCTAAGGGACCGTGAGACTGGCCAGGTTGTTTGGGAAGGCGGTGTGGAGAATGGTATCTACAAGCTCTCTGCACTCTCCTCATTGACAGGTTCTCAGGTCGGAGATTTGTGGCACTTTCGTTTTGGCCACTTAAATGTGGATGCATTGAGGCGAGCTTTCCGAGACCAGATGGTGGTTGGCTTGCCAGATGTTGGTAGTAGGCAAGGGCGCTGCAGTTCTTGCATACGTGGTAAGCAGCACAGGGAATCCTTTCCGAAGCAGGCTTCCAGGCGGGCTTCGAAATCACTGGAGTTGATTCACACTGACTTGTGTGGACCTTAGCAGACACCATCTTTGGGAGGATCTCTTTACTTTATGCTGCTTGTTGATGATTGTACCAAATTCACGTGGGTCTACTTTCTTTCCCAGAAGGACCAGGCTTTTGCTCGGTTCAAGGATTGGCACGTGATGGTGGAGAAAGAGTTTGGATTTCAGGTCAAGACTCTCAGGGCTGATAAAGGAGGTGAATTCTCCTCGACTGTATTTCTCAGATTTTGTGCAGATCATGGCATCAAAAGGGAAATGGCCAATACTGGATCGCCTTCGGAGAATGGAATTGTCCAACGTAAGAACAGGACTGTGGTGGAGATGGCGAGGACCATGTTGGAGCATCGTGATCTTCCTCGTCCACTTTGGGGAGAGGCTGTGGCAACGGCTGTCCATACCCTCATCCGATCTCCGACGACTTCAGTACCCCATATGACTCCATTTGAGGCATACTTTGGCAGAAAACCTGATGTCTCGCACTTCCGTGTCTTTGGGAGTGACGCGTATGTACATATTCCGAAGAAGCAGAGGGGGAAGCTTGACTCCAAGTCCCGCAAGCTTGTATTTGTGGGGTATAACTCTCTTTCCAAGGGATACAGGTTGTATGATCCAGACAGGAACGAGATTGTTGTCAACCGGGATGTGGTCTTTGACGAGCATGTTCCAGTATCCATTGTCGAGGAGCTGTCACTTCTTGGAGATCCAGAGGAGTCTGATGATGATTCCCAGTCTATCATTCCAGTTGATCAGCCTCAGTCTTCACAAGAGGTTGAGCCCAATAGCTGGAGTAGAGCCCCCGCGAGCACAGGAGGCTCCACGATCTGTTCGAGTACTTAGGTGGTGGTTAGGCACCCTTCGGGAGTCGGGTGACACGGAGCTACCCTCCGAGTGGACCACAGAGGACGGCCCTCGAAGATCACATAGAGTCCGAGATAAAAGCAACACTGCGGAGCTTCTTCAAGTGAACTATGCTTTGATGTCTCGTATCATGCGGGACAAAGAGCCCACTTCCGTAAAGGAAGCCCTTTCACAAGATACTTGGAGGAAAGCCATGCAGGTGGAACTTGATGCCATCGAGAAGAACCACACTTGGGAGTTGGTACCGAGGTCGTCGAAGCGGTCAGTCATTGGTGTCAAATGGGTCTTTAAGACCAAAGATGCGTCTGATGGGTCGGTGGACAAACACAAAGCCAGACTTGTGGCTAAAGTTTATGCTCAGCGGCCAGGCATCGAGAAAGAGAAAGCCTGATGGGGGTATCCTTAGGGGCGGGCGAGGGGGTTGCAGAAGAGTCCCTCTGAGGTGGGGCGGGAGGAACCTCCATCAGTGTCTGAAGCTTAGTCGAAGGCGAAGCGAATGCGGAGAATCCTGCAAGAACCGAGCTGCTCAAAAGGCGGGGAGGGGCGGAGGGGGAAAGGCGGAAGACAGAGAAACAGAGGGGGGCGGAAAAAACCACAAAAAGGAGGGGGAGGGGCGTAAGGCGGCGAAAGGCCAGGGGGGGCGGAGGAAACGCGAAAAGGGCGTGGGGGGGAGAGGGCGGAGGCAGGCGGAGGGGGCGGGTCGCTGAGGAAGAGGAAAAGCAGGGGGCGCGAAGGAGACGGAGCAGGGGGCAGCGGGCGCGAAAGAGCAGGCAGCACAGGGAGCGCGAGAAGACCAGGCGGGGGGGGGGGGGGGGGGGGACGCGAGGGCGGAGAGGACGGGGCAGGCGATGGTAGCAGACGTGAGGGCGGGGAGGGGGGTGTGCGTGCAAGCAGCAGCGCGAGCAGGGGGGAGCGAAAGCTTTAGCGAGCGTGCACAATTGTTTTTCCACCTCCTGAGCCTGGGAGTGCCTTAATCTATAAGCAGGTTTGCTTATAGGTTTTGATCGTGGCATAACTTCGATGCCATGGTCTACATCCACGGGTTTGTACTTTGCCCTTGGCAAAGCATTCTTTTATTTTGTCATCACTGGCTCTTGTGAACGTGTCACTGCCAGTACAACCATTGGTGGACTGTCTTCCTTTAGAATAGGCTCAATATGGACCATGTTAATTGCCAGAGTGTGAGAAGTAGACCCCTCAGCCTGATTTTGTTGTAAGTCCCCTTGATGGTGCTTCCAAACTGGACATTCAGACTTAGGGTGACCTGGGGCTTTACAATAGTAATAGTGAAAATTGCCTTGGGTAATTCTCCGGATCTGTCGCGCTCATAGGGATGATACGATGGTGCATTAGCATTTTCCGTATCGACCGGCGCAACTTGGTGGACGAAAAAACTAGGTTGCTCTGGATCTGCATCTTGAGAGAGAGAAGTTGACGAACAAGGCTTGAAGTGCTTTAGCAATGAATAGATGAGAATTACAATGGGTGGGCATGGGTATTTATACCCTCACAATGGAAATGGCCGACTCATGTAGCATAAATTAAATAATAACTTATGCCCTTTGTTAAGACTCGTTCCCACATGAGATACTACTTTTAACACCCTCTCTGTAGCTCATAGAGGGCATAGATGAAGAAACCAAGTCGATGCAGATGCAACCATGGACACCTCAGTACTGGCCGGATACCGAATACACCTCGGAAAATGCACCAAACAACCTGTCTCCTCAAGGAATGCCATCTTGAGCTTCAGCTGCCACATAGAATAATGAATTGCAGACAACTCCACATCCATGATCCCCCATTCGTTGAACTGCGAACACATCACGTTCAAAAAATCCTCTGAACCTTGAACTGTCGACACACGACGCCCAAAATTCTGCTACACAATGAATTAGGAACTCATCCCGTCCATAGTCTGCTACCAATGAACTGTGAACACATCACGTCCATAGATTATCAAGCTTGTTCCTTGCCAGATGCCTGTGCTTTGAATGCCGACACACGATTCCAATGCACCTGATGGGAGCTTAGGTTAGTCCCCCTCTCTCGCTCATGTGCTTCTCTCTGGCTGAAGCATGAGGGGAAACCACGCTTTATGACTAGAAGGCCGGAGGCCGAGCCGTGGTGGCTTGTGCCGCCACCTTGGCTTGGTTAGTGAGTCACTGGCCGAGTCACTGGTACTGCTATTATCCTGCCCTTGGTCTTTCTTGGAAGTGTCCTTGCTCTTCTTAGAGTTCTTGTCAGTTGATTTGCAATCCCTTGACAAATGACCTCTCTTGCCACATTTGAAACAGCGACTCTTCCCTTTCTTCGTTACCTGTGAGGTAAGTGCTTGACTTGAATTTGAAACACACACTTTACCTTTGGTGTTTAAGATTGCTTCTTCCTCGATAAGAAATGAGCTGAGCTCATCAAATTCCAGCTTGTTCTTTGTGACCTGAAGCCGCAATGCTTGGGAGATAACATCATAATCTTCTGGTAACTTAACGAGGACCAATGCAGCTAATTGAGTACTCGTGAGTGAACTATTCACTTGCGATACGCCTCTGTTCGGCTTAGAAGCTTTCTGCTCTTTGACTAGCAAAACGTTTGATTTTTCTGGAAATACCATCCTCGCTTGCGCGTGTATGATGCGCTAGCCCGGATGAGGGATGGTAATGGCAGAAGGGGTTACAACGACGTGAATGTCCCTTATTGGACAGCCCCCCAAGCACAGGTTCAGTATCTGCACCGTGAATGAGGGTATGCCATCTGGCATTGGGCCAATCTCCCCTTGCACTATGGCTATGTCCTCCATGCTGCATCCTTCGTCCCCTATGCGCTCCACCTTGTCTCTTGCTGCTGCTACTGCTGCAGGAGGTAGCACTTCCCCTGCACCACTGTAATTCCAGGCGACCAATAGTTTCCTGCTAGAACTCCCAGGTCTTCTTCTCACTACAGTACGAACGATGTAGCGACCATGGCGATCAGGATAAACCAATGCAAATGATAGTCGTGCATTAGTCAACCTTGCTTCTGGTGCCACTTCCTTAGCCAGCCGCCTTGTTGCAGCCGCCAACACCTTCGCTATTGTGCTCTGCCACCTGGAAAAAAAAACGCTGAAACGTTGCCGCCCTTTGAGGCCTTGTGTCACCTTCGAAGCATGTAGCATAGACACGCGAGCTGCCCTCTGTCTCTCTTTGCCACCTGCAAGAAACGCGAGTTCTTTGCCGCCTGCAGGAAATGCAAGCTTGCTGCTTTGCTGCTTCTTCTTCTCCTTTGGTGTTCGTGTAGCCGAGGATCAAGAGCCTATGGCTCTGATACCATGTCAAAGTGTGTAGTATAGCGGAAGCTTGAACACACGTAGAGAGAGAGAGAAGTTGACGAACAAGGCTTGAAGTGTTTTAGCAATGAATAGATGAGAATTACAATGGGTGGGCATGGGTATTTATACCCCCACAATGGAAATGGCTGACTCATGTAGCATAAATTAAATAATAACTTATGCCCTTTGTTAAGACTCGTTCCCACATGAGATACTACTTTTAACAGTAACAAGCATATACCTCTGCTATCTGGCCTCTGCGGACCGCTGTGCACAGCTCCATGGAGGAAATAAGTGGTGTGAGCGGGGACAGTACGGTCGCCCTGCAGGGCAATGACTCTACCTCCATGCTCAAAACGTAGCGTATTATGTAGGTAACTCCGAGCTAGACTAGGGCCCAAGCCATACAGCCACTCCCTGCCTAGATATACGTCTGCTCTGGCTAAGTGCATGACCTGAAAGTCAAGCGGAGCCTCATAGTCCTGCATAGATAATGGGACCCCCAATACTACGGTATTCCATACCGTTTTGTCATACCCGTTGGCTAGGCCAACAGTGACACACTGTCACCTCTCTGAACTCTGCGGAGCTGAGAGGGAGTCTCTGCACTGTATGCAACTGCCTAGAGGATTTACCATCTCTTTTGGGCTCGTTGCCGCTCGTGCTGGCTTTAAGCTTTGGACACTCGGTCTTCATGTGTCCTACATCGTTGCAATTAAAGCAGCGATTTTGCTTTCGCGCTTTAATATACTCCTCTTTTTTTTGGACTTCGCTGTCTCTTTTCTTCCTGGATGATCGCGGTTTTTTAGACCAATGACCACCCTGTCCTCCCTGGTCCATCCTATCCCCCTGCTTATCATTGCGGAATCCTTTTCTTTTAAGGCCTGACCTCCTCTTCTCACTATCCTCGGCCCTGCTCGAACCACCACGCGCACTATGGCACTTGATGTCATCGAATATCTGCGCATACTTAATTGCCTCTGCTAAGTCTTTAGGCTGTAAGGGCTCTACGTACTCAAGGTAATCATCTTTGAGGCCTCTTTTAAAGCCTCGCAATGTCTGGAATGCATCGATTCCCTTTAGCTTGAGTACTATCTCCCTATAGTCTGAGATGTACTGAGTCAAGGATTTGTTCTCCATCGAGCACTTGTCCCATAACTCCCAGCTTCTCTCCGCTTCATTAACAGGTAAAAACTCTTTTCGAAACATCGTTTCAAACTCCGTCCAAGTGGCAGGACGAGTTGTCAAACTCATCCACCACTTATATGCTGTGCCGGTTAATGAGAGGCTAGCCTCTACGAGCTGCACCCGGCTAGGCTACTGTCGCAGCGCGTGCAAGTCTGACCACTTCGCTAGAAACATGTTGACCGAGTCCTTGTTTCTCTCCTTCTCCTCGCCACCAAAACTAGGCGGCTTCAAGTCTTTCAATAACGACGAAGCTGTCTCTTCGAACGGCCCCGCAGGTGCGTCGGCCTGTACTCCTGCAACCACTGGCAAGGCTACGCTCACCGGTGCCGCAAGAGCTCATCTATCACGAGGAGTCGGAGTACTAGCCGAGGCGGCTGTCAGTGTGTCTAACCGTGTGGAGATGCTCTGTAGCATCGTGACTAAGTCAGCCTAGACTTTACCCATATTGTTCAGTTTTGCATTAAGATATTTAAAAAGTCCACTAGAGAGCTCTGTCTCTGTCTGGACGTCGGCAGGGTCTAACAGGTCATAATCGTTGTCGTCATATTCCAAGAGGTCCTCTTCGATCCCCTCGGCGACGTCGGTGTTCATGTCATCTGGCTCATCAGCCAGAAAGGGGTCATCTACTGCTGTGGCCACTGCCGGCTCGCTGGGTCCTAAGGTGGGGTCAACAGACGAGGAGGGCACAAGCGGATCACGCGTGATCGACGAGCGCACTCCGGACTGGACAACGGTCGGGCGTATACGGCAAGACGTACATAAACTTGAATTGACCGATGACACGGGAGGTTATTACAAAGTCTAAGCTCATTGGTTGCCTCTACAAACAAGCTAGCTTACGAAAGAGTTTATTACAAACTTCTAGCTTAGCCACGATTTCCCATAAAAAATTTGAATTTTGACAGCCCGAGTGTTAGTGGGTTTGCTTGCTTGGCCGAGCCTCTGGGTCTAGCCTCCTTCAAATAGTAGGATACTCAATGATGGCGGCACCCGCAATCATTTGCGACTGCCCTTAAGCATAAACCACCGTGTCTTTGTGAACTTGCACACAGGCCGGTGTTCTGATGTTCGTGTGTGCGACAAAGGTGATGGTGATGCCCGCCTTCAGAGACAAACCCTTGTGCTCTCTAGGCGGAACAGCTCCCTTGCCCTCTGAGCTTTGTTCTTCACGCATCCATATGCCCACGCTATACACCGTGCCCGCATTATGTACACATTGCACTCTATGGGCCGCGGCTCCTCTTACATATCGACAATGCCCCAATGCAACCGGCACATTTGGGTTAACATTTTTTTTTTCAAATTTTCCAATGTTTAAGGATGTACCAAAAATGAGGGTTGGCTTGAGCATATGGTCACGCGATTGTGTAGTGGAAAGTGTGTAGCACATGTAGCCGCAAGTCCTAGGTTTACATACTTTTCTTGCCTCGTGCTCGTAATGGCTACATGACTGGTTGGTCTTGATATACGCCCGTGTGCGAGGTGATGTTAATACAAAGGACTTTCCAACCACAATGCCCCTTCAGCGAACTTGGGGGCTACAAGATCGTATTAGTGGTTTGCAAGGTTAGCAAAATAGATTATGACTAGCTTATGTGGGATTGGTTCAAGAGTCAAAGGGAATTTAGAATAATGTATCTTAGAAATCCTAGAAACCTTCAAATGCATCCAAGTCTTTGTCCCACTCCAAAGGCGCATAACATGGGAGAAGTTTGAGCTACTTAGAGTGCAACTTCCCACGTGGCTCCACAACCCTTCCTTCCCAAAGCCAAAGTACAAGAATCGATAACGGAATATATGCTTAGGACCCTTAATGGAACGCTCTTACATGCATGATGGAGAAGGTCCCTGATGTTACATGCATGATGACAGCCACAATTCGCAAGATGTTGATTGCATGCTTGAACTTCAAGAATACAAAGCTCACTAATGCCGAGCGGTTGTAACTCTTTCTTCGTTATTGTCTCTTGAAGCCTATTTTGTGGCAAACACACCCCCTAGCAACATAAAATGACCACCTTTTCGATACCACCAAGTTGAAAAAGAAGAATCAAGGGTAAGCCACCTCTATGCCCTTCTCCAACTCCACTTGCTACTTAGACACCCTCTATCCATACACGTCAAGAACATTATTTTTCTTGTATGTAGAGTCTAAACAATCGTCTAAGATCAATCTAGGCTTTATGAAAGTGCTGAAATGCAATTACAATATGCATGTGGATGATTACACATTAAATTGCATAGACGCGGCACACCCCAAGACCTGCGAGATCGCACTACACTTAAATGTAGTGATTCCCCTATTTAGATGGTGTAAAGCTTGTCGATGTATCTCATACAACCATGTTCAATTTCCATCTTACATGCATTTCTAATGACCATTCCCACCACATAGGCATACCCCTTTGATGAGAAAACTTAGGCGTACACCTTTGATGAGTAAACTCAACTCTAATTCAGCCTGGTTAGGAAGGTCATGTGTTCATTCGATGCACTCATATTTTACTTTGGCAAAAGAAAAGTGCAGAACGTGGTAAGATCCATATCATTGACCAAGATACAATAGGCATCTCTATTGCATGGTTCAATGACTTGATTAGTAAAAAGTATAATCGAGACAAGAAAAAAAAATGAAGAACACAATTCATGTAAGGTTCTATATTAGTCCGTACTTGCATAAAAAGGCATTTTTTGTTTGTTCTACTCAGAGGGAGTGTTGGACATGGTATACTTCTGAAAAGGCCATTACATATTAAACCTATTTGTATGAAACAGTAAAAGGGTTTTTATTGATATTATATATAAAAACCCTTGTTGAGATACATAAGCACTACTTGAGATACACTCACCCTCATTAGTAAAGTGAGTTGTGACCAGAAAGTCAATTGATTACTCAGTAACGCTAATAACCCGTAAAAGCTTAACATTGTCAATGTGTTTATAAGATGTTAAAAAACATGGAGATATTTTGTGATAATGGAGGCATTATGACTCATGATGAATGCCTGTATAGCCATTAAGCTGATTCTATTGTGCAAAAGATCTCCCCAACATGGCCAGGGAAAGCATGTGTTTGGAGGACATAACCTTACTAGAGTACTTGAGCTACAGGGAATATAGGCATAATAATTGTACACAATTTATCCACCTCTAAAACCACGAGCATTGGTTTGCTCATTTAACACATGATTGGAGAATCCTGTAGATAGGATACCAAGACGTACATTACATGCATGCACAAACTGTATATCCACCTCTGAAACCACTTGCAATGACACATTAATTTCCAAGACGTGAATGTGCAGTGCTAACCACAAAATGTGCCAAGTAAAATACAGGACAGTTGCATGCCGGCCTGTTTGTGTGTGCATGTGTGCATAGGTGTGTGCAGGTGTGTGTGGGTGTCGATGCATGTCTCTGTGTGTGGGTTGGTGTCGGTGCGTATGTAGGAGCGTATGTGTGCATGTGTGCATGCGAGTGTGTGTAAATGTGTGTGCAAAACCTCCCACCTGGCTGTGCCTTGTAGGCTATAAATGATCACGATCACAGATCAGAAGATTCTTTTCTAAGTGAGCACTGTCACAAAATGAAAGATCATGTAAGCTGAAGTCCACCTGAGATCCAGACCTGGCTTTGCCATGCAAGTGACCATGGCCACCAATCAAAAGATTCTTGTTAGTTGAAGTCCAAATCTGTATTGCTGAGACCTGCTTCCACTCCGACTCAAAATTGGGGCTGTAATTATATCAGATCTTGAAACCATGACTACGTGTATCTACCTTCACAAACTATCTGCCACACTAATAAAAGCTCATGTGAGTCCAACTCAGGGTCACCAACCTTGACCAACTTATGAGCGGTCAATAGAACTTCACCTGGTGCTTGAGAATGTGCCATACAAGAACTCTTCTTCTCACCCCGTTGCGAGCGCACACGAGGCACTGGCCATGCTGAAGGTCCTCACTGAAAAACAGATGTAGCGATAGGCCTACACATTCCAAGATAATCCTTGCGTCACTCGGTTGGACGAAGGTTGATGAAACCAGTGAAAGCAAGTTCTTATATGAAGCTCTGCCATCCTCGCTTTGCGCGAAGTCGAAGGGCCTTAAGATTTTCAACAGCTCTCGGATAATTGCTAGTCGCACACTACGATTGAGTTTCACATTTTCTTTAGAAAGATATCCATCACTGCTTTTCAGCTTCTGCACAATGTTGCGAAGCGTGCCAAGATCATTCCTCCATCCTTCCAAAAATTTAGACTGAAGTGCACGCTCCCCAAACTGAGCTACCTTCTTCAAAAAGGGAGCCACCTCTACCTTCTTCAAAAAGGGAGCCACCCACCTTGGCTTGATAGGAGGACTCCTTGGCATAACTCCTGGCACGGGTTTGGACTCCATAAGCAAAACGTCCATGAGCTCCACGTACACGGACTGGGAGATTACGAATAGAATAGGCTAGACAAGTAACTTTTCCACAAAGAGTCCCTTCTCCTTGAATTGCAGTATCTTCCTTTGCGTTAGATATATCAAATACTGATGTGTCTATACCCACTGCAGATTTTAGAGGGACAACCTGTCGGGGCTCCCAAAAGAATATGGACAACATTGGCACACGCTGATATTGGGACCCTACCAAGAGCATGGCTTGCTCTAAAGAAGAAACTAAATGAGAAGATACCTAATCGATATCCTAAGACGACAACTACGATAGTTGAATCAACAACCTATTGAAAAGTGATTCACTAGTGATTTGTAATAAGGAAACTGAAGTTCATATATGTACATGTTTACCGAAGGATAAAAGAACGCGATCTAAATAACATTACATATGCGCAGCTTATCTATGCGATAATAGCATAACCACCTATTTCCTACTTTTTGAACATCGATTCAAGAACACAAAAATAGGTGGTGATAATAACAGTAGAAGCAGCTAGCTGGCTAGTAACGACGAATCAGACATCGGCTTAGTGGTTCCTTGCTCGAGACTTGTCAGCTGCGTCAAAAGACTCCTGAACCGTAGGTAAGTCTAAATCCTCGAAATCCCCACTGCTACATGCACTTGCATTGTAAGCCGAAGTCCTTTTCTTCCACGGTGTTACGAGATCCACATTGCCGACCAATCCCGACAATCGCTCTGAGCAAGCAGCAACATACTTTCCTCTCCTTTTGCAGAATTTTTTAAACTCCTCCACATCCATGCTGTTCTTACAAAATGAACAATAATGGATGATAGTCAACATAATCATAACCAGCATGCACAAGAAAACCAAACAATTCACAGGTAAAACTGTAGTGAGATAGAACTCAACATTATGTGTATCTTGAGCAATCTGGTCCAAAATCAGCGCTGATAGCTTCAATGGACTCCTCAAACTCCTCGTCATTGAGACTGCATGTCACATAAAGATGTTTATGAACCACAGAGAAAATCACTTATACACAACCAAGAAGCAAATTGAGCTTACGAGAGCCAATCCACTTGTGCTGGGAAAAGAGGGTTGTCTTTTTGATTCTTTGTGAGAGATCTGCAAACATTTGGAAAGCAACAACCAACATAAGCAAATATCATCATCATCTCTCTCTCTCTCTCTCTCTCTCTCTCTCTCTCTCTCTCTCTCATAGGTCATTTTGGCCTCTTGAAGACATGTCATTTCATTTTTGTACATGCTTGCTAGATTGTATTCCCCTTTATAGGAATAGCTTTTCCTACCATGATGTTGTTATACACAGGTTTTGTCTTATAGATTGGTTCGGCCTTTCAAAGATTAGTACTATCTTCTCCTTCTCCTCCTCCTCCTCCTTGTGCGCACACACAATCATAAGTTCGTACAATATACCAGACCGCTCATGGTCTCATAGGTTCATTTCATTCCATTCCAGGCTCGCGCTATTTTACAAGACAGATCAAGAAAGAGAAAAGACTTAATGCGGCAGGAGACTACTAAAGAACCATGATGGGAAATCGCATGAGACTAATAAAGAATGAAGGGAAATTGCAGCAAGAAAGATGCAATGCACAAACAAGAGAGGAGAGAGACAAGTGCAATCACACAGAATAGATCAAGAAACAAGCAACAATGAGGCAACGGGAGATGATAGGGGATTGCGACAAGAAAAGAGGCATGCACACAGCATAAAGATGATTACGCTGAGGCAAGGAGGAAGGCGAACTCTCAGCAGCGCCCTTCTGAGATGCACAAATCAGGGTCCTTCCTTGCAAATATGGAGAAGAGGATACCATGGGACCTGTCACACTTCTCTGCTTCAGCATGGGGAGGATGATGCGATGGCTTCGCGCGATGAGACCTAACTCAGAAGAGGCCAGCGGGAAGACTGCCTCCGGCATCATCTTCTTTCCAGCTCTGCCTTCTACAAGGACTGCCGCCTGCATCACTTTGCCTGCGTCACAGATCTTCTTGAGGTCGCCCGACCTTTCAGGTGTACTGTGGTTGAGTGTTTTTGTCAACTCTCCGGTTCTGAGGCTAGATATGTATGCATATATATATGCTGTATGTATTTTATATATATATATATATATATATATATATATATATATATATATATATATATATATATATATATATATATTTGTGTGTGCGTGTGTGTGTTTCTCAGAGAGAAGAGGGAGAGAGGGAGAGAGAAAGGGAGAGAGCCCATGTACACATTAGTACCACAAATATATCGTTTCCAAAAAAATTATGCGTCTCGCTCATGGCCGTAAGGATTGTTTCCAAAAAAAATATGCGTCTCGCTCATGGCCGTAAGGAGTCATATAGGCAATGCGTTCACCAATGCCAAAAAGGGCCATGGATCTGTCGGAGGACCCAAATTAGACGACGTGACATGGGCTTGATCTTGACTGTCGGATCCCAAAGTAAACTAAGGTGTAAACTAGGGATTGATAACTTAGGTATAATGGAACTTCTTGTTTTAATGACGTTTCAAGGCATGGTCTGGGATTGCTTCTTGTGAAGACCAGCTCATCCCGGCTTCATATGTTCCCAGACCCATCTTCCTGTAAAGTGGAAAGATCATGTGTTATAACAATTTACGTGTATTCGGCTTACGCGGTACCCTCCTCTTGACTTCTCACAAATCTAGGACTTGTCTCGCTATTGTACATTATCTAACTAGTTCGGATTAGAATTCCGACGAGAAGTTCTGCCAATACTTTGCGAGAACTTATCAGAAAATCCGAGTTCACAACGTATGGACTAATAAGGGAGATTGTGAGCAATATGATAATAAACTTGTTGAATGAAGTAGTCAACCCCTATCACCCAAGCTAATGGACAATTTGAAAGTACAAACAAGTGTTCATTATGCACGATGGACTTTTGTGGTGTAGCAAGAACAAACTCCTCAACATAAATGTCTACTAAGGACATAGCTGATGCAACTAGTGCATGGAAGTAGCTATGCAGATGTCAATTGATAACCGAGGATGCAAAACATATGATTCTAAGCATCTACCACGCATGTACCTCCAGTCTATTAGCTCACTTACTCTACAAAATGTTTGATGGGCCCAAACGAACATCGCTCAAAAATATGTCAAATCCTGAAGGTCACAAGCACTATACACAACATGAACTAAGCTTAAGGGTCATGGAGGAACCAATTTACATCCTCAAATCATGTCCAAACGAGCAAATCTAACAGAACGGTTGTAAGACACACCGTAGGACAAGTGCCCGAAAATGAGAAACGTGAGTACGTAGCGCCCTATAGGTCACTCTTGTATAGGCATCACGTGATTTTTGTGATTCGTTCACGGTGATACTTATGACTAAATACATGGTTATGCTATTATCGCATAGATAAGGAGTATGATGCATGTATTTAGTCATAAGTATCATCGTGAACGAATCACAAAAATCACGTGATGCCTATACAAGAGTGACCTATAGGGCGCTACGTACTCACGTTTCTCATTTTCGGGCACTTGTCCTACGGTGTGTCTTACAACCGTTTTGTTAGATTTGCTCGTTTGGACATGATTTGAGGATGTAAATTGGTTCCCCCATGACCCTTAAGCTTAGTTCATGTTGTGTATAGTGCTTGTGACCTTCAGGATTTGACATATTTTTGAGCGATGTTCGTTTGGGCCCATCAAACATTTTGTAGAGTTAGTGAGCTAATAGACTGGAGGTACATGCGTCGTAGATGCTTAGAATCATATGTTTTGCATCCTCGGTTATCAATTGACACCTGCATAGCTACTTCCATGCACTAGTCGCATCAGCTATGTCCTTAGTAGACATTTATGTTGAGGAGTTTGTTCTTGCTACACCACAAAAGTCCATCGTGCATAATGAACACTTGTTTGTGCTTTCAAATTGTCCATTAGCTTGGGTGATAGGGGTTGACTACTTCATTCAACAAGTTTATTATCATATTGCTCACAATCTCCCTTATTAGTCCATACGTTGTGAACTCGGATTTTCTAATAAGTTCTCGCAAAGTATTGGCAGAACTTCTCGTCGGAATTCTAATCCGAACTAGTTAAATAATGTACAGTAGCGAGACAAGTCCTAGATTTGTGAGAAGTCAAGAGGAGGGTACCGCGTAAGCCGAATACACGTAAATTGTTATAACACATGATCTTTCCACTTTACAGGAAGATGGGTCTGGGAACATATGAAGCCGGGATGAGCTGGTCTTCACAAGAAGCAATCCCAGACCATGCCTTGAAACGTCATTAAAACAAGAAGTTCCATTATACCTAAGTTATCGATCCCTAGTTTACACCTTAGTTTACTTTGGGATCCGACAGTCAAGATCAAGCCCATGTCACGTCGTCTAATTTGGATCCTCCGACAGATCCATGGCCCTTTTTGGCATTGGTGAACGCATTGCCTATATGACTCCTTACGGCCATGAGCGAGACGCATAATTTTTTTGGAAACAATATATTTGTGGTACTAACGTGTACATGGGCTCTCTCCCTCTTCTCTCTGAGAAACACACACACAAATATATATATATATATATATATATATAATACATACAGCATATACATATGTATACATATCTAGCCTCAGAACCAGAGAGTTGACGAAAACACTCAACCTAAATACACCTGAAAGGTCGGGCGACCTCAAGAAGATCTGTGACGCAGGCAAAGTGATGCAGGCGGCAGTCCTTGTAGAAGGCGGAGCTGGAAAAGATGATGCCGGAGGCAGTCTTCCCGCTGGCCTCTTCTGAGTTAGGTCTCATCGGGCGAAGCCATCGCATCATCCTCCCCATGCTGAAGCAGAGAAGTCTGACAGGTCCCATGGTATCCTCTTCTCCATATTTGCAAGGAAGGACCCTGATTTGTGCATCTCAGAAGGACGCTGCTGAGAGTTCGCCTTCCTCCATTGGCTCAGCGTAATCATCTTTATGCTGTGTGCATGCCTCTTTTCTTGTCGCAATCCCCTATATCTCCCGTTGCCTCATTGTTGCTTGTTTCTTGATCTATTCTATGTGATTGTACTTGTCTCTCTCCTCTCTTGTTTGTGCATTGCATCTTTCTTGCTGCAATTTCCCTTCGTTCTTTATTAGTCTCATGCGATTTCCCATCATGGTTCTTTAGTAGTCTCCTGCCGCATTAAGTCTTTCCTCTTTCTTGATCTGTCTTGTAAAATAGCGCGAGCCTGGAACGGAATGAAATGAACCTATGAGACCATGAGTGGTCTGGTATATTGTACGAACTTATGATTGTGTGTGCGCACAAGGAGGAGGAGGAGGAGAAGGAGAAGATAGTACTAATCTTTGAAAGGCCGAACCAATCTATAAGACAAAACCTGTGTATAACAACATCCTGGCATATACATCATGGTAGGAAAAGCTATTCCTATAAAGGGGAATATAATCTAGCGAGCATGTACAGAAATGAAATGACAGGTCTTCAAGAGGCCAAAATGACCTATGAGAGAGAGAGAGAAAGAGAGAGAGAGAGAGATGATGATGATATTTGCTTATGTTGGTTGTTGCTTTCCAAATGTTTGCAGATCTCTCACAAAGAATCAAAAAGACAACCCTCTTTCCCTAGCACAAGTGGATTGGTTCTCGTAAGCTCAATTTGCTTCTTGGTTGTGTATAAGTGATTTTCTCTGTGGTTCATAAACATCTTTGTGTGACACGCAGTCTCAATGACGAGGAGTTTGAGGAGTCCATTGAAGCTATCAGCGCTGATTTTGGACCAGATTGCTCAAGGTACACATAATGTTGAGTTCTATCTCACTACATTTTTACCTGTGAATTGTTTGGTTTTCTTGTGTATGCTGGTTATGATTATGTTGACTATCATCCATTATTGTTCATTTTGTAAGAACAGCATGGATGTGGAGGAGTTTAAAAAATTCTGCAAAAGGAGAGGAAAGTATGTTGCTGCTTGCTCAGAGCAACTGTCGGGATTGGTCGGCAATGTGGATCTCGTAACACCGTGGAAGAAAAGGACTTCGGCTTACAATGCAAGTGCATGCAGCAGTGGGGATTTCGAGGATTTAGACTTACCTACGGTTCAGGAGTCTTTTGACGCAGCTGACAAGTCTCGAGCAAGGAACCACTAAGCCGATGTCTGATTTGTCGTTACTAGCCAGCTAGCTGCTTCTGCTGTTATTATCACCACCTATTTTTGCGTTCTTGAATCGATGTTCAAAGTAGGAAATAGGTGGTTATGCTATTATCGCATAGATAAGCTGCGCATATGTAATGTTATTTAGATCGTGTTCTTTTATCCTTCGGTAAACATGTACATATATGAACTTCAGTTTCCTTATTACAAATCACTAGTGAATCACTTTTCAATAAGTTGTTGATTCAACTATCGTAGTTGTCGTCTTAGGATATCGATTAGGTATCTTCTCATTTAGCTTCTTCTTTAGAGCAAGCCATGCTCTTGGTAGGGTCCCAATATCAGCGTGTGCCAATGTTGCCCATATTCTTTTGGGAGCCCCGACAGGTGTTTGTCCCTCTAAAATCTGCAGTGGGTATAGACACATCAGTATTTGATATATCTAGCGCAAAGGAAGGTGCTGCAATTCGAGGAGAAGGGACTCTTTGTGGAAAAGTTACTTGTCCAGCCTATTCTATTCGTAATCTCCCAGTCCGTGTATGTAGAGCTCATGGACGTTTTGCTTATGGAGTCCAAACCCGTGCCAGGAGTTATGCCAAGGAGTCCTCCTATCAAGCCAAGGTGGGTGGCTCTCTTTTTGAAGAAGGTAGCTCAGTTTGGGGAGCGTGGACTTCAGTCTAAATTTTTGGAAGGATGGAGGAATGATCTTGGCACGCTTCGCAACATTGTGCAGAAGCTGAAAAGCAGTGATGGATATCTTTCTAAAGAAAATGTGAAACTCAATCGTAGTGTGCGACTAGCAATTATCCGAGAGCTGTTGAAAATCTTAAGGCCCTTCGACTTCGCGCAAAGCGAGGATGGCAGAGCTTCATATAAGAACTTGCTTTCACTGGTTTCATCAACCTTCGTCCAACCGAGTGACGCAAGGATTATCTTGGAATGTGTAGGCCCATCGCTACATGTGTTTTTCAGTGAGGACCTTCAGCATGGCCAGTGCCTCGTGTGCGCTTGCAACGGGGTGAGAAGAAGAGTTCTCGTATGGCACATTCTCAAGCACCAGGTGAAGTTCTATTGACCGCTCACAAGTTGGTCAAGGCTGGTGACCTTGAGTTGGACTCGCATGAGCTTTTATTAGTGTGGCAGATAGTTTGTGAAGGTAGATACACGTAGTCATGGTTTCAAGATCTGATATAATTACAGCCCCAATTTTGAGTCGGAGTGGAAGCTCTCAGCAATACAGATCTGGACTTCAACTAACAAGAATCTTTTGATTGGTGGCCATGGTCACTTGCATGGCAAAGCCAGGTCTGGATCTCAGGTGGACTTCAGCTTACATGATCTTTCATTTTGTGACAGTGCTCACTTAGAAAAGAATCTTCTGATCTGTGATCGTGATCATTTATAGCCTACAAGGCACAGCCAGGTAGGAGGTTTTGCACACACATTTACACACACTCGCATGCACACATGCACACATACGCTCCTGCATACGCACCGACACCAACCCACACACAGAGACATGCATCGACACCCACACACACCTGCACACACACATGCACACACAAATAGGCCGGCAGGCAGCAAACACCAAGCAAGACGGGAAAGGCACACAGACAGGTCCGCAGGCAACAAACACAAGCATGAGATGACAGGCTGCCTTGTGAAAAAACAAATCTCTCTAAAATTCACTTTGTCTGTGTATGTTGGCTATGTACTTTTTTTTTTTTTGATGCCTTTCTTGTCAGGCCTTGCATTATCATATCATGCAACTGTCCTGTATTTTACTTGGCACATTTTGTGGTTAGCACTACACATTCACGTCTTGGAAATTAATGTGTCATTGCAAGTGGTTTCAGAGGTGGATATACAGTTTGTGCATGCATGTAATGTACGTCTTGGTATCCTATCTACAGAATTCTCCAATCATGTGTTAAATGAGCAAACCAATGCTCGTGGTTTTAGAGGTGGATAAATTGTGTACAATTATTATGCCTATATTCCCTGTAGCTCAAGTACTCTAGTAAGGTTATGTCCTCCAAACACATGCTTTCCCTGGCCATGTTGGGGAGATCTTTTGCACAATAGAATCAGCTTAATGGCTATACAGGCATTCATCATGAGTCATAATGCCTCCATTATCACAAAATATCTCCATGTTTTTTAACATCTTATAAACACATTGACAATGTTCAGCTTTTACGGGTTATTAGCGTTACTGAGTAATCAATTGACTTTCTGGTCACAACTCACTTTACTAATGAGGGTGAGTGTATCTCAAGTAGTGCTTATGTATCTGAACAAGGGTTTTTATATATAATATCAATAAAAACCCTTTTACTGTTTCATACAAATAGGTTTAATATGTAATGGCCTTTTCAGAAGTATACCATGTCCAACACTCCCTCTGAGTAGAACAAACAAAAAATGCCTTTTTATGCAAGTACGGACTAATATAGAACCTTACATGAATTGTGTTCTTCATTTTTTTTTCTTGTCTCGATTATACTTTTTACTAATCAAGTCATTGAACCATGCAATAGACATGCCTATTGTATATTGGTCAATGATATGGATCTTACCACGTTCTGCACTTTTCTTTTGCCAAAGTAAAATATGAGTGCATCGAATGAACACATGACCTTCCTAACCAGGCTGAATTAGAGTTGAGTTTACTCATCAAAGGTGTACGCCTAAGTTTTCTCATCAAAGGGGTATGCCTATGTGGTGGGAATGGTCATTAGAAATGCATGTAAGATGGAAATTGAACATGGTTGTATGAGATACATCTACAAGCTTTACACCATCTAAATAGGGGAATCACTACATTTAAGTGTAGTGCGATCTCGCAGGTCTTGGGGTGTGCCGCGTCTATGCAATTTAATGTGTAATCATCCACATGCATATTGTAATTGCATTTCAGCACTTTCATAAAGCTTAGATTGATCTTAAAAGACTGTTTAGACTCTACATACAAGAAAAATAATGTTCTTGACGTGTATGGATAGAGGGTGTCTGAGTAGCAAGTGGAGTTGGAGAAGGGCATAGAGGTGGCTTACCCTTGATTCTTCTTTTTCAACTTGGTGGTATCGAAAAGGTGGTCATTTTATGTTGCTAGGAGGTGTGTTTGCCACAAAATAGGCTTCAAGAGACAATAACAAAGAAAGAGTTACAACCGCTCAGCATTAGTGAGCTTTGTATTCTTGAAGTTCAAGCATGCAATCAACATCTTGCGAATTGTGGCTGTCATCATGCATGTAACATCAGGGACCTTCTCCATCATGCATGTAAGAGCGTTCCATTAAGGGTCCTAAGCATATATTCCGTTATCGATTCTTGTACTTTGGCTTTGGGAAGGAAGGGTTGTGGAGCCACGTGGGAAGTTGCACTCTAAGTAGCTCAAACTTCTCCCATGTTATGCGCCTTTGGAGTGGGACAAAGACTTGGATGCATTTGAAGGTTTCTAGGATTTCTAAGATACATTATTCTAAATTCCCTTTGACTCTTGAACCAATCCCACATAAGCTAGTCATAATCTATTTTGCTAACCTTGCAAACCACTAATACGATCTTGTAGCCCCCAAGTTCGCTGAAGGGGCATTGTGGTTGGAAAGTCCTTTGTATTAACATCACCTCGCACACGGGCGTATATCAAGACCAACCAGTCATGTAGCCATTACGAGCACGAGGCAAGAAAAGTATGTAAACCTAGGACTTGCGGCTACATGTGCTACACACTTTCCACTACACAATCGCGTGACCATATGCTCAAGCCAACCCTCATTTTTGGTACATCCTTAAACATTGGAAAATTTGAAAAAAAAAATGTTAACCCAAATGTGCCGGTTGCATTGGGGCATTGTCGATATGTAAGAGGAGCCGCGGCCCATAGAGTGCAATGTGTACATAATGCGGGCACGGTGTATAGCGTGGGCATATGGATGCGTGAAGAACAAAGCTCAGAGGGCAAGGGAGCTGTTCCGCCTAGAGAGCACAAGGGTTTGTCTCTGAAGGCGGGCATCACCATCACCTTTGTCGCACACACGAACATCAGAACACCGGCCTGTGTGCAAGTTCACAAATAGGCACGGTGGTTTATGCTTGAAGGCGGTCGCAAATGATTGCGGGTGCCGCCATCATTGAGTATCCTACTATTTGAAGGAGGCTAGACCCAGAGGCTCGGCCAAGCAAGCAGACCCACTAGGACTTAGGCTGTCAAAATTCAACCGACTTTGTAATAACCTCCCGTGTCATCGGCCAATTAAAGTTTATGTACGTCTTGTTGAATAAGTGCACTTAAGTCAAAATCCACTCATTTTTTATGGGGGGTTGTGTCGAAGTTTGAGTCTTAGGAGATTGGGCTCATACGAGAGTTTAGTTTTGTGCCACAATTATGTTTAATTATTAGTTTGAGGAGTTGGGGTGTGAGGATTGGAGCATGGCATAGGCCGAGACCTTGTTCTAAAGTGAGTCCAGACTTGCTTTATTATGGGGAAAGTCTCTTTTCTCTAAATTCACAGCGTAACTTTCATCGATGTAGGCACACACAAAACAAAAACATGGGATGCATGAGTATTCTTGTACATTAAAACATGTTGTCTGAGTAGAACACAGTGGGTGAAGAGTGACTCATCAGGACAAAGAGGGTTGCCAAAAGGAGAGTGGTACCCTAAGCGAGTTCTTCATAGCAAAAGTGGGCCTACACGGGGATCTTCTCCTACCATGTAAGCCCTTTTTGATATTTTCATATGGGAATACTTCCACGAAGGAGAACGCTAGAGCCGGGGGATCACCTAACCGGGATTGCTCCAGGCTCCTCGGATCAGCCACAGGTATTTCCTATAGGGAACGCTTGACCACGGTGTAGAAAGCTATAACCGAGAGATTGTTGTTTGCATTACAAGGGGATCGCTCCACGTAGCTGGGAGCGGGTCCTTTATGGGGAACACTTACAGGCATGATCGTCAGCCGCCGAGGAAAACTCCTTATCAAGATCATCAATCAGAGAGGAACAATTGTGTGTGGGATTCCCCTGCTCTAGTTTGATAGATGTTACCTCAGATGGGTGCCATTTGACACATGTGCCATTGCCTCCACGCCTTAGTTGGGTTACTACGTTCTCCGTAGACATTATGTCTAGGAGTTCTCGCTAGCTACACGTGTCCATCATGGTGATCCGCAAAAATTGGCGCCATTGCCGGGGACAAGTACCAAGATTAGTACAAGGCCGTCACTCGCACACCCGTCTGTAGTTTGTCCAGGACTTCCCGAGACGCTTGCACCTTGTGTTTTTAGAATCCGAGTTGTCGGTAGGTGTTGGGAGCCAACCGTGCATCCAATAGGATAAGTAGATTGTGTCTGATGTTTGTTATATGGTTTTTCTCATATGAGTGATGTCTGTGATATGCATTTTAGCTTAAATTGGACCTTTTTTCTATCTGTTTTTCCACACTTTGTTTTTCTCTTTAGGAGTAGTTTTAGTTTAAGAATTTTTGCATCTTGAGTGCCACATCTCACTTGAATCTGGAATTTGCACTTGCATCTAGCATTCGAAGCTAAGTTGGAGTCCACATTTTGCCCACACACACACTATTCTCACTCACTTGCATCCCGTGCACACATACACACTCTTAGGTACATTTCGGACATTACATTACATACACATTTCATTTTCACTCACGTACATACATTTAGGATCACATTTTTGCATCCCATACTCTTACACGAGCACGTAGACACGTTCCGGGAAGTTACAGGCACACACATGCCTTCTAGATTTGCATTTGCACATTCTGTGCACACCCTGAAATATCCACACTTTGTATCCACTTTGCATTTGCACACACCTCTTCATTTGCATCAGATTTACACTAGTGTTAGTTGCATTTGCACGTAATTTCTACTTTGTTGCATTCGATATGCACGTTCGCATTTTTGTACATCCTCTACATCGTATACCCTATCCTCCGTAGATACACCCACACACATACCTACATCTACGCACACACATATTAACACACACACACTCCACAATATCTTGCATACATACACTCATACTCACATGTCTAAATACATACATATGCATTTGCATAAGCGCGCACACATATTTACACACTCTCTCACACACACACACCTCTCACTTCTAGCACATACACCTTTACAGACACACACACACACACACACCCCCCCTCCAAAGGGGGGCTGATAACTCGGCACGGATCGTGTAAATCTTGGCGGAGCAGATCGCTCCCTAGCCGGAGTGGAGCAAATTGCCAAACCAAGAAGGCACAGCACGTAGGCTTGAAGCCATCCGGAACGGCACATGAGGCTTGAGGCCATGTGGAACGGCACATGAGGTTTAAAGCATGGCACGGAATGCCGGTGCTAAAAGCAAGGCACGGTGGCTAAAAGGTAGATAGCATTGAACGTGGAGCAACTGGAACGTGGAGGCCTGAGCAGCAGCAGTTGGAGTGGCCGACCAGGGCTGGAGCGACCGGGATGTCCTCAAGAAGACACGTAAGAAGACACATTATACGAACTATGTGCCCAAAATATTGAGAGTTTTTTCTGCTATTGTAGGCCACTCCATCATGTAATCTATTGCACGTTGCTCTGCATAAGAAGGTGAGTTGCTGGATTGGATATTTTGAAGGTATTTAGGAGCTCTTTGTGTTCATGCTTTTTGACAGTTGCATTCCTCCTCATGCATACTTCGCAATATGCTCATAGCTTGACCATAATTCAGTTTTGCGAATTGAGCCACAAGAACGAGATGGTTGTGTGGAGTTGGGAGCTGGAGATTAGGGGAGTGCCCAATATGGAGAGTATCTAACTTAGAGCCAGCATCCATGCTGGAGGGCCATCAGTTCCCTCTCTCTCAGCTCTTCTCTCCCTCTCTCATTCTCTTCTCTCTCGCCTTCCATAATGAGTGCATGGAACACCGGAAAGCACGGAACAGCCGGAGCGCATGGAACGCTACGGAACGGAACAAAGTAGTAGGCCAAAATGGAACGGGGTGTCTAGGTTATGGAGCGGAACGGCAGGGAGACACAAAATGCAAGGCCTGACACGGGACACTAGGGTATTGAACAGAATGTGGTGGCCTAGAAGCACGGAGCACTGGCACGGAACGTCGACTATAGTCTGAGCATAATGTTGGTAAATTACTAAAGTCTTTAAGGCTTTTTTTTTTTTTTTTTTAATTTGGAGAAAGAGGAACTTTTAAATTATTGAAAGAAAAGATTACAGATGACTCTGAGGTAGATCCAAAGATAAACCCTTACAAAAATCCACCCAGAAGGTGGAGATGAGACATAGTCACCTATCTATGGCTGAGAAGACTAAAGGAGCTAGTGGCAAGCACAGAACAGAGTTGTTTACTGGCTCTGTGACCCCGAGGCAAGGTGCGGCTTCTTTGGGGATAAGAACAAGAGGAAAAGACCTCTTTTTAGCATAGCTTTCCCAACAACTTTGCCCTTTTAGGGACATAAGGTTGTTATCCCTTAGCTTGTAAATAATGAAAAAAAGACTTTTGTATGAGGGGGGGAGCCCTCAAGACCTCTGAGCATAGCGTCTCTTAGGGGGTTTTTGAACTGAAGTTGAATTCTTCTCCAAGTTTGCCATCTTAGGTGTTTAACTTGTCTTAGCTCTGCAGGTTCTATTGCTTCGCAGCTTTCCTTCTTTATCTCTTTGATTAGAGCATGCTGTACGCAAAGGAGAAGATGTGATCGTTGTTGTTCCCCTAAAAAAGGACAGCTTTCTATGCTTACAGATGTGCCAGAGCATTAAACCTCTAACAGCATGCCAGACGGTAGGACCCAATCCCTTGCACTCTCCTAAAAGAATCTCCTTCCAAGAGAAAGGTTGGTTGTGTAAAGCTTTACACCCTTCTTGAAGCACTTGGATGAACGGTTTGTTAGAAGGGCATTCAAAGAAAAGATGTCCTAGGAATTCTTCTTTTGCTCTGTATCTTGGGCATAGACCGTCTCCAATCCTGAGCTTCAGAGCCCTTTCCCCTGTCCATACCGCCTTATGTAGGATCATCCATAGTAGGTATGTATGTTTGGCAGAGACTGTATAGGCCCAACAAGTTAAGAATCTGTATTTCCATTGCTTAAAGTTCTAGTTTAGAGATAATTTTTTGTTGAGAGAAGCAACCAACCAAGAATTACTACTGTTTAGGTTAGGGACTGGAAGTAGATATCCTTGATTATCCCATCTGTACGCCTTAGCCAGGCACAAAAGACCCTGAAAAGGGAGCTTTATAGGAGAGGAAGTAATGAAGCTTGCTCTGTGGCTCAGTAGTTCCGCGCAGGATAGTGAGCATCCGAATTTATCCTGTATCTGTGCGTTGGTCAGCCAACTCGTATCTGCCTTGATGTCGCCCCCGACTCTAGCTCCCTTCTTAAAGAGCTTATGTGCTTTGAAGTCCTGCCTTCTATCTAGGGGAGGAGCTAGGTGGCCAAACCAAATGGAGTCTATAGAGGCAATTAAGCGGCCCCATTTGGTATGCTCTGAGTATAAGAATTTGCCTTTGTATTCCATCCAATTGGACTACATTCGGCAAACTAGGGGGGATCCCTTGGGCTTTACCTGTATTTTGGAGAAGATGATTTTTTGTAGATTAAAATCTGTCCAAGCCCTCAACCCCAAGAGGTTAAACTTGTTGGTATTTCTTCTTATGAGGCATGCCCAGTAATCATCAGAGGAGATACTTCTAGCTATCCATTTTGCAGCCAGAGGACCTCTAGATTTAGAAGGCCTAGTCCCCCTTGACCCTTGGGCAGCATGCATGTGCGAAGCGCTACTTTAGCGATTCTTTTGGCCTGCGTGTTTCCACCCCAAAGGAAGCAACTTGCCATAGACATTAGGGAATTGAGCTGGGTTTTGGAGCGCTTCCAACAGGCTAAGAAAAAAAACGGCTGAGGGCAAAAGATAGTGGTTAAGTATGAAGGCCCTGGCGGAGAGGGTGGGCTGCATATTCAGCCAGGTGTTGAACTTTCCTCTTAGCTTTGTTAGCACCCAGTCCCACTTTTGTTGCATAGTAACTTGGAAGCCCATTGGAATACCTAGGAGGAGAAACATCTCGCCATTCTGTATGACTTTGCAGCCTTGAATTTACGTTTTTTGTTGATTAATAATAGATCCACTGGCTAGGCAAAAGACCTCTAGGCGGTTCCAGAACGTAGATACTGACTCCTCCTCATTAATCATTAGGGCATTGGTGTCATCCGCAAACTGTTGCAGACAAAGCTCCCTATGTGCTTCAGGGATTTGGATGCCCTTAATGCAGTTCTGGTCCATAGCCTCTTTCACTAGCCATCCCAGAGCATCTGATGCTATTGTATACATCAGCGCTGCCACAAGGCATCCTTGCCTTGTAGATTTTTTTGAGGAAAATAGCCTCAGAAAGTAGACCATTAATCAAGACTTTTGCCACCGAATTTACCAACAACAAGACTTGGACATATTACCGAAGCCCATGTCATGGAGAGACTGGAAGATGAAATCCCATTCCATTCTATCATATACTTTATCAAAGTCAATCTTAAAGACGATGAAGTCCTATTTGGTTTCTTTAGCACGCTCAATTCCCTCCCAAAGGGTTACTATAGCATCTAGGATGTGTCACTCCTTGATGCTTAACCTTCTGGCCAATGAGAGGGAGAAAATTTTTTACAGGGAGTTTGAGACAAGTGATGGGTCTCCAGTTAGAAAGATTGTCTTTCTCTCCCTTTTTATGTATCAATTTAATGACACCCATGTTAATGCCTATGGAGAGGCATCCCTTCCTGACCGCCTCCTCCCAGATGTTAAGTATGTGGGGGACAAGGAAGTCACTGCACTCTTTAAAGAATTCATAAGGTAGACCATCATAGCCTGGAGACTTACCTCTTTTTAGCTTCTTGATAGTCTCCTGAATTTCACTGGTAGAGAAAGGAGCAGCCAACTGAGCATCCATAGATGGTGCCACAATTTTTTGCCTGCATCTTGCTATCATGGCTTTGGCTTTGGTGATTTCTGGAGATCATTTGGGAGGATTGGAGAAGATGTTGGAGAAGACTTTTTCCATTGGAGACTTTGCAAACTCCCCTTGTGTGTCCTTTAACATTGGGAGAAAATCTCTCTACTTCTTCTTCTTAAGAGCATTGAAGATTTCCTTGTTGGGCTTATCCACCTTTCCTGCCCAGAATTTTCTGGTCCATAAGAGAATCTCCTTAGCCTCTATGAGCTCTTCCCTTCTCAATCTATCAATAAGATCCACCAGAACATCAAGGGAGCTATTGGGATCCCTCCCAACCTCCAGAATCTTCTGCTTGAGTTGCATCCTTTTTTGAGCCTGATATGATTCACCTATTTTTTGTAGCCTCTGAGGAGATCCTGTGTCTCTTGTACCGCTTTTCCCCAAGCTTGGGCGGGGGATATGCTAGGGGAGAAGTTCTTCTTGAAGATAGCCCTGATCCTGCTTCTAGCACACTTGAGGGTAAATAAGAAGGGATCAAAATGTGGCCATCCAGATTTATAATCTGCTGTACCTTTTCCCAGAGATAACAATAAAGGCAGGTGGTTGGAGAGGAGCAAGGAAGGGTCCTTCTTGCAAACCAGATGGGTGAAGTCGTCCCTCGTGTCGGCAAACATATAGAATCTATCAGGATGGGCTGCTCTGTGAAAGGACCCCATGGTGTTTTATATTATATGTAAAAATGTACATCAGCCACATGGCTCACACAGAACCTATGGCCCCAAAAAAACCCCCAAAAAAAAATCCTCTAAAGGATCATGACCATGTGTACACTAATAAGAAAGCCTCCTAGCCAAATAAGCATCCCAGATAAAAGCATCAAAGATGAGCCAGCCGAGCCGCCGTAGACCATAACGAAATAACATCTGCATTCAGTAGCTGAGCTGAGAGAAGAGAAGAAAACTGCCAAAGCAGCAAACCGTGGATACGTAGAATGTGCCCATGTATTCCAGACAAGGAATCAAAGATGAACCCATTCCGTGTAGTCCAAATATGCCAAAGTCCTGTCCATCTAAGGAAATGGAATATCACAAGGTGACTGTCTGAAGTAATGACTTGAGGACAAATCCCAAATATCCACTGATGAGCCAAAACAGTAGACCTCTCTACTGCCTCCCAGACGCGAGAGACAAAAGACCAAATCTGACGGGCCACTGGACAACTCATGAACAGATGCATAACTGTTTCAGTGCATGTCGTGCAGAAGAAGCAAGAGGCCAATGTAATTTTACGACGGCTGAGCTGATCCCGTGTAGGTAACCCTCCCACCAACATCCTCCAAATGAAAACCTTACCTTGGTAAGGAAGTTTAGACTGCCAACCACGCATAAGAGTTTTCTGCCACCATGATTTAGACTTTTTTTTTTCGTACACACCCGGGGCCCACTCAAGTGGGTGGAGCCGATTTCCCCTTCCAACAATTAGCCAATTATCATGGTTGGGCAACCACGTACCATCGGGCAAGAGCCACGAATTAGGCATCCCCCATGACCACCGCGATGAGTCGAGCGCTGGAACAACGGAGGGGTCTCATATGGATCCTCCTATCTCAGGTGATCCACCACCCGAGGAGGAGGAGTCACTCGAGTGTTCAAGGGGCAAGAGCCCGAGCAACCAAACACATCAAGCGAGCATAGGTGTCCCTTTATAACATGAGAGAGCTTAGTGGGACTTGAACTCATAACCTAGAGGTTACAAGTCACAAGCTTGACCACTACACTAACTCAGTTGGGACCACCATGATTTAGACTTGTGTAATCCCCACACCTTATTGGCCTTGGCTGAAACCCAATCTTTCTCTGATACGAGCTTATGATAGACCTGGTTAGCTGAAAGTGATATCAAGTCACCAGATTTACATAGTGCCCAATCAAGCCAAGGCTGATCTGCAGATGGCCGAGGCAATGGAGTAAAAGGCTCAACTGCATGCATGATGTCAACCCATAGTGGCTGAAATGTCCGAGGAACCCTAAAGTGATGTCGAATACAACAAAACGAATATGGCCTGTCACTCACGACCAGGTATCACAGCATCTCGGATTCTAACCAAGCCTAACCTGACCATGCGGTTGAGTCGTATGCGTGAAGTATCTCTGTCTGGCCAAACAATGACATGCGACTCCACAAATGTTTCGAACTGCAAAGAGTTCAAAAGTAGTCTTTCATGACCAGGATCCCACCGAGCCAATAGTAGAACTTCATGCCAAGAAAGGAGAATATGCGATAAAATGTGAGATGAGCGAATAACGGACAGGATGAGCCGCATTCACAATGTCCCATCATGAAGCCTGCACACGTGTCCGTCCATGTGACAATCCCTCCAACTCAATCAAGTCACGAGCCATGAATACCCAAGTTGCTCCTGCAAACACATATCCTGAAGAAGCGCCCACCTACGCGCCACCATATGCAAGCGGACATCCAGTAAAGCAGCCCCACCCATTCTTTTGGGCGTCGTAATGTGATTCCATGCTATCCATGTTTGACCCATAATATTTCCTTGCCTCTTCCACAGCATAAACCGAATGGGAGCAACCAAACGGAGAAGAGATTTGTGCGTCCAAGGTAGCAAAGGCAAAAAATAGGAAATCATGCTAAGCATAATAACCTGAGCTACCTTAACCCTCACGTGCATAGGCCACCCTTGAGCTTTCCAATACACAAATTTATCTGAGATCCGAGCAGAAATCCAAGCAAGAAGCGCTTGGGGGTCCACATCCACACCCACCGGATACCCAAGATGACGAACAATGTCTCCTGTATGCACCACACGGCCTTGCCACCCTAATGCCTCAAGATCAAATTCCGTATACAATGAGGGCTGATTTTGTTGAATTTATTTTCAGCCCAGAAGCCAATGCAAAATTATTCCAAGCTTCCAGTGCTCGATCTATATTGGCTTTTTCGGCCCTGAGAAACATAAAAGTGTCATCCGCACGGGCTTGAGCAACCAATTGCTTGGCATGAGGGAGATGCAAACCAACCACTTCACCATGCGATGCAGGCGAGATAACATAGGATGAGTGGCAATGGCAAAGAAAAGAGGGCTAAGATGACAGCCCTGCCGGAGAGAACGGGTGAGAGAAATACCATCCGAAAGTCCTCCATTGAGCATAATCCGCGTGATAGAGCCAGAGCCAAGTAAATGCACCAAATTAGCCATTTTGGGACCAAAGCCCATGGCTGTCATTAACTGAGAAAGGAAAGACCAGCTGACATGATCAAAAGCTTTTTCAAGATCCAACTGCACCATCATAATCTCTTGCTTCTTTGCGTTGGCATAATCCACTCCAATTTGAACATTAAGAATATTATGCAATATATTCTTGCCATGCACAAATCCATATTGACATGGATGAATAAGAGTAGGAAGCACCTTCTGCAAGCGATTGGCAAAAATCTTTGTAAAGATTTTATACATAATACCCATAAGTGAGATTGGGCGCCATTGAGCCAAAGAAGTAGGCGAAGGGACTTTGGGCAACAAACGAAGTATGCCCAACTTCCAATCGGCAGGCATATATCCCTCATCCCAAACCCTTTGACAAATAAGCGTCAAAGGCTCTGTAAGCTGATCAGCATATTTTCGGAAGAACTCATTTGTCAAACCATCCCAACCAGGGCTCTTTCCCATGGGAAGTTTGGAGAGAACAGCTTCCACTTCCCCTTGAGTAACAGGAGCATCAAGCTGAACCGCCACATCAGGGTCAACTTGATATCGTACTTCAGCAAACAATGACTCCCTTGCAGCCAGGACAGCCAGCAAGATATCCTCTCGAGAGGCAAGCAAATCTTCATAAAACCTGATGCAATGCTGAATAACCTCAGAAGGTTGAGTAACCAGGTTGCCTTGGGCATCCATCAGCCTAACAATATTCTCACGCATATGTTTTTGATGCAACTTATCATAGAAGCGATGAGATTGACAGTTAGCATGGCATCCACAACTTCAGCATCCATAGAGTCGGTAAACATGAACGCCTGCAAGCCCTTTAAAAGTGACTCAAGAAGAGCCACATGCTGTTTTTGTATAGAGGCATTAGCAAGACCATAATGTCGCGCCAATTTCCGAGTGTTGGTAAGGAACACTGGCCAAGCACGATAATCAGCCACCATGGACACTCTTGTGGAGAAATGTCGTATCAACTGACGCATATACACATCAAAAACTTCATGCTCCAAAAAAGTGTGATTTAAGCGCAAAGGCAAGCATCCCAACAAGCCTTTATACGCATCCACAGGATTATAGACCATTTCAAACACAAGCGGCCAATGATCCGACAAAACCTGTTGCTGATCAACCATCATAGTAAGAACCTCTGGCAAAAAGAGATCTTGATGTAAAATATACATCCTATCCAATCTAGCATAAGTGCCCCGAAACTGTTGTGAGGCATAAGTGTAACCCCTTTTATCTGGATGCAACCAAGACCACATGTCTTGTTTTAGTGACCTTGCTGCAAATGCTTCCCATGCCATTCTCTCCGGGCCATCTATTACAGAATGAGGCGACGTGGCTTGCTCCCTGGAGACACACATATTAAAGTATCCCATTACAAAGCCAGGATGAGAGATTGAAAGAGCACACAAGTCATTCCACAGCAAACGGCGTGCACGAGCATTATTTGGAGCATACACCCCTAACAACCATAAAGGCGTATCATCCCAAACTTAGGCGACTTCTAATAGGATAGCGTTCTACTCTATCCACCCCAAGAGCCCCTGTACCCTGAGAAAGTTGGCCTCGCGGCCTCTCAATCCTGGTCTGTTGCTGGGCACCTGAACCCAAAGGGCGACGAGCATATGTATGTAAGGGCCCCTGATGAGTACGCAAAGGCCCCCGCCAAACAGCATCTGAGAAATCCCCCCGCGGGGCAACAAATCGTGTCTTTTTACCACGTACTTCCACCCATGGCTGCTCAACCTCATTCTGAACATCCACATGTACATCCATGTGCTGGGCATCATGTAAAGGAGCATCATGCTCATCTTCCACGGGCAACTGTCCATCAACGATATCCTTGGTAGCAGCAACTTGTTCTTTCTTAGGACATTCGGAGACAAAGTGGCCCATCTTACCACATTTGAAACAGTGGCCAGCAAATGTATCCCACCTCAATTCATACATTAAAGGTTGCAGCCCAGCCATATTGACACGCAAATGTGTCGGCCTAGGTCTCCCAGTATCCCATAACATGCATAGACGATTTCGGTTTCTAGATGTCATTCGAAGCACCACCAAGACATCACCGATACCTCGCATGAGATCTGGTAAAACACGCCAAAACATTGGTGGGAATTGTTTCACTTCAATCCAAACTGGGCAAGCCTGGCGCAACATATCTTGGTACTCTGCCATAGGTTTCCACGGGACCACATGAACCAACTGCCCATCCAAAAAGAGTGGCACCTGCTCCAAGACTGCCCTACGGGCTTCCGAAGTGCGAAAAAGTATTTCATAAAAGCCTCTCGGACCATCATAAATCTCCTCAAGTGCCTCAGGCGACACCAAGCGGCCCAACCATGCTCTAAGATGAGGCAACAACGGAATACGCCCAGTAAAGAAGAAGATAGCAGCACGATCATGAAAATCTGCTAGCTGTTGTAGCAACAAAGGAGTCTCCATGCATACATCAGCCACACCACCATTATCTACTGCAGCCATTTGCACGTTATTTGCCTTCACATATTCTTGCAGAAGCTCACTTGTGATCTGCAGCAAACGTGCAAATTCCAGAGAAGGTACCTGAGAACTTTCCTCTGCATTCTCTCCAATATTCACCAGAGTGTAGCTTGCATCAACATCAAGCCTTTGACGTTTTTGTTGCTCCGAGGCATCTGAAGCATAACCCACATCCTTCTCGATCATCTCCTCAATAAGATCCATGTTAAGGCTATTGGCAGCCATGCCACCAACAGCAGCAGCCGGGTCATCCAAATCCATGTACAAAAGCAAAGAAAACCCTTTCTCTCAAACCCTAATTCAGCACCTGAAAACCCTAATTCAGCACTTGCAAACCCTTAAATAGTTGCTTGAACCATTGCTGCACCCTTGAGAAAACCTGCAAACCTGATTTTTTTTTAATTTTTTAATTTTTTTATTTTTTAATCTTCTTCCACTGCTGCCTGAAACCCTAGAGCCGGAAACCCTGATTATATAGAACTCTGATTTTGCAGGTGTTGGTGTCCTTTGAGGCAGAGCCTGCGAGGGATGCACGGGCACCAGTGAGCGAACCTTGAGCTGCGCACGCGGGAGCTGGTGACGAATAGGCGTCGTCATGGGAGAGTCGGTAGCGTGCAGGCGGGTAGGGAGAGTGCAGCTTGGAGCCGGCGGCGTTGATTGTGCAGGACCCAGCAGGTGTAGGCAACAGGACTGCACCTGTAGCAGACGGCGGGAGCGGGGCTTTGACAGCGTGAGTACAGAAGGCAGCGATGGCAACACACCAGGCGTAGGCGGGCATTGATACCCTCTCTCTCTCTCTCTCTCTCTCTCTCTCTCTCTCTCTCTCTCTCTCTCTCTCTCTCTCTCTCTCAGAGATCCATCCCCCTCCTAGCCCCTACACGGCAGGAAATTACTCTCCAGAGAGCAGAGACACTTAGAGCCCGCAGGAGACAGAGGACACCTGGCGTTCGGACACCACGCCTATACCAGAGAGAGACGACAGAGATCAGAGCTCAGTTTCACAGAGAGGGTGCGGAGCGATTGGCTCGCTTCAAAGCACACCCAGGCATGTTCTTCAGGGAGCTGTGGACACCCCCTTCACTGATGTATACCATTTTATACCCCCAGTATGGTACAGGATGGAGCTAGCTAGGTTACATATCATGATTGTATACTCCATGCATATAGCTTTGCATTCTCCTAGTAGTAGAGCTCCATCCCCTGCACACCCAGATTCAGCTTTTTTTTGTTCAGTACTTTTTCATTTTGTTGGGATGACAGAGGATACCCCATACAGGTACTCCGATTTGTCTCATAGGCCGAGTTCGGTCTTTTGGAAGACGTTAATAAAATCTTTCTTTCTTTCTCTCTCTCCCTTGCACACACGTAAGCTCTCCATTGCAGGTAAGCAATTTCTGTGTTTTTTTTTGCTTTGGAGCTTGTCAATTTGTGTTTAATTCTCTGTAAGAAAAGAAGCCGACTGTGTAAGGGCGGCTGTCTGGTGCTGTCGACTCTCTGTGGGAATCTGGTGGACTGTGTAATAGCCCACTGTGTGTGGGGGGGAAGACGGCCAGCCAGAGGGATTTGGGCTGGGAATCTGGACGCTTGGCGCCGCTGTGCACACACTGTGGTGCGCCCGTCTCCAAGCCCGGAGTGGAGGTCACGGCACCTTATCGGAGGGAGTGAGGTGTCTGCCTTGTCGTCTCCAAGCTTGGAGTGAGACGACCGGCGCAACCCAGGCGGCCAGCCAAGCCAGCGCCGGCGGCGAGCCCACAGGCGGCCAGCCAAGCCAGCGCCGGCGGCCAGCCCACAGGCGACCAGCCAGGCCAGCGCCGGCGGCCAGCCCACAGGCAGCCAGCCAGGCCAGAAAATAAATTTTTATTTTTTTTGTTTTTTTAAAATAATCCAGGGTGGTTCAAGCACAGGTTCTCGCAGGGAATAATTTTTTTTATGAGTTGCAGGCACCTTTCTCTCGGATCGGAGCATCCCGGAGTAGCGACACTTGTAGAGGCTCACAGCGCAACACAAATCGGCAGTCGACGACAGTCGCAGGCGAGGGGGGTGACTATTCTCTCTCCACTACTCATTTTATTAGCGTTTTTTTTTGTAATTTTCAAGTTCTCGCATTTTTATTTGTGCAAGAATTAAAATATGTCTGCAAGGCGTAGTGTGTCCGCACCACTTCTCTAGGATTTTCAGGTCTCTTGTCCTCGGTCACGGGTTTGACCCCGATCGAATTGTCAGCAGGCCGTATACGCCCGACCGTTGTCCGGTCCGGAGTGCGCTCGTCGATCACGCGTGATCCGCCCAGTGCTCTCCTCGTTTGTTGACCCTGCCTTAGGACCCAGCGAGCCCACAGTGGCCACAGCAGGCAGATGACCCCTTTCTGGCCGATGAGCCAGATGACATGAACACCGACGTCGCCGAGGGGATCGAGGAGGACCTCTTGGAATATGACGACGACGATTATGACCTGTTGGACCCTGCCGACGTCCTGACAGAGACAAAGCTCTCTAGTGGACTTTTTAAATATCTTAATGCAAAACTGAACAGTATGGATAAAGTCTAGGCTGACTTAGTCACAATGCTACAGAGCATCTCCACACGATTAGACGCACTAACAGCCGCCTCGGCTAGTACTCCGACTCCTCGTGATAGACAAGCTCTTGCGGCACGGGTGAGCGTAGCCTCGCCAGTGGTTGCAGGAGTACAGGCCGACGCGCCTGCGGGGCCGTCCGTAGAGACAGCTTCGTCGTTATTGAAAGACTTGAAGCCGCCTAGTTTTGGTGGCGAGGAGAAAGAGAGAAACAAGGACTCGGTCAACATGTTTCTAGCAAAGTGGTCAGACTTGCACGCGTTGCGATAGCAGCCTAGCCGGGTGCAGCCCGTAGAGGCTAGCCTCTCATTAACCGGCAAAGTATACAAGTGGTGGATGAGTTTGACAACTCGTCCTGCCACTTGGACGGAGTTTGAAACGATGTTTCGAAAAGAGTTTTTACCTGTTAATGAAGCGGAGAGAAGCTGGGAGTTATGGGAAAAGTGCTCGATGGAGAACAAATCCTTGACTCGGTACATCTCAGACTATAGGGAGATAGTACTCAAGCTAAAGGGGATCGATGCATTCCAGACATTGCGAGGCTTTAAAAGAGGCCTCAAAGATGATTACCTTGAGTACATAGAGCCCTTACAGCCTAAAGACTTAGCAGAGGCAATTAAGTATGCGCAGATATTCGATGACATCAAGCGCCATAGTGCGCGTGGTGGTTCGAGCAGGACCGAGGGTAGTGAGAAGAGGAGGTCAGGCCTTAAAAGAAAAGGGTTCCGCAGTGATAAGCAGGGGGATAGGATGGACCAGGGAGGACAGGGTGGTCATTGGTCTAAAAAACCGCGATCATCCAAGAAGAAAAGAGACAGCGAAGTCCAAAAAAAAGAGGAGTATATTAAAGCGCGAAAGAAAAATCGCTGCTTTAATTGCAACGATGTAGGACACACGAAGGCTGAGTGTCCAAAGCTTAAAGCGAGCACGAGCGGCAACGAGCCCAAAAGAGATGGTAAATCCTCTAGGTAGTTGCATACAGTGCAGAGACTCCCTCTCAGCTCCGCGCAGAGTTCAGAGAGGTGACAGTGTGTCATTGTGATGAGCATCACGTTTGTTCGGTGACACTAGCGATGTGGCAGCCTATTGTAGGTCCGCATGACATGGTGCGCATGTATGGCACTATAGGTGGCCGTAGAGTCATAGTTTTTATCGATGATGGAGCTAGCCACTTCTTGAACTACTCGTTAGTGAAGATGTTTGGATTGACTGAGACCCAGAGCGATCATGAGTATACTGTTGGCCTAGCCAACAGGTATGACAAAACGGTATGGAATACCGTAGTATTGGGGGTCCCATTATCTATGCAGGACTATGAGGCTCCGCTTGACTTTTAGGTCATGCACTTAGCCAGAGCAGACGTATATCTAGGCAGGGAGTGACTGTATGGCTTGGGCCCTAGTCTAGCTCGGAGTTACCTACATAATACGCTACGTTTTGAGCATGGAGGTAGAGTCATTGCCTTGCAGGGCGACCGTACTGTCCCCGCCACACCACTTATTTCCTCCATGGAGCTTGTGCACAGCGGTCCGCAGAGGCCAGATTGCAGAGGTATATGCTTGTTACTGTTAAAAGTAGTATCTCATGTGGGAACGAGTCTTAACAAAGGACCTAAGTTATTATTTAATTTATGCTACATGAGTCGGCCATTTCCATTGTGAGGGTATAAATACCCTTGCCCACCCATTGTAATTCTCATCTACTCATTGCTAAAGCACTTCAAGCCTTGTTCGTCAACTTCTCTCTCTCTCTGCGTGTGTTCAAGCTTCCGCTATACTACATACTTTGACATGGTATCAGAGCCATAGGCTCTTGATCCTCGGCTACACGAACACCAAAGGAGAAGAAGACGCAGCAAAGGCAGCACGCTTGCATTTCCTGCAGGCGGCAAAGAACTTGCGTTTCTTACAGGTGGCAAAGAGAGACAAAGGGCAGCTCGCGTGTCTATGCTACATGCTTCGAAGGTGACAAGGCCTCAAAGGGCGGCAACGTTTCAACGTTTTTTTTCCAAGGTGGCAGAGCACAATAGCGAAGGTGTTGGTGGCTGCAACAAGGCGGCTGGCTAAGGAAGTGGCACCAGAAGCAAGGTTGACTAATGCACGATTATCATTTGCATTGGTTTATCCTGATCGCCATGGTCGCTACATCGTTCGTACTGTAGTGAGAAGAAGACCTGGGAGTTCTAGCAGGCAACTATTGGTCGCCTGGAATTACAGTGGTGCAGGGGAAGTGCTACCTCCTACAGCAGTAGCAGCAGCAAGAGACAAGGTGGAGCTCATAGGGGATGAAGGATGCAGCATGGAGGACATAGCCATAGTGCAAGGGGAGATTGGCCCAATGCCAGATGGCATACCCTCATTCACGGTGCAGATACTAAACCTGTGCTTGGGGGGCTGTCCAATAAGGGACATTCACGTCGTTGTAACCCCTTCTGCCATTACCATCCCTCATCCGGGCTAGCGCATCATACACGCGCAAGCGAGGATGGTATTTCCAGAAAAATCAAACGTTTTGCTAGTCAAAGAGCAGAAAGCTTCTAAGCCGAACAGAGGCGTATCGCAAGTGAATAGTTCACTCACGAGTACTCAATTAGCTGCATTGGTCCTCGTTAAGTTACCAGAAGATTATGATGTTATCTCCCAAGCATTGCGGCTTCAGGTCACAAAGAACAAGCTGGAATTTGATGAGCTCAGCTCATTTCTTATCGAGGAAGAAGCAATCTTAATCACCAAAGGTAAAGTGCGTGTTTCAAATTCAAGTCAAGCACTTACCTCACAGGTAACGAAGAAAGGGAAGAGTCGTTGTTTCAAATGTGGCAAGAGAGGTCATTTGTCAAGGGATTGCAAATCAACTGGCAAGAACTCTAAGAACAGCAAGGACACTTCCAAGAAAGACCAAGGGCAGGATAATAGTAGTACCAGTGACTCGGCCAGTGACTCGGAAGGCACTAACCAAGCCAAGGTGGCGGCACAAGCCACCACGGCTCGGCCTCCAGCGTGGTTTCCCCTCATGCTTCAGCCAGAGAGAAGCACATGAGCGAGAGAGGGGGACTAACCTAAGCTCCCATCAGGTGCATTGGAATCGTGTGTCGGCATTCAAAGCACAGGCATCTGGCAAGGAACAAGCTTGATAATCTATGGACGTGATGTGTTCACAGTTCATTGGTAGCAGACTATGGACGGGATGAGTTTCTAATTCATTGTGTAGCAGAATTTTGGGCGTCGTGTGTCGACAGTTCAAGGTTCAGAGGATTTTTTGAACGTGATGTGTTCACAGTTCAACGAATGGGGGATCATGGATGTGGGTTGTCTGCAATTCATTATTCTATGTGGCACCTGAAGCTCAAGATGGCATTCCTTGAGGAGACAGGTTGTTTGGTGCATTTTTCGAGGTGTTTTCGGTATCCGGCCAGTACTAAGGTGTCCATGGTTCCATCTGCATCGACTTGGTCTCTTCATCTATGCCCACTATGAGCTACAGAGAGGGTGTTAAAAGTAGTATCTCATGTGGGAACGAGTCTTAACAAAGGGCATAAGTTATTATTTAATTTATGCTACATGAGTCGGCCATTTCCATTGTGAGGGTATAAATACCCATGCCCACCCATTGTAATTCTCATCTATTCATTGCTAAAGCACTTCAAGCCGTGTTCGTCAACTTCTCATAGGCCAAGTTCGGTCTTTTGGAAGACGTTAATAAAATCTTTCTTTCTTTCTCTCTCTCCGTGTGTTCAAGCTTCCGCTATACTACATACTTTGACAGTTACCCTCTTTTAAATTCTGTTTCTGTAGATAAAACTGTAGATGATGTTTGCGTAGACAAACAAGGAAAACAAAATAGCCTTGGACGAGACCCACTGTTTGAAAATCCTGTTTGGCATGCATGCGATTCAAACAAGGCGAAAGAGACATTAAAGAAAAAGTACATAGATACTTTAATGAATTTATTAGAGGAATTTCAGGATGTTTTTCTTGATGATTTGCCAGATGGCTTACCACCATCTAGAGAAGTATCTAGAGAAGTAGACCATGGCATCGAAGTTATGCCAGGATCAAAACCTATAAGCAAACCTGCTTATAGATTTAGGCACTCCGAGGCTCAGGAGGTGGAAAAACAATTGTGCACGGTCGCTGAAGCTTTCGCTCCCCCCTGCTCACGCTGCTGCCTGCACGCACACCCCCCTCCCCGCCCTCACGTCTGCTACCCTCGCCTGCCCCGTCCTCTCTGCCCTCGCGTCTGCTCCCCCCCCCCCCGCCTGGTCTTCTCACGCTCCTCGCGCCTGCTCTTTTGCGCCCGCCACCCTCTCCTTCACGCCCCCCTGCTTTTCCCCTTCATCAGCGACCCGCCCCCTCTGCCTACCTCCGCCCTCTCCCCCCCACGCCCTTTTCACGTTTCCTCCGCCCCCCCTGCCCTTTTGCCGCCTTACGTCCCTCCCGCTCCTTTTTGTGGTTTTTTCCGTCCCCCTCTGTTTCTCTATCTTCCGCCTTTCCCCCTCCGCCCCTCCCTGCCTTTTTTTGCAGCTCGGTTCTTACAGGACTCTCCGCATTCGCTTCGCCTTCGACTAAGCTTCAGACACATTTGGAGTGCCCGGACAAATGAGAATGATGTGTGGACACTTCAGATGTGAAGAGGGACAAAAACATTAATGTTTTTTAATGTTTTATTGAAGGTTGCCCCTAGGCCTTAGTGGCCCCTAGGGAACTTTAATGTTGATTAAAGTTGGGGCCCTAGGATAAGTTTGGAGAGAGGCCACTCCACTTTTGGAGTTGCATGCCTCTCTCACCTCACTCTCTTGCTTTTGGGAGTCGTGGAAGCTCAAGCGTGGAGAAGGAGGAGTGAAGCAAGTCGGCTGCTGCAAAGAAGTCTGATTGTTGCTGTGTGTGAGAAGAAAACAGGCAGTACAAGGCTGTACGACTGCAGGTACAAGTGTACAACTACAGGTACAGTTGGCGTTGACAGGAAACCGTACTGTTGCAGAGAGGTACTGGCGACGGCTGCAGCTGCAGTTTTCAGGCAGTGCAGGCTGGTACGACTGCAAGTACAGTCCTGTACGACTGCTGGTACAGTGTACGGACAGGGCAGGAGCAGGCGGCGTTGGATTGGACAGGTACAGAATTGTACCAGCTGGTACAGTCGGGTACAGGGGTTGGTTTTAGACAATGCAGGCAAGTACAGTCGCCACGTGGGCTGCTGGTACAACTTGTACGGACAGGAACAGTACTGAATTGCTGGTTTGTACAGGCAGGTACAGCACCTACAGTAGCAAACAGAGCTTTCCAGAGCTTGGTTGGTGCAATAGTCAAGTGGTTGCAGGGGAAACAGTACAGACAGTCGTTGTCAAGTGCAGACTGGTACGAATTGTTTCACGTGTGGAGAACCACGTGCTGACTTGGTAAGCTCTGAACTTGTTCATTTGTCTTTCTTTCCATTGGCTTATGTCTGCTGCAGATTTGTGCTATTTGGCCCCTTGTGAGAGGAGGGGTATGGCAGATTGAAAAGGGTGGAAACAAAGATTGGGACAGTGAATGTATGTTTGTGCTGAGTTGTTGAATCATGTGCATGAGATATGCCAGATGTATGCTCAAGGCTGTCCTGCTGAATGGTCTTGGCTGATCAGAGGGAAGCACAGAGTGTTGCTTTGAGACACAGAACTGTGTGTGAATCCTCTGTGCTAAGAGGTATTGTGGGCTGCCAGATTGGACATACAGGTGTATTCTCTTGGCTGGTTTTATTGTACTCAGCCTTACATATTTTTGAAATTGAATAAAGAAATACCGCAAGGGACGCCAAGCTTTGGGGCCAACAGGTGTCGTTCTATTTTCAGATTTGGGACACTCTAGCTCCAATCAAATTTTGTTTTATATCTGGACTACAGGTGGAAGGGTGACTGCTAGTCTATCGCACTTTGGTTTCTACCAGGGGCCGGTTTCTTCCATTGCTGGGACCTATCATCAACTTTCTTAAGGGGGTGAGCTCGTGGTTGCCTTGAGGAAAGTCATCGCTGAAAAATTCAGCAACATGTCTGATACAGAAGATGAGTACTTTTATCATGAAGAGGAAGAGCAAGAGACCTCTCCTGAGAGAAATGCATCTGCTGAGGATATTTTTGCAGGAGAACAGGCTGCAAATGATGAGCATTATGAGGATGTAACACAGCCAGAAGATGTACTTGGTAAAGAGGATGATGATGCTCGGTTTAAAGATCGTTTGGCTAGTGTTATGGATGTGTTTATGCAGCTCACACAAAGTGAGAAGTTTGCTGAATTTATGAGATCCCGTACAGAGCCCGAAAAGAAGAAGAAGAAGGTGCGTTCTAAGAACCTTCCTCAAGGTCATAGTGGTGCCATCCCACATGATCCATCTTTTGGACAGTTTCCGAACATGCAGCATGCTTATGGTGCTAACTCTCAGAGTTCCTTCTTTGGACAGCCATCTATTCCTCAGCAGACTATGCATCCAGGTTATTTTGGTGGTGGCTCGGTGTTCCAATCTATGACTGGGGGTTATCCTCAGGGAGGCATGGGTATGCCAGGGCCTTTTGGAGCTAATTTTCAACCTGGTATGCAGGGGAGTATGTATAGTGGTATGCAGTCCGGTATGCAAGGAAATATGTTTGGTGGCATGCAACCTGGAATGCAAGCAAATATGTATGGTGGCATGCAGCCAGGTATGCATAATGGTATGTTTGGAAACACGGCTGGAATGTATGGCATGCCAGGTGTGGGAATGGGAAATGTTGACCCTATGATGGGCATTATTGTTGGGGGCAGCAATCTTGCGAAGCCACTTCCATATGATAATCTAACGCCTATGGGAAAGGCGAAGGATTATAAGGAAGGGGGAGCTGCTGTGAAGTTTGATACATTCAGTGGAGCCAAAGATAAATTAAAAGCACTTACCTTTTTACAGCAGTTTGATGCTGCTTTTTCTGGTGGGAATTACACCGAGTCCTCTAAGGTGAGGAAAGCTGCCACTTTTCTCAAAGGCAATGCTTTGCAGTTTGATGCTGCTTTTTCTGGTGGGAATTACACCGAGTCCTCTAAGGTGAGGAAAGCTGCCACTTTTCTCAAAGGCAATGCTTTGCAGTGGTGGTCTACTCCTCTTTTGCAGGGCATAGCACCCGCTACTTGGGTACAATTTAAACAGGTCTTCTCTTCCGTATGGCTCACATCTACATTTGAGGTGGATGTTATGACTGCATGGCACAAGTTGGATGCTTCAAAGTGTGAAAATTTGGAAGGTTATAACAAGAAGTTTTGGGAAGCTTTACTCCCAGTGACTTCTTACCATGCAGTGCCTTTGTCTGAGCAGGTAGAGAGCAGGTAGAGAAGTATTGTTGTGGGCTGCCCAAGGAGGTGCGAGATTATTGTATCAAGACTCGAGTAACGAACATGTCACAGATGATAGAAAATGCTATGACAGCTAATGCGTTACTCATTGGAGGTTCATCTGGGTTTAAAGGAAGTAAGAACTCGAGCAAGAAAGCTGAAAAATCTGGGCATGCTTCACGTGATGCTAAAGGGTCTTCAGAGACGCGGTATAAGAAGTTGCCAATGCCCAAGAGAACTCCTGAGGAAAGACAGGCTTTGATAGATGCTTGGAAATGTTTTTACTGTACTGAAGAGGGACATATGTCATTCAATTGTCCCAAGAGAAAGTCCCAAAAGGACTCTGACAATAAAGGAGAGCCCAAGTCAAAGAAACCAAAACCTTCTGCTGCAGGGTTAGTTCCTGATCTTGTGGGGGAACAGCCAGGTGGTGAAGAGACAGAGTTGTGCAGGGCATGGGGCAAAGTAAGAGATCAGAATGCCTTGATATTCTTTGACACAGGTGCTAGAGCCAACTTCATTTCACCAGATTTGGCTGGCCGATTGGGGATTCGTGCAGAGGAGATGGGGCCATTATATGAGGCTAATATGGCTTGTCCAGGGTATGCAGAACCCGTTACTCCTATCATTGGGAAGCTCCGGCTTCATTTGCAGGGTTATGTGGACAGCGAAGAATTTTTCATCATGCCTCTGGATGGCTGTGATGTTTTGTTGGGTATGCCATGGTGCCACAGAGTACATGCGGTGGTGGATACATACAATAGGAAAATCACTCTAACTCATAGAGGGAAAGAACATGTTTTGGATGTAAAACTTAAAGGGAAATCTGTTCCTATTGTATCAGCTTCGGTAATTTCATCAGTAATGAAAAAGCATCTTTTCGCGTACTTGATTTATGTAAAGGATGCACATGATGATGAGTCTAAGTCTAATTGGTCTATGTTAGATAAGGACAGGATTGATTTCTTATGCGGGTTCCAAGATTGTTTTTCCGAGTCATTGCCAGGAGAACTTCCTCCTGAGAGGCCAGAAGATCATGCCATTGATCTAATTCCTGGTAGTTCTCCACCAAATAGACCGCCGTACCGTGTTAGTGCAGCCCAACAGGAAGAAATTATGAGTCAGGTGCAGGAGCTTTTGAATAAAGGGTTGATACAGCCTAGCTCATCACCCTTTTGCTCACCTGTACTCCTAGTATAAAAGAAGGATGGTTCTTGGCGCATGTGTATTGACTACAGGGCGCTGAACAAGAATACCATCAAGAATCGATTCCCCATACCGAGAATCGATGACATTTTGGACCGCTTACAAGGCTCCACAGTCTTTAGTCACATTGACTTGAAAAGCGGGTATCATCAGATACGAATTAGACCCGAGGATGTGCATAAGACAGCATTTCGAACCACGTTTGGGTTGTATGAGTTTTTGGTTATGCCCTTTGGGTTGACAAATGCACCTGCCACATTTAACAGAATGATGGACAGGATTTTCAGGCCTCATAGAGCCTTTGTGGGCACATTCTTTGATGATATGATTGTGCATTCACAAACTGAGGAAGAGCATAGAAGGCATTTGGCCATTGTGTTTGCAGAACTCAAGAACCATAGGCTGGTTGTTAATGGCAAGAAGAGTGAGTTTTTTTTGCAAGAGATACATTTCTTGGGGCATATTGTATCTAAGCATGGAGTCTGTATGGATCCAGCAAAGGTGGAAGCAATTCTTAATTCGCCAGATTTGAGGACCGTGCATGATGTACGCAGCTTTCTAGGATTGTGTTCCTATTACAGGCGGTACATACGGTATTTTGCTGAAATTGCTTCACCTCTTCATGCCTTAACAAAGAAGACAACTCCGTTTAGATGGGCTGATCGGGAAATTACAGCATTCAAAAAGCTCAAAGAAAAGCTTACTTCGGATCCAATATTGGTGTTACCGGACCTCCGAAAGGCTTTTGTTGTCCAGTGTGATGCATGCGGAAGTAGCGTTGGGACAGTTCTCATGCAAGAGGGACATGTGATCGCCTATGAGAGTAGAATATTGCAAGATGCCGAGAAGCATTTACAGGTTTATGAGAAAGAGATGTTGGCTGTAATTCACGCTCTTTCTACATGGAAACACTACTTGCTTGGGGTTGATTTCACTGTGCAGACAGATCATCACACCTTGCGTTATTTCCTCATGCAAACTAAGCTTTCAGAGAAGCATATGCGTTGGGCAAACTTTTTGTCTATGTTTCACTTCCAGATTGTGCATGTGAAAGGCAAAAAGAATGTAGTGGCAGATGCTTTGTCACGCAAGCCACAGGTCTCCGCAGTTTCACTTGCTTATCATCATGAGCTTGATGAAATGAAAGAGCAGTATGCCCATGATGAGGACTTTGAAAGGTTGTATGATCAGATGTCTTAGGGTCAGCGGCATGAGCATTATACTCTCAGAGATGGGTTTCTATTGATGCATAGCAGACTGTGTGTAACAAGGCCATTGCGACTCAAGGTTATGATTGAAAGTCATGCTCCACCGTATGCAGGTCATAGAGGTATTGACGCCACGGTAAAAGCAGTGGAGACTTTCTTTTATTGGCCAACCTTGAGAAGAGATGTTGATGCCTTTGTGAGGCAATGCATCATATGTCAGAAGGTAAAGTTTGACCGTCAAAAGACACCAGGGTTATTACAGCCTTTACCTATTCCAGACAGACCTTGGGAGAGCATTGCCATGGATTTTATATTTGATCTTCCACGGACACAAACGGGCAATGATGGCGTTTGGACTATCATATATAGGTTCAGTAAGCAGGCTCATTTCATTCCCGTGCGTAAGACGATCAAAGTGGATCATATGGTGAAGTTGTTCATGGCGAACATCTTCAAGTATCATGGCTTGCCTACGTCTATCATTAGTGACCGTGATCCACGGATGATGAGTTTATTCTGGAGAGGGTTGTTTGACAACATGGGTACAACTCTCAAGTTTTCATCGTCATTTCATCCACAAACAGATGGTCAGTCAGAAGAGGCTAACTCTACAGTGTTGGATCTTCTTAAATGTTATGTGTCAGAGCACAAGCAACAATGGGAAAAGTATCTTCCTTTGGTGGAGTTTGCATATAACAACACTGTCCATTCCTCGAGGCGGGCAAGGCGCCTTTTGAGATTGTGGAAGGAGGAAAGAAGGTACCATCCATTTTGCATACAAAGGATAAGATCTTTGAGGCTGATCAGTATGTGGAAAACATGGATGAAGCTTATCGGAGAGTTAAGTTGGCACTCCAGAAAACTCAGCAAAAGCAAAAGAAAGCCGCAGACCGTCACAGACGTGATTTAGAGTTTGCATTGGGTGATTGGGTTCTTTTGCGCTTTGAAAAAGCTAGACTCAAGAAGATGAAGGGTAAAGAGCGCTTATTCCCGAAGTTGAGCATGCGTTATTATGGGCCTTTTCAGGTATTGGAAAAGATTGGTGAGGTAGCCTATCGTTTGAAGCTACCAGATCACTGGAGGATTCACAATGCTTTTCACGTGAGTCTCCTTAGACCTTTCCATGGGGATGTGCCTGAGGATATATCAGATGAGGCTCAGCCGAAAGTTGAAGTCATCATAGATATACCGGAGGCACGTGGAAATTTGCAAAAGATGCAAGCATGGAAGTCGTGGAAGCTCAAGCGTGGAGAAGGAGGAGTGAAGCAAGTCAGCTGCTGCAGAGAAGTCTGATTGCTGCTGTGTGTGAGAAGAAAACAGGCCGTACAAGGCTGTACGACTGCAGGTACAAGTGTACAACTGCAGGTACAGTTGGCATTGACAGGAAACCGTACTATTGCAGAGAGGTACTGGCGACGGCTGCAGCTGCAGTTTTCAGGCAGTGCAGGCTGGTACGACTGCAAGTACAGTCCTGTACGACTGCTGGTACAGTGTACGGATAGGACAGGAGCAGGCGGTGTTGGACAGGACAGGTACAGAACTGTACCAGCTGGTACAGTCGGGTACAGGGACTGGTTTCAGACAACGCTGGCAGGTACAGTCGCCACGTGGACTGCTGGTACAACCTGTACGGACAGGAATGGTACTGAATTGCTGGTTTGTACAAGCAGGTATAGCACCTACAGTAGCAAATAGAGCTTTCTAGAGCTTGGTTGGTGCGATAGTCAAGTGGTTGCAGGGGAAACAGTACAGACAATCGTTGTCAAGTGCAGACTGGTACGAACTGTTTCACGTGTGCAAAACCACGTGCTGACTTGGTAAGCTTTGAACTTGTTCATTTGTCTTTCTTTCCACTGGCTTATGTCTGCTGCAGAATTGTGCTATTTGGCCCCTTGTGAGAGGAGGGGTATGGCAGATTGAAAAGGGTGGAAACAAAGATTGGGACAGTGAATGTATGTTTGTGCTGAGTTGTTAAATCATGTGCATGAGATATGCCAGATGTATGCTCAAGGCTGTCCTGCTGAATGGTCTTGGCTGATCAGAGGGAAGCACAGAGTGTTGCTTTGAGACATAGAACTGTGTGTGTGAATCCTCTGTGCTAAGAGGTATTGTGGGCTGCCAGATTGGACATACAGGTGTATTCTCTTGGCTAGTTTTATTGTACTCAGCCTTACATATTTTTGAAATTGAATAAAGAAATACCGCAAGGGGCGCCAAGCTTTGGGGCCAACAGGTGTCATTCTATTTTCAGATTTGGGGCACTCTAGCTCCAATCAAATTTTGTTTTATATCTGGACTACAAGTGGAAGGGTGACTGCTAGTCTACCGCACTTTCGTTTCTACCAGAGGCCGGTTTCACGGGGCTCCCAAAAGAATATGGGAAACATTGGCACACGCTGATATTGGGACCCTACCAAGAGCATGGCTTGCTCTAAAGAAAAGCTAAATGAGAAGATACCTAATCGATATCCTAAGACGACAACTACGATAGTTGAATCAACAACCTATTGAAAAGTGATTCACTAGTGATTTGTAACACAAGGAAACTGAAGTTCATATATGTACATGTTTACCGAAGGATAAAAGAACGGGATCTAAATAACATTACATATGCGCAGCTTATCTATGCGATAATAGCATAACCACCTATGCGATAATAGCATAACCACCTATTTCCTACTTTGAACATCAATTCAAGAACGCAAAAATAGGTGGTGATAATAACAGCAGAAGCAGCTAGCTGGCTAGTAACGACGAATCAGACATCGGCTTAGTGGTTCCTTGCTCGAGACTTGTCAGCTGCATCAAAAGACTCCTGAACCGTAGGTAAGTCTAAATCCTCGAAATCCCCACTGCTGCATGCACTTGCATTGTAAGCCGAAGTCCTTTTCTTCCAGGGTGTTACGAGATCCACATTGCCGACCAATCCCGACAGTCGCTCTGAGCAAGCAGCAACATACTTTCCTCTCCTTTTGCAGAATTTTTTAAACTCCTCCACATCCATGCTGTTCTTACAAAATGAACAATAATGGATGATAGTCAACATAATCATAACCAGCATACACAAGAAAACCAAACAATTCACAGGTAAAAATGTAGTGAGATAGAACTCAACATTATGTGTACCTTGAGCAATCTGGTCCAAAATCAGCGCTGATAGCTTCAATGGACTCCTCAAACTCCTCGTCTCATTGAGACTGCGTGTCACACAAAGATGTTTATGAACCACAGAGAAAATCACTTATACACAACCAAGAAGCAAATTGAGCTTACGAGAACCAATCCACTTGTGCTAGGGAAAGAGGGTTGTCTTTTTGATTCTTTGTGAGAGATCTGCAAACATTTGGAAAGCAACAACCAACATAAGCAAATATCATCATCATCTCTCTCTCTCTCTCTCTCTCTCTCTCTCTTTCTCTCTCTCTCTCATAGGTCATTTTGGCCTCTTGAAGACAGGTCATTTCATTTCTGTACATGCTCGCTAGATTATATTCCCCTTTATAGGAATAGCTTTTCCTACCATGATGTATATGCCAGGATGTTGTTATACACAGGTTTTGTCTTATAGATTGGTTCGGCCTTTCAAAGATTAGTACTATCTTCTCCTTCTCCTCCTCCTCCTCCTTGTGCGCACGCACAATCATAAGTTCGTACAATATACCAGACCACTCATGGTCTCATAGGTTTATTTCATTTCGTTCCAGGCTCGCGCTACTTTACAAGACAGATCAAGAAAGAGGAAAGACTTAATGCGACAGGAGACTACTAAAGAACCATGGGAAATCGCATGAGACTAATAAAGAACGAAGGGAAATTGCAGCAAGAAAGATGCAATGCACAAACAAGAGAGGAGAGAGACAAGTGCAATCACACAGAATAGATCAAGAAACAAGCAACAATGAGGCAACGGGAGATGATAGGGGATTGCGACAAGAAAAGAGGCATGCACACAGCATAAAGATGATTACGCTGAGCCAAAGGAGGAAGGCGAACTCTCAGCAGCGCCCTTCTGAGATGCACAAATCAGGGTCCTTCCTTGCAAATATGGAGAAGAGGATACCATGGGACCTGTCAGACTTCTCTGAGGACGATGCGATGGCTTCGCCCTATGAGACCTAACTCAGAAGAGGCCAATGGGAAGACTGCCTTTGGCATCATCTTCTTTCCAGCTCCGCCTTCTACAAGGACTGTCGCCTGCATCACTTTGCCTGCGTCACAGATCTTCTTGAGGTCGCCCAACTTTTCAGGTGTACTGTGGTTGAGTGTTTTCGTCAACTCTCTGGTTCTGAGGCTAGATACATATGTATATGCTGTATGTATTGTATATATATATATATATATATATATATATATATTTGTGTGTGTGCGTGTGTGTGTTTCTCAGAGAAAAGAGGGAGAGAGGGAGAGGGAGAGAGCCCATGTACACGTTAGTACCACAAATATATTGTTTCCAAAAAAATTATGCGTCTCGCTCATGGCCGTAAGGAGTCATATAGGCGATGCGTTCACCAATGCCAAAAAGGGCCATGGATCTGTCGGAGGACCCAAGTTAGACGACGTGACATGGGCTTGATCTTGACTGTCGGATCCCAAAGTAAACTAAGGTGTAAACTAGGGATCGATAACTTAGGTATAATGGAACTTCTTGTTTTAATGACGTTCCAAGGCATGGTCTGGGATTGCTTCTTGTGAAGACCAACTCGTCCCGGCTTCGTATGTTCCCAGACCCATCTTCCTGTAAAGTGGAAAGATCATGTGTTATAACAATTTACGTGTATTTGGCTTATGCGGTACCCTCCTCTTGACTTCTCACAAATCTAGGGCTTGTCTCGCTACTGTACATTATTTAAGTACTTTGCGAGAACACATCAAAAAATTCGAGTTCACAACGTATGGACTAATAAGGGAGATTGTGAGCAATATGATAATAAACTTGTTGAATGAAGTAGTCAACCCCTATCACCCAAGCTAATGGACAATCTGAAAGCACAAACAAGTGTTCATTATGCACGATGGACTTTTGTGGCGTAGCAAGAACAAACTCCTCAACATACATGTGCATGGAAGTAGCTATGCACGTGTCAATTGATAACCAAGGATGCAAAACATATGATTCTAAGCATCTACCACGCACGTACCTCCGGTCTATTAGCTCACTAACTCTACAAAATGTTTGATGGGCCCAAACCAACATCGCTCAAAAATATGTCAATCCTGAAGGTCACAAGCACTATACACAACATGAACTAAGCTTAAGGATCATGGGGGAACCAATTTACATCCTCAAATCATGTCCAAACGAGCAAATCTAACAGAATGGTTGTAAGACACACCGTAGGACAAGTGCCCGAACATGAGAAACGTGAGTACGTAGCACCCTATAGGTCACTCTTGTATAGGCATCACGTGATTTTTGTGAGTCATTCACGGTGATACTTATGACTAAATACATGTATCTTACTCCTTATCCTAAGCCTATGTTGATATTGAGCTATTGTGTTGCTATCTAAAAATGTTTCTGTAAGATCGTGTACTTGGTAATTATAAAACCCGTAATACTATAATTGTAAAAGTGTCCTGCCAAGTTTAGTCACTTGAGCTTGTTATTTGGTCAAAATCCGAGTGTTGTGAGATCTCTGGTTAGACATAATGCTTGTGAGATCCTTTCTATGATGGTTCTTGTGGTGTTTGAGGTGTAGTGTTGATTTTTGAACCTGTATGCACCAATACTGGCATATCCCTAGTCTAAATTGGCACCCTTCAAGACACGAATCACAAATCCTTGCCTCTTGTGTAAATGCACATCTTCTACAAGTTTGTGCACCATAGATTTGACATGTTTGCTTTGTTGATGAAACATGGTGTCCTTGTGAATCCTTCAATTGGTCAAATATTGACCCTTGTGCTTTACCCTGGTGTTTGCGGGTCGCCGCGCGACGGACGTGGTAGCCTAGCAAGAACTCTTAAACATAATGTCTACGGAGGATGTAGCTGACTCGGCTAATGCATGGAGGCAGTAGTGCGGGTGTCAATCGATACCATAGAGTAAGAAGAGTCTCACGAGATCTACGCTAACTAACGGGAGGACGTCCCCTAAAAAAGTTGTGCGGGGTTTGTGAGCACCCACGAGCACATGTGTAAATTGAGTGGATTTCAAGCTAGCAAACAAGAGCAAACACAAGCCTAAGTAACGGGAACTCTATGGCTACAGTACCGAATCAATGAGATGGGCAGAATGGCTTCTACAAACAAAATATGCGGCCACTCGCTTGTGGACGAGCGCTCATGCCCAGAAATGCCTCCAAGTGGACTTGAATCCTTCTTATAGACCTCTAGGTCTCGTGTACTTAATCTTGTGCCTAAATCCTAAGTATATTGTCCTAGATCTGAGAACATGTGTTCTGAGCGCTCGCTTTGTTGACACCCAAAAACCACATGAAAACTTATGAAAGCATACATTGACACAAAGCTTATTGAGTAGAGGGTGTCGAGGGTGTAGTAGATGGAGTACTCGACAAGGTAGCCTGAGTAGAAGAGGAAGCTCTACCATCTCTGCAGCCGAAGGTATGAAGCTCTCGTTGAAGACCACGTCACGACTAATCGTGATGGTGAGGGTGGTCGGATCAAGAAGCCAAAAAGCGTTGGACGCTTGATTGTAACCCACAAAAGTGAATTTCTTGTGTAGATCCAACGTATGGCCAATTGCCTTCGGTAGAAGTACAAAGGCCGGGCACCCAAACACACGGAAGTGTGCCACCGAGGGCTTGCGCGCATGATAAGCCTCATACAGCATCATGTCCTTCACTGCAATCGTGGGGGAGCGGTGTTGGATATGTACCGTTGTTGAGCAAGCCTCTGCCCAATAGGTGCACGGTAAGGAAGCATACTCAAGCATTGCTCAAGATATCTCCACGATGATGCGGTTCTTTCTGTCGACAACACAAGCTCGGTGATTTTCTCTAGCCTTTAACTATTCTAGAGGGTAAATGGACGCATATTGCTATGGATTTCATTACCGGCTTACCTTCCATGAGGGGATGGGATATCATCTATGTGGTGATTGACCGATTGACAAAAGCTATCCATTTTGTACCAACAAAAGTGAGACACTCAGCATCTATGGTGGCACACCAATTCATGAAAAATGTGTTCAAGTTACATGGTATGCCACAGCAAATAGTGGGTGATCGAGATATGAAGTTTATGGCACATTTTGGCGTACATTGTTTGATAGCATGGACACCAAGTTTACTCCTAGCACGTCGTATCATCTAAAAACCAATGGTCAAACCGAGAGGGTCAATAAGTGGCTTGAGACTTACTTGAGTCATTATTGCTATGAAACACAACATGCATGGGACAATTGGTTGTATTTGGTAGAGTTTGCCTACAATAGAACCTATTATAGTAGTTTTGGAATGACGCCTTTTGAGGCTATGTATGGCTACAAGGTGCATGTACCGATCGTAGCATTCAAGCAAGAGAATGCAAATCCACGTGCTAGGAAGGAAGTGGAAAGAATGCAAACTCTTTTGCAAACATGCAAAGAGAACATCAAGAAGTCTCAAGAGAAGATAAAGCATTATAAAGATGCATATTGAAGGTCATTGGAATTCAAAGAAGGAGACTTTGTGTTCTTGAGGATACCTAAGACTTGATATGGATCTCTCAAAGGAAGTACCAACAAAAAGCTTGCACACCGTTATTATGGGCCTACAATGTATTGAGAAAGGTTGGTGAATTGGCTTATCGATTGCTACTTCCATCTACTACAAGGATACATGATGTCTTTCACGTATCACATTTGAAGGCACATGTTGGGTAGGAGGTGCAAGTATTGGATGAGCTTCCACCCATGAGTGAAGATGGCATGGTGGAGTACATTCCCAAGAAGGTGTTGGGAGAAAGAGAGAAGGTGTTATGCAACCGCACTTTGTGTGAATACCTTGTTAAGTGGAAAGTTTTACCTCAAGATGAAGCACTCAAGATGAAGGAACATAGCAGCCTGCCTCTATGTTGGAAGGGATGGAACACCTTTTTTATGCATTCAAGGTTCATCCCATGTTATCACTTCATGGCTTGAGTGATCAATGCTAGTTCATTGCAGGAAATGGAAGGAGTAACAGGAAAGTGGTAGTCTAGCTTGCCTGGGATAAGTTGAGCATGCATAAGAGGGAAGGAGGCATTGGCATATTGCACTTACCCATACATGTTAAGGCCAAGATAGCTATGAACCTTCCAAAATGCTTACATCAAGAGGAGACTTGGACCAAGTTGTTAAGGGAACTGGTTAAGGATTCTCATGTGCTCCTTAAAGACAAGTGGATGGGATTAGGTTGGAAACATGAGTTGTTATCTCATGCGTCCCTAAAAATTACAAGTTCTCCCTTTTGTAAGTTCTTATGTGTCAATTGGAAGGAAGTGTTAGGGCTGATAAAATGGGATGGCTGCACCGGAGTCACAGAGGGAATGCTTTGTTTAGCCTGGGAATATGGTGGACTCATACGTTTACCCCTCCTTTGGCCCTGCTGGACATCGAATTAGCTAAAAATCTTAATAAAAAAGATCTGAGGAGATTGGCTGATTTTTGAGATTGGTCTCTAGTGGGATGGAACGAGCTGGACAGCTGAAGGATGAGTTTAGGCTCCAACCTGGGAAATTGTAGCCAGTGAGACAGGTATTAATAGAAGTGGAGAGGGAATGGGTGTTTACTACATTTTTTATGAGACTTGCTAGCTCAAAGACTGGTTATGGTTTACTAGAGTCAACAAACTAGATAAAAGGGTAACCAAGACTCTGTATGAGGAGCTGAGCAAGAGTGATGTGAATGTATGGTTTTGTAATAAAATCTGGAGGGTGAGTTAGAACTCTAACATTTAGATGAAGATGTGGAGGCTAATATGGGAAGTGGGTATTCTCAATAAAGCTAAAATTTTCTTGTGGAGAGTGTGTATGTGGGCCTTGCTTATTGGGTATAAACTTATATAGAGGATCTTCACCTCTGGGAGTTGCCCTAGATGCAAATCATCACTGGAGGATGGGAGACATGCTTTTTGGGACTGTCCAGCAATTAGAGAAACTTGGGGCAAAATTGGGAAATGGGTTTCAAATTGCATAGTGATGCAAGGCTATTAGGGGGACGAGGTGTTGGGTAGATTGTCAGTATATATGATGGAACAACTAATTTGGTTTAGTATTATTAGATATTGTTGTCTTTGGGAGATATGCAATTCTAATAATTGTATAATTTTTCAGAAAGAGAGTTGCCAAGGAGTTCATGTGATAGAATTGATGCATAAATGTGTATATAAGTGTTGGTTTGTATATTATGTTAATAAAATAAATGATGGTACTATGGTGTAGCTAATCCAAGCCTTACCATATGGGATTAGATGATCTGATTTTTACATGTGGAGACTCTTGTATATACTAGGTTTTCCTAACAGATGTTGTCAAGTGGCAAGGCTATACAAGTCTGCATTTGAAGGCAAACTGTCTAAATTTAGGTCAAAGACGAAGAGATGGTATGTGAAGGAGGAGCGACCAATATATATATTTGTTACCTTCATTGAGAATTCTTTGGGTGCAAGACAACGCTAAAAGTATGGACAAAAGGAGAGTACATGGAAAAGCTGTGAGGTCCCATGCCCGCTCCGGGCCTCCTACCGACGGCAGAAGCCCGCACGGGGCGGGGTCCACACACTCGGGGCCTCGCCCGCGGATGTTCGGGATGAGAGGCTAGCCCGGGCGGCCCCTCCGAGACCGGCCCGGAAGACTCCCCTTGCCCGGAAGGCACGGGCGATTCCGCCAATTGGGAAAAAATCTTCTAACGGAAAATTACTCTAACGAGTCAAGTCTTAACTAGATAAACTGATCTGGCCAAACCTGAAGTCACATGGTCAGATTAAGAAGAGACTTGCACTTGGTCCATGGAATCACCGTTTTTTTCCTCATTTACGAGGCACGGCCAATGATCCCCTCCCACAGAACAAGGTCTTCTCAGGATTTAAAACTAATTACCGTAACTAATCGTATCTAGTTGTTTCTCAAGAATCCTCCAATCCAGCCATCCGGCCCGTGGATTAGTCAACCACTCGACCACTGAATTGGTGGGATTCCTTTATAAAGATTTGGTTGGGTTTTTGCGGGTACCGAGGAAAAGAGTTCCCAGGCCCCCTAGCCGGCGATTCATGCAAAAATCAAGGTAGGCATGCCACGTACACACCCAATATGAAAGTGCCATTTATAACAGATTCGACTGGCTTTAAAAACAGATTCGACTACCATTTATAACAAATTCGACTGGCTTTAAAAACAATCCTTCAATAGAAATCATAATATTTTTTATCATCATTTTCTAAAATTTTGAGTCCATTGTACTACAAAATGTATCCTCTGAACTCTCCGTTGAAAGACCAGCTGGCCAACCGACGAGATTCAGTATCAAAATTTGGTTCTCAAAAATGTTTCCTTTTTGTCCATCCGAAATCTTCCTCAATGTACGCGCAACTGCGAGCCCATGCATCGCCTGGTCAGAACCCTCTAGGATCCTCCTTAGGTGTCCTAGCACTTCACTCAGGGACGGCTTCGTGAGTCCTCGCCCATCGTACCGGAAGCGCACCATTTTAACCGTACCGAGGCTGGTGAAGACCTCAACAGGCTTTGCCGCGAGCAATGTCCCTTGACGACTCCCCGCTAACTGTTCCAACAAACCTCCTCTTAGAAAAACATAAGCCAAATGCTTCCTCCAGCATTCTGGCGTAAAACAGTCCTTTGAATTAAAAAACAGAGGTTCCAATGCAAGTAAAATTCCAGTTTGAGATCGGTTTCGACAACCCTTTTTTCATAATTCCCAGTTTCATAATGAGGATCCTTGATCTCTCATGAGGGTAATCTACCCATCATTTTGTCCATTTGTCCAACTAGATTCTTGGTGAGTTTGGTCAAGGAAAAACTAGATTAGTTTCGGTAGTCTATTCTTTGGATTTAGTAACTGGAATTGGTCACGAAGTTTTTGTCTGATTCAGATCGAGAGAAGGACAATTAGCTTTACTGTCCGTCCCTCACGTAGTCTAACCAAATTCATTCGGTTTAGTTCTACAAGGATTCCCTTCAACTAAACATCTAGATTTTGGGTAAATATCAATTTAGTGATTTCACTAATTAAATATTCAAAGATATTCCTTCTATCACATAATTTCTCTATCTTAATTCATTAGGTAGAATTATGGTGGAAATTCAATTTTTGACACTAAAATTTAATTCAAATCAATCTTTTCTTAAATATCATAAAAATTCTTTTTTTAACTAAAATATCAATATTTACTGCTCGCGAGCCAGGCAACTACGGCGTGGGATATGCCAAATCGGCGCCACCAGCTTCATTGATCGTTTCGGCGCTAGAGAGAAGTCGCTTTCTCTGGAGCTTTTTTTGAATAAACTTGAAATCCTTCTTTTTCTCATTTCAATGAGTGCAATCCAATTATCATGGGAATTCCTCTTTTACCATAAATTAAATCTACTTAAAATTGTTCTTAAAAATTACATAAAAATATTCATTAATTCCTTTACACTAGAAATTACACTTTCCTCATTTAAATATTTGGATTCCAATATAGTGGGAATTCCTCTTTCATCATTTAAAATTTATCTATGCAAAAAGATAAATTTAACTAAATTTTCTCTTAAAAATTTAAATAAAAATCTTCATAAATTCATTTACACTAGGAATTACACTTTCCTCATTTAAATATTTGGATTCCAATATACTGGGGATTCCTCTTTTATCATTTAAAATTTATCTATGCAAAAAGATAAATTTAACTAAAATCCTTCTTTAATTTTTAAATAAAATAGGCATTATTTTAGTATCACAATTTTTCTCTTACTTCATTGGAGTACATGGATTTCTATTGTCATGGGGATTACTCTTTTAACATAAAAATAGATTACTAGAAATTTCTCTTTTTTATAATTAATTATTTATGCATATACATAAAAATTAATTTTTCATGATTATAATGAGAATTATTCAATTAATCTAGGATGATTAATCCTAGAATATGGTAGGAAGTCCTCTTTTCATATTATGAATGAAAATGATTTGTGTTAATTTTACAGAAATTTTGTCATAGCTCCGTTGTGCTATTACTGGTAACTCTCAATAAATTTGAAAGAATAAAGTTTAGTATTATTCATGTGATTAGAATAACCACTAATTGGATCATTATCCAATTATGGATTGATTTTTAATTTTACCATAAATTTAATAGCATAAAAGTATTAAAAAGCCATTATTTTGGCCTTCAATTAGACAATCATAGAAATTACTTTTAGATTAGAGAAATGCTTCATGAGAAGCTTCATTCGAATTGAGAATAGGTCATAAGAATAACCATTCTTTGGGGGAGAGAGAGAAATGCTTAAAAACCATTATAAATTAAGCATAAATAGAAATTTATGTATTTCTTCATTACAATACACTAAAGAACTTTAATAGTATTCAAAAGCCATTCAAATTAATGCTTCTCAAGCTTGAGAAGGGTTGAGAAGAGAAACATTTGGAGATGTAAGAAAAAGAAGACAATAATCCACACTTATCTCCTAAATTAGTTGATTCTTTGATCACAATAGAGGCCCCCAACCAATCAATTGGTTTGGTATATTGTTGGAGTCTCCAAGGAAGATTGAAGACAGAAAGAAGCTCCAATCTCTTTAATTTGTAGAGTATTTTTAGAGGATAATAGAAAATAAACTTAACTTAGAGTAATACCAGCATAGTTTAGTTCACAGATGAGAATACAAAGGAATGAGGGTCTATTTATAGGTGAGGGAGGCCACTAACTGAGTCCAACTGAGTTCTAGAATTTTTGAGCTTCAGTTTGGCTAAATTTGGACAAGTTTTGGACCAGTTTGGCTTCCTTTTTTATTTGGTTTGATTTAGGAGAGATAAAAATATCATATTATTTTTTAGTTTAAAACTCATCTACACATGTGAAATAGGCTCCTCCTTGAAGGGTCCCTTTTCCTTACCCATGTGTCAAAAATGAATGATTACTCCAAAATATCTCATTTTTTATTAAGACTTCATAATTTTTAACTAATAAACCTAGTACTTAGTCAACTCTTCATCTTATATGGGTATTTACTCATTTTTTAGTATTTTTTTTATTTTTTAGATTTATCTTGTCCCAACACTTGGATTAATCTTATTGGTCCATAAGAACCTTAATTGGACCATAATCAAAAAAATTTCAAAAATCTTGACCCTTAGGCTAAGGTCTTTCAAATCAATTTTTATTAATTCCAATTGCACCTTGGAAAATCTATTTTGATTTTCTATTTCAGGGAAACATTTTTTTTATATCTGTAGAATTTATTTATCCAAAAATATTTCAATATTGATTTACTACTCTAGAATTTTTTTATCTCACTAGGCAAAACAAGGAAAAATAATATTTTCTTGTATTCAAAAACATAGAATGATTACAAGGGATTGAAGTAGAGGCTTAATCAATATTCAGCCTGAGGAGGAATCTTACATCCTCTCCCACTTGAAAAATGCAAGATGTCCTCATCTCGCAAAGTGGGGGTAACCCTTCGCCAACTCTTCTTCTTTCTCCTAGGTGGCGTCTTCTAGAGGAAAGAACTTCCACTTTACTAAGAATTCTCTGAGGACTCTACTCCTGAGAATCTTCTCCCAAACGTCAAGGATTTTCTCAGGTTGGAGTACCATCTGGCCTTGAGTTGGAGAGATCAATTATTCATCATCCAGCACTTGACTCGGGCTAGGTACATAATTCTTAAGCAAATTGACATGAAATATATCATGTACCTTGAGATGGCGAGGCAGAAGAAGTTTGTAGGCTAGATCGCCCACTTTCTTTTTATGATAGCATACGGCCCACAGTATCTGGAAGAGAGCTTCTTGTACGTCCTTAAGGATAAGGAACTTCTTTTTGGTTGTACTCGAATGAAGACCATATCTGATTCTTCGAACTCTCTCTCAGATCTCTTTTTATCTGCATACTGCTTTTGCTTGTCTTGGGCTGCCTTTATATCTTTACAGATGGATTGCATCTGCTAGTCCATGTCGTCAAGCATTTATCTGGACATTTCGACTCTGATCAATGGATCAGACCAAGTCAATGGTGTAAGGCAATCTTGTCCATACAAAGCTTTGAAAAGACTCATCCCAATGCTCCGATGATAAGAAGCATTGTAAGCAAATTCGACCAAATGCAGATGACTTAACCACTTCTTGGGTTCCCTGTTGCTGCAGCATGACCGAAGGATATCTTTAATTACTTGATTCACCCTTTCCATCTGGCCACCATCGATTTCGGGGTGCTAGGATGTGCTGAGATCCAAGAAAGTTCCTACTGCTTCAAAGAACGCAGTCCAGAACTTTGATGTGAATTTGGGATCTCTGTCACTTACTATTCTCTTGGGTAAACCATGCAATTTGAAGATCTCCTTAAGGAAAACTCTGGCAACATCCACTGCAGAGTATGTTTCTTTCACTGGAATTAGATGGGCAACTTTGGTCAACCTGTCAACTACCACAAAAATGGAGTTGTAACGTGATTACACTAAAGGTAATCCAGTGACAAAGTCCATACTGATGCATTCCCACTTCATCTCTGTGGGAATGTCTAGAGGCTGCAGTTTTCTTGGCATCTTGACTCTCTCTGCCTTGACTCTTTGGCACATCAAGCATTTTCGTACATGATCAAGTACATCCTTTTTGAGTCCTGGCCAGAAGAAGCTTTTCTTCACAAACATATAGGTTTTTATAAACCCTGGATGTCCAGCTATCAAGCTATCATGGGCTTCTCTCAGAATTCTTGCCTTTATTCCCTCATCATTGGGGATACATAGTCGATTATTATAATACATGCATCCTTCATCCAATTTGTACCCAAGAACTCGACTCATTTCCTGAGCAGTCTTGCTTTCCTATAATAGAAGGGTAGTAATAGGGGCAAAGAATTTGTCCTGTATGATTTTCTCCTTTGCTTCATTGATCAATGGATTTGACACCACTGTAATTGCAAGCAAGGAGGCTTTTTTGCTAAGCGCATCTGCAACCACATTTTCTTTCCCCGACGGAAACTTTATCTCAAAATCAAATTCGTATACAGGGTCTGCATCCATCTCTTTTGACGCATGTTGAGATCCCTTTGGGTGCAGATCCACTTCAAACTTTGATGATATGTCATCATCAAGGTGAACCTTTGTCCCAAAAGATAATGTCTCCACAACTTCAGAGCATACACTACTGAGAGTAACTCCAAATCATGACGGGGCATAATTTCTCTCATGTGTTCTGACTTTTCGGGATTCATAGGCCACTGCATAACCTTCCTGCATTAGAGCACCGCCTAAGATAAATCCACTGGCATCAGTAACTACCTCAAAGGGTTTGGTAAAATCTGGCAATTTAAGAACAGGGTTGGTTACTAAGGCTTTCTTTAGCTTGTCAAAGGCACTCTCACACATTGGAGTCCACTGAAAAAGTGTACTTTTCTTGAGAAGGTTAGTCAAAGGGGATGTTATCTGAGCATACCTAGGTATAAAGATCCTATACCATCCGGTCAACCCTACGAATCCTCTGACTTCTTTTACTGACTTGGGTTCTGGCCATTCAACTCTACTGCTTGGATCTTTGTGGGGTCAGGAGAATCCCATCCTTTGACACTATGAATCCCAAGTATTCAACCTGGTCAACAGAGAAGGAACACTTGCTCTTCTTTGAAAAGAGTTGGTGTTTTCTTTAGGATTCCCAGGACTTTGCGTACATGATCTTCATGGTGGTCTGCAACATTCTTTGAGTATACTAAGATATCGTCAAAGAAGACAAGAACAAAATCATCCAAGTATTCTCTGAGAATATCCTGCATAAGACGATTGAATGTCGCCGAGGCATTAGTCAATCCAAACCGCATGACTGTGAACTCATAATGCCCATAGCGAGTATTGAATGCTGTCTTTGGGATGTCTTGCTCCTTGATTCTGATCCGGTAGTAACCGGATTTGAGATCTATCTTTGTGAATATTTGGGTCCCACTTAATTGATCCAGAAGTTCATCAATCCTAGGAATAGGATACTTATTCTTAATTGTTAATTGATTCAATCCTCTGTAGTCAATACAGAGTCTTAATGTTCCATCTTTCTTCTTTTGAATGAGAATGGGCGCACCCCAAGGTGAGACACTGGGTCTGACGAATCCTTGCTCTAATAGTTGTCTTAATTGTTCCTTAAGTTCTATGGCTTCAGGGACTGGCATTTTGTATGCACGCTGGGCTACTGGGGCTGAGCTCCGGGGGTTAATTCGATCTCATGATCTACTTCACAGTCAGCTCTTCAGGAAATACATCTGCATACTCACTTAACCACTCTGGTTCTTTAGCCTTGCATTTTATGTCTACTGGATTCATTTTAATGACATACACAGCTTGCCTCTTTCTGAGCCCTTTTAATAATTTGGAAGCCTTGACTAATTGCAGCACTGGGGATCCGTAAATTCTAATTCCTTGAACTTTATTCCCGTGAAGGTCAAGGAAAGAGATGGTTCCTTTGTGACAATGAATGTCAGCCTGATTCTTTTGGAGCCAATCCATTCCAAGGATTCCATCATATATTCCCGAGGGTAGGACTCTGAACTGGCACTCTGTTACATTCCCATCTAGGCTAAACTGAATAAGGCCAGTCTCAAGGTGAGTGAAAAGAATCTTCCCACTGGCTAATTTCACTTGCATAGGTTTCCCTGATTTTTGATTTAGGACTAATTTACGCAGACATCCTAGGGAAATAAAAGAATGAGTACTTCCTGAATCAATTAAAAGCTTGAATTTCTTACCCTGGTACTCTGTTGGAGTCTGGAGGACTGAGAATTGACGGTTATTCCCCTGATGCTTAATTGCTACATAGATCTGTTCTTTTTCTTCCTCCACTTCCTCAACTATGGTGACTGCTCTGGCTGCTGCAGTCTGAGGTGGAACTCTCTCTCTTTGGTTATTCCAATTTTGGAAGGGAGTTTGGAAACTGCTTTGCATGGAGGCTGCAGGCTGAATTGGCACTCTTCTTGGGTTACCCTGATTCTGGCGCGCGTGGGACCCTGATTGGGACTGAAATGAAGGAGTTGGTCTCTGAACTCTGGAACCCTAGCTTCCTTGGCCCACCGAAGGAGATGGGCAATCCTTAAGCTGGTGCCCAAATCCCTGACATCCGAAGCATTTGTTCTCGCTTCGAAGTTCTACCCTTTGTATTCTAGAGAGAGCCGGAGTTCCTAAGAATGTACTTCGGGGGAAAGGTTTTCCTTCATTTCTGAAGCTTTCCGTCTCCACATTCTGGTTAAGACGTTGGTTTCTCTTTGGAGGCAAAAAGTTGGAAGAACTTCCTGGTGTTTGAAATCTTTTAAAGGATGAGGGAGCTGGCTTTGGTGGGACTTTTACAATGAAGGCTTTGGCAAAGTCCTTCGCCATTTTGACAGCTTCAGCCATGGACACTAGCTTGGCATTTTTGACCAGTGTGTCCAAGGGCTCGTTCATTCCTCGAATGAATCTGGCCATGAGTTGCTCTTCATCTTCTAGAGGTGGTGAATATTTGAGTAGAAGAGCGAAGGCCTGATGATATGCCTTGATGGATTTGCTCCCCTGCTTCAGCTCTAAGAATTCGTTCATTTTGGTTTCCAAAATTCCAGGGGACAAAATCTCTTCCTTAAATTGGTTTTAAGGTCGTTCTAGGACTGAGTATTTCTGTCTAGACAGTTGGTGTCACAATGGTTCCTTCATGCCACCCTGGCTGTTTCCACTATCTTCAGCCTAGCAAGAGACATTTTGCTTTGCTCATTGTAGCCGGTGACGTCAAAATATTCTTCCATGGCTTCCACCCATTTCTCCACAGCCTCGCCCAGGTTCTCCCCTTCTCCTTTAAAGGGTCCTAGTAGCTGAGTTTTATGAAGAGCCTTGTGAACGTCAGGGTCAAGCTCATTATCTTCAGAGAGAGGGTCTGGCTGACGGCCACGGTTTCCTCATCTCATGATTCTGCCAAAAATGATATATTATTAAATTTTCATTTTTGATATTGTCCACGAGATCCATTAGAGCCAAAAACGTCTCAAAATGGGCTGTGTAAGGAATTTCGCTAACTTGCTAATTAGTAGAATGTTGACGGTCAAAACGGCTCTAAATTTGGCCGCTTTGGATATTTAAAGCGTATCTATGTGATTGAACACGTATCTAAGTACATATTTTAAAATCTAAAAAAATATATCGTTTTCATGCTACTCTTTCATGGCTCGTCTCGAAATTTGTTCTCTTTTAGTGACTTCGCGGCAAATACTTATTTCTCTTACTTTTGAATGACCATTCCCTCCGAACGCGCTCTCATCCATTCTCCAAAAAATTTCACTCCTCTGCTTCTCTAAGAATTTCACAAGCTACATCTCATTCTCATTCTTCTGCGTCTCTCATGTTCTAATAGCTCTGCTAATATTTTTAGCTCTGTTAGTAATGAGTGATACATCTAATCGTAAGTTTCATTTGAATATCAAGCTCAACCAAGAGTATGCAACTACACGGAGTCTACCAAAGACCCCTTTCATGTGCGAATGAAGCTCAACATCTTCGCAACGAAGGAAAGAAGCATATTGACCTATGGACAGATGGAAGTCTATATCCACCGGATCCCAGAAGAGGACGGTATCCTTCTTTTCACACACCACATGATTTGATTAGATTTGTTGGTGATGGGGTGGATGGCTTACTTGGTTATAGTTCAAGACTATCTCAATCACATGCAGAATATATTACATATCTTCAAAATACTTTATCTTTGAATGCAACAAAAATTATAGAACTTGAAAACAAAATACTGTCTTTGAAACAAGAAAATGATCAATTGAAAACCTTAAAAGAAACTCCAATAGGGTTAAGAGCACGAGTAAAACGAATACGGGATGTAGTTAACTTGACAGAGAGATCTGGACAAAGGAAAAAAAGGTTAAAACTTGTAAGAGATCATGTTACTACCCTTCTAGGATTTGACATGTCTAATGCTCAGGAAAGGGTAAGATTTTTGAATGAGCTTATGAATAGGTCGGATATCTTGAAACTTTTGAAACTTCCTGAAAATCAAACTAAAAAAAAACTAGTCTTTCAACATCTACTAAAAGATATGGACTTATTGGTTCAGCCTTCCCAAATGCAAGAAGTTTGTGACACAGTGGGAGTGAGTAGAAAGGGATACAGAGCCATCTCTAAAACCTGGTTTCAGGGTCCTTAAGTATTACAAAATCAAAGCTTTTGGGTTGCCTAGACCTCACAATGTTGGAAAATATAGAACTGTGTTAAATGAGAAAATTTTTAAACATTTTGGAGAGTATTTCTATATTAAGGGAACAATGCCATATGAGAGACAAAAAAAAATCATCTTTTGAATACAACGTTTATAATAATATTTGGATGAACATTAGAAAAGTCCAATCTTTTATGGTGAGATATTACAACATTCGAGAAATAGATTGTGAAGGAAAACTTGTATTTGTTATAAAATTAGATGAAGCTCAAATTTAAAAATGTCAGAAAATGGAAAGAATATCTATATCCCTAATGAATAAAGCATTGGACTATAGTCAAGGTAAGCTTGATTCTCCATACCACAAAACTCAATCAGAAATGGAGCTATGGTGGATTGGATCAGCTCATGTGCCAGTAGAGAGTCATGAAACATTAAAGTGGCTCTTCTCACATACAGACATTCCTTCAGTTATTCAGAGCCAAAATGCACGTGAACACCTTCATGTAGACAACATAGGTGATTTCATTGTGGAATGGCATTTGAGTGCCGACCTCAAGGCGTTGAAGTGTATATTTGGTGTATGTGGAGAAGCAAATACCAAATATCCATGTCTTTATTGCATGGCAAGCACAGGGACAAGAGAATGGCTTGCAGAAAATGAGATTGAAAAACCACCATCTAGAAATAATGTGAATGTTGTCGATTATCCAACTTCTGTTAAAATTTGGGATCCAATTCTACCAATACATTTAAAGAATGTGCATATATGTACATTGCATGCAGAGATAAGAATCTTGGACAAATTGCTCCGACTTCATCTGGACTATGTATATTCTATTAAGCCGACTAAACTTGCACTTCTATAACCTCCAAGGAAGATTGATATCTGACTCCTCAGCTGCAGCTGCATAGCTAGAGTAGCAAAGAAAGTATCTTGCTCTTGAGGCATTGAAACCTGCAGCATATCCAAAGATTCTAAGAGCAGCAGCTCTCTCTAGAAGCAAGACCTTGTTAGCATTTATTTGAAGGGGAGTGTATCCCATGAACCTTGACAACACCTTCAAGGCAAATATTGGCAACTCAGCATCTTCAGAGAAGTTCATGTGGAATGCACAGAACACAGCCTTATCCAATGTAGGTAAGTAGTGCATGAGAGCAGATGAAGGCCTTCTTGACCTAGTCTTTGTAGCTTTCACTCTGCTGCCTTTAGCTCTTCCTAGAAAATCATCCTTATCAAGCAATTCAATCTGCACGACAAAAATCTCACTTTAAAAAAATTACAATCACAATAACATTTTGCAAAAGATTAAATGGAAACTACCTTCTGCAACTCATCCTCAATTACTACTTTGTCTTTCATCAAGTTGCATGAGCCAACCCTTTCCACTTTATCAGAATCTGCCTGAAGCTTGAAATCTCTGCCAAAAGACTATACCTAACTCAATAAGCCTGTTCTCAAAATCCTCATCTCTAAGGAAAGGTTTCTCCTCATCCACTCTTTTAAGGCACAAGGCAAGTGCATCAGGAACAGGGATAAATGAGTGGTGAGATGTTTGTAAATCAAGTGCCAAAAACTCTTCCTTTGACTCTACTTCTGTATATCAATAAAGTCTTTGGTCACCTCACAAACTTCTGAAATTGCTGCAATACAGTAGTCTTCCCTGATATTGAAGAGACATTGAAGATAGGACAAAGAAATAAAATCTTTCTCATTGATATAGAAGAAAGGAAGGCTTGGAACAGTAACAGAGGACTCAGATATGCTTGCTTCCTCTGAGGGCTCTTCAGTAACAGTGAAAGCCCTAAATTCAGCAACATCAAGATTGGCACTTTCTTTCTCCTCAGCTTGAACATCAATTTCTTCCTCTTCTAAAATCTCACTTTTCTCTAGCTTTGAGACTGTGGTGACATTTAAGTTTTCTTCCTCCTTCTCTGCATCAATTTCTGATTCTTACTCTTTATCTTGTATTTCTGCTCTCAAAAATAGAAAGAAAAGAAAGGAGACATCCTTGGGGACAAGGTTACAAAGCTTTTTATGAATTGGACAAGAAATGGATGAAGGGCATGTGAAAGAGATTCTATTTGAAAATCTACTGAACCTCTTTGTAACTTTGGCTTTCTCCACTGACAGCTGAGTAAAATCGGTAAGGTGACAAAAATCATTGTCTCCGATATGAAAACAATGAGCTTCAATTGACATTTCAAATTGTTTGTACTCCTCTTCAAGAATGTCCTTAAGCTTCATCAAAACATCTGAAAGAACAAACCTTGGATTGAATATCTCCATTGCATCTACGTATACCTTCATGTCATGAACATCTTGCAAAATAGCATTCAAGAGTCTTTCACTTGGGCTTTCTTCAACAAGTTCATGTCGTCCCTCAACACTTTTACTCATTGTGATATTTGAGAAAAACGCTGGAATAATTCTGAAGACGGCTTAGAAGTCTTGATATGAAAGAGCCCGAACGAAGCGAAAATAAGTGGTCCAAAAGTTATGGAATGCTTCTATCGCTTGGTGCGGGCTTTGGCAATTTGAAGGCTCGAAAAAAAAAAAGAGAGGGTTTTGCAAAATAGGGCTTGGAAGTCACTATATGGCACAGCTCGACTAAGCGAAAATAAGTGGTCCAAAAGTTTAGAAAAAAATTGAGAGAGTTTTTGAGAATATCCGATGGAGCACGTGGAGCGTGGCAAAAGCACCTTAAATAGTGACCGTTCGTGCCACGTGGCAAAAATGATTGCATGACACGTGTATCCAACGGTCCTATGTACGACGGATTCGAGGTATAAAAAGTTAATTTTCTTAAAAACATTTCTATTTTTCACCGACACGGTATCAAGCGAGATCACTCCTCCAAAATTCCCGGAATCTCCTTTTACCCTTCTCACCCATATCAAGCGATAGATCTCATCCATATCAATCGAACCTTCTTCATCGCTTCGTTCCGGATGCTCCCCTATCACTTGGCCATTTTCACCTTGTTTCGGACATAGCTAGAACCAAGCGATTGCGCATTTCCAATACTTTTGGAAGCTTTCAATCGCTTAGTTTCATCTCCATTTGTCATTGCCCGAATCAAGCGATAGTGCTTATCCAACCACTTTGGATCCGCCCCATCGCTTCGTTCGGGCCACTAAGTTTTTTTTATCTCAACACACAAATCACCTCGATCGGGTCTCTTTTTTTTCTTTAACTTCAATGGCGAGGACAAAACAGACTGCAAGGAAAGTCTACCCCCCTTTGGAGACTGAAAAAGCTGAAGACAAACCAGGATCTTCCAAAAAGCCAGTTATCGATGAAAAACAAGAAAAGCCTCCTCCAAAGCCTCGTGTTGCTAGGGCAACAGCAAGAAAGAGATTAAACTATCAGGTGAAGTCATTAAGAGAGATCAGAGCGGCACAAAAATCTACTAGTCTTCTCATCTCCCCTCGACTGCCATTTATTCGGGTTGTCAGGGACATATCAGAAAGGTTAGTTGGCAAAATGAGAAACACAAATCTTGATAAAGTCCGATGGGAGTCACAGGCCCTTATGTGTCTTCAAGAGGCTGCTGAAGATTTTTTAATCGACTTTATGAATGATGGATACATTGCTGCTGCATTTGCTCATAGGATCACTCTTATGAGCAAAGATTTTGTGCTTGTGTCCAGACTTAGATACAAGTTTGACAAAGCTTTGGAACCCATTCCAAGTCAAGATATGAGGGCTTTTGAAATTCTAAATATTCCTCCAGCAAGACAACCCAAACAATCGGTTGTTATTGAAGATATTTCGCATACTTATAGTACAAGAAAAGCTCAGGATATTAAAGAAGAAGTGGAGAAAGAGAGAGAGCAGGAGAAGATTACAGAGGATGCCATTCTTTCTCAGCAAGCTGAAATTCTTCATGCATTCAATTCAGAACTTTATCAGAATGTAACAGGTCAAATGATAGTAGATGTCTCCATGCATGGAGAGGATGAGATTTATTGTGACATTGCCCCTAAAGACACAAGTATGCTTGTGAATCACAATATTGAGATATCTGACACAGTCCTCTTCATCTGTCTGAGGTTTGTTGATATGTTTTGTTTATGTCTCCAGATGTCTTATGAGGGATCTTCCTGACTCAATGGCTATGCAAGTGACCATTCTTGATCCCCTTGTTACACAATGCCTTTTCAATAGGCAAGGGGATCTTGCAAGTTTTCTCAAAAACTTTGATATGCTGACATCATGCAATTACATTGTATACCCTTATGTTGAAGTGTAAGACTCACACTCAATTATCTTTTGTCTATCATTACAATATTCACAACTAATTGCAGTATTCATCTTATCACAGAGGCCATTGGAGTCTTATTATCTTCAATCTATTGGATAGAGATGTAATCTTTATGAATTCTTTAGCATCCATTCATGGGAGAAGTAAAATGTAAGAATCAACTTTACCATGGTTTATGTTCTAGAGCAATATTTTGTATGTTTTCAATTGTTTGGTTGACCCTCAATATTTTATGCTTGCAGTGCTGCCAAACTTATCTTGAGTTTTCTACGTTCCACCTATGAAGACTACAAACTTGAAGATTTTAAGTACTACAATCAGGAAGTTCCTTTGCAGAAAGACTCAACATCTTGTGGATGGATGGTGCTTGCTAATGCTTGGAGATATCTTGAGTCAAGATTTAGAATGACAACACTTACTGTACGTTCATGTAATAATAGCATTGATTGATTGGGTCAATACATTTAGTGACTTTCTCGTATTAAGAAATTTTCTTATTTTCTTTTGCCTTAGTTGCATGAATATCCAGATTCTTGGGTAAGTTGGGTAAGGGAGAAGGCAGTGTCTATGGTTTTGGATAAATCTATCAATCCAGTTGATCCTGATTCTCCCTTTCCACCTAATAAAGGAGCTAAGGGTACAACTTCAAAGAAGAAAAAAAGGAGGAGAAGGAAAGCCATGTCAAGGATGGCTCATCCAAAAAGAAAAAGACCTCTGCCAAAGAGAAGAAGAAAAGAAAGAAGAGCCCTACTAAGAGCAGATCTTCCAAGGGGAAAAAGAGCACTACTAAAGAGAAGACCCATTCTAAAGGAAAGAGCCCTCAGGCTACAGAGAAGAGCCCTAGCCCTCCTGCTAAAGAGAAGAGCCCTAGCCCTCCTGCTAAAGAGAAGACCCCTAGCCCTCCGAGAAGAGGGGTCTTCTCTTTAGCAGGAGGGCTAGGGCTTTTCTCTTTAGCAGGAGGGAGACCCCTCTTCTTGGAGGGCTAGGGGTCTTCTCTTTAGCAGGAGGGCTAGGGCTCTTCTCTGTAGCCTAAGGGCTCTTTCCTTTAGAATGGGTCTTCTCTTTAGTAGTGCTCTTTTTCCCCTTGGAAGATCTGCTCTTAGTAGGGCTCTTCTTTCTTTTCTTCTTCTCTTTGGCAGAGGTCTTTTTCTTTTTGGATGAGTCATCCTTGACATGGCTTTCCTCCTCCTTTTTTCTTTTCTTTGAAGTTGTACCCTTGGCTCCTTTATTAGGTGGAAAGGGGGAATCAGGATCAACTGGATTGATAGATCTATCCAAAACCATAGACACTGCCTTCTCCCTTACCCAACTTACCCAAGAATCTGGATATTCATGCAACTAAGGTAAAAGAAAATAAGAAAATTTCTTAATATGAGAAAGTCACTAAATGTATTGACCCAATCAATCAATACTATTATTACATGAACTTACAGTAAGTGTTGTCATTCTAAATCTTGACTCAAGATATCTCCAAGCATTAGCAAGCACCATCCATCCACAAGATGTTGAGTCTTTCTACAAAGGAACTTCCTGATTGTAGTACTTAAAATCTTCAAGTTTGTAGTCTTCATAGGTGGAACCTAGAAAACTCAATAAGTTTGGCAGCACTGCAAGCATAAAATATTGAGGGTCAACCAAACAATTGAAAACATACAAAATATTGCTCTAGAACATAAACCATGGTAAAGTTGATTCTTACATTTTACTTCTCCCATGAATGGATGCTAAAGAATTCATAAAGATTACATCTCTATCCAATAGATTGAAGATAATAAGACTCCAATGGTCTCTGTGATAAGATGAATACTGCAATTAGTTGTGAATATTGTAATGATGGACAAAAGATAATTGAGTGTGAGTCTTACACTTCAACATAAGGGTATACAATGTAATTGCATGTCAGCATATCAAAGTTTTTGAGAAAACTTGCAAGATCCCCTTGCCTATTGAAAAGGCACTGTGTAACAAGGGGATCAAGAATGGTCACTTGCATAGCCATTGAGTCAGGAAGATCCCTCATAAGACATCTGGAGACATAAACAAAACATATGATCTGAGAAATTCATCAAGAAAGCAAAAGGAAATCCACACAAACCTCAGACAGATGAAGAGGACTGTGTCAGATATCTCAATATTGTGATTCACAAGCATACTTGTGTCTTCAGGGGCAATGTCACAATAAACCTCATCCTCTCTATGCATGAAGACATCTACTATCATTTGACCTGTTACATTCTGATAAAGTTCTGAATTGAATGCATGAAGAATTTCAGCTTGCTGAGAAAGAATGGCATCCTCTGTAATCTTCTCCTGCTCTCTCTCTTTCTCCACTTCTTTTTTAATATCCTGAGCTTTTCTTGTACTATAAGTATGCGAAATATCTTCAATAGCAACTGATTGTTTGGGTTGTCTTGCTAGAGGAATATTTAGAATTTCAAAAGCCCTCATATCTTGACTTGGAATGGGTTCCAAAGCTTTGTCAAACTTGTATCTAAGTCTGGACACAAGCACAAAATCTTTGCTCATAAGAGTGATCCTATGAGCAAATGCAGCAGCAATGTATCCATCATTCATAAAGTCGATTAAAAAATCTTCAGCAGCCTCTTGAAGACACATAAGGGCCTGTGACTCCCATCGGACTTTATCAAGATTTGTGTTTCTCATTTTGCCAACTAACCTTTCTGATATGTCCCTGACAACCCGAATAAATGGCAGTCGAGGGATGAGAAGACTAGTAGATTTCTGTGCCGCTCTGATCTCTCTTAATGACTTCACCTGATAGTTTAATCTCTTTCTTGCTGTTGCCCTAGCAACACGAGGCTTTGGAGGAGGCTTTTCTTGTTTTTCATCGATAACTGGCTTTTTGGAAGATCCTGGTTTGTCTTCAGCTTTTTCAGTCTCCAAAGGGGGGTAGACTTTCCTTGCAGTCTATTTTGTCCTCGCCATTGAAGTTAAAGAAAAAAAAGAGACCTGATCGAGGTGATTTGTGTGTTGAGATAAAAAAAACTTAGTGGCCCGAACGAAGCGATGGGGCGGATCCAAAGTGGTTGGATAAGCACTATCGCTTGATTCGGGCAATGACAAATGGAGATGAAAGTAAGCGATTGAAAGCTTCCAAAAGTATTGGAAATGCGCAATCGCTTGGTTCTAGCTATGTCCGAAACAAGGTGAAAATATAGATCTCTTGCTTGATTCGGTATGGCCAAGTGATAGGGGAGGATCCGAAACGAAGCGATGAAGAAGGTTCGATTGATATGGATGAGATCTATCGCTTGATATGGGTGAGAAGGGTAAAAGGAGATTCCGGGAATTTCGGAGGAGTGATCTCGCTTGATACCGTGTCGGTGAAAAATAGAAATGTTTTCAAGAAAATTAACTTTTTATACCTCGAATCCGTCGTACATAGGACCGTTGGATACACGTGTCATGCAATCATTTTTGCCACGTGGCACGAACGGTCACTATTTAAGGTGTTTTTGCCACGCTCCACGTGCTCCATCGGATATTCTCAAAAACTCTCTCAATTTTTTTCTAAACTTTTGGACCACTTATTTTCGCTTAGTCGGGCTGTGCCATATAGTGACTTCCAAGCCCTATTTTGCAAAACCCTCTCTTTTTTTTTCGAACCTTCAAATTGCCAAAGCCCGCACCAAGCGATAGAAGCATTCCATAACTTTTGGACCACTTATTTTCGCTTCGTTTGGGCTCTTTCATATCAAGACTTCTAAGCCTTCTTCAAAATTATTCCAGCGTTTTTCTCAAATATCACAATGAGTAAAAGTGTTGAGGGACGACATGAACTTGTTGAAGAAAGCCCAAGTGAAAGACTCTTGAATGCTATTTTGCAAGATAGTCATGACATGAAGGTATACGTAGATGCAATGGAGATATTCAATCCAAGGTTTGTTCTTTCAGATGTTTTGATGAAGCTTAAGGACATTCTTGAAGAGGAGTATAAACAATTTGAAATGTCAATTGAAGCTCATTGTTTTCATATCGTAGATGTTTCCAGCAGTTCCACATTGCATTGACTTGTTTGGTGTCATGGTTGCTCAAAAATCTTCTTGCTTTTGCTCCTCCCATTGAAACATCTTGCAGAACATCACCTGTACCTCTAGAAAGAACATGATCTTTTTTAAGATGCACTTCGCCACCATGGAAACCCATTTGAGAGAGCAAGGCTTCGCATTTTTCTATGCACTCATCTGCAAGTTTAGTCGGCTTAATAGAATATGCATAGTCCAGATGAAGTCGGAGCAATTTGTCCAAGATTCTTATCTCTGCATGCAATGTACATATATGCACATTTTTTAAATGTATTGGTAGAATTGGATCCCAAATTTTAACAGAAGTTGGATAATCGACAACATTCACATTATTTCTGGATGGTGGTTTTTCAATCTCATTTTCTGCAAGCCATTCTCTTGTCCCTGTGCTTGCCATGCAATAAAGACATGGATATTTGGTATTTGCTCCTCTACATACACCAAACATACACTTCAACGCCTTGAGATCGGCACTCAAATGCCATTCCACAATGAAATCACCTATGTCGTCTACATGAAGATGTTCACTTGCATTTTGGCTCTGAATAACTGAAGGAATGTCTGTATGTAAGAAGAGCCACTTTAATGTTTCATGACTCTCTATTGGCACATGAGCTGATCCAATCCACCATAGCTCCATTTTAGATTGAGTTTTGTGGTATGGAGAATCAAGCTTACCTTGACTATAGTCCAATGCTTTATTCATTAGGGATATAGATATTCTTTCCATTTTTTGACATTTTTGGATTTGAGCTTCATCTAATTTTATAACAAATACAAGTTTTCCTTCACAATCTATTTCTCGAATGTTGTAATATCTCACCGTAAAAGATTGGACTTTTCTAATGTTCATCCAAATATTATTATAAACGTTGTATTCAAAAGACGATTTTTTTTGTCTCTCATATGGCATTGTTCCCTCAATATAGAAATACTCTCCGAAATGTTTGGAAATTTCCTCATTTAATAGAGTTCTATATTTTCCAACATTGTGAGGTCTAGGCAACCCAAAAGCTTTGATTTTGTAATACTTAAGGACCTTGAACCAGGTTTTAGAGATGGCTCTGTATCCCTTTCTACTCACTCCCACTGTGTCACAAACTTCTTACATTTGGGAAGGCTGGACCAATAAGTCCATATCTTTTAGTAGATGTTGAAAGACTAGTTTTTTTTTAGTTTGATTTTCAGGAAGTTTCAAAAGTTTCAAGATATCCGACCTATTCGTAAGCTCATTCAAAAATCTTACCCTTTCCTGAGCATTAGACATGTCAAATCCTAGAAGGGTAGTAACATGATCTCTTACAAGTTTTAACCTTTTTTTCCTTTGTCCAGATCTCTCTGTCAAGTTAACTACATCCCGCATTCGTTTTACTCGTGCTCTTAACCCTATTGGAGTTTCTTTTAAGGTTTTCAATTGATCATTTTCTTGTTTCAAAGACAGTATTTTGTTTTCAAGTTCTATAATTTTTGTTGCATTCAAAGATAAAGTATTTTGAAGATATGTAATATATTCTGCATGTGATTGAGATAGTCTTGAACTATAACCAAGTAAGCCATCCACCCCATCACCAACAAATCTAATCAAATCATGTGGTGTGTGAAAAGAAGGATACCGTCCTGTTCTGGGATCCGGTGGATATAGACTTCCATCTGTCCATAGGTCAATATGCTTCTTTCCTTCGTTGCGAAGATGTTGAGCTTCATTCGCACATGAAAGGGGTCTTTGGTAGACACTCCGTGTAGTTGCATACTCTTGGTTGAGCTTGATATTCAAATGAAACTTACGATTAGATGTATCACTCATTTACTAACAGAGCTAAAAATATTAGCAGAGCTATTAGAACATGAGAGACGCAGAAGAATGAGAATGAGATGTAGCTTGTGAAATTCTTAGAGAAGCAGAGGAGTGAAATTTTTTGGAGAATGGATGAGAGCGCGTTCGGAGGGAATGGTCATTCAAAAGTAAGAGAAATAAGTATTTGCCCCGCGAAGTCACTAAAAGAGGACAAATTTTGAGACGAGCCATTAAAGAGTAGCATGAAAACGATATATTTTTTTAGATTTTAAAATATGTACTTAGATACGTGTTCAATCACATAGATACGCTTTAAATATCCAAAACGGTCAAATTTGGAGCCGCGTTTTGACCGTCAACATTCTACTAATTAGCAAGTTAGCGAAATTCCTTACACAGCCCATTTTGAGATGTTTTTGGCCCTCATGCTAAGACTTAAGAGGTTTAGAAAACAATTTCTTGAACAAGACAAATGATCTTATTGGAGATATATGACATATATCCGATAACAGATTTTTCTTTATTAGTACGTCCATAAAGAATCACTTATACAGCAGGGAATTTTTCTCCAAAAAACATTTCTTTATTTATAAAAAAGTTTCAATATGTACATAGAGCAGCTCGGTTCCAGAAATCAAAATCTCCTCGGGAGACGCATAAGACGATGGTACTAGGCCATAGCCATGCCCTGATACAAATGTACACATACTGCCAATGGAGCTATTACCTTCTCCTTAGGAATAAAGTGACTAAGGAGTCTGTAGATTTGGCATGAGAGTCTGAAATTCCGAGGCGTTGAATGATATAGAATGACACCATGTACCACTTTCAACTGTATCAGAATCATGGCCAATGAGAGGTTTTGCCTCATCACTGCACATCGGTCGCAAGAGGCGTGGACATAATGCCCTGCAAACCACTTATGCTATCGTCTCTCCGCTGGGTCAGGAAATATAAATCCTCGAAATGGCGTGTGAGTCTGACTTGGCTTGTTCGAGTTGCAGTGAAAGAGATGAGATGCTCAAAGACGAACGCAGTCATGTCTTGCTATTGGGTGAGGTCGGGAATACTAGATAAGTACGGAACTTCCATCTATAAAAATAATTTCTTTGATTAAAAATTCTTCATTAAAGAAGCGTACGGAATGAAAATAGATTATAAAAAATGCCTTTTCTGAGTTTTTGTTATCAATTTCTAATAAGAATTTGTTTATCCTTATTAGCTTTCAACAAGGCTCTGATACCAGCTGTGAGGTCCCTCGCCCGCTCCGAGGCTCCTGCCGGTGGTGGAAGCGATGTCAGCCTCTTACACGGGGCGGGGTCCACACACTCGGGGCCTCGTCCGCGGATGTCCGGGACGAGAGGCTAGCCCGTGCGGCCCCTCCGAGACTGCCGGCCGAAGACTCCCCTCGCTCGGAAGGCATGGGCGATTCCGCCAGTTGGGAAAAAATCTTCTAACGGGAAATTACTCTAACAAGTCAAGTCTTAACTAGATAAACTGACCTGAAGTCATATGGTCAGATGAAGAAGAGACTTGCACTTGGTCCATGGAATCACCGCTTTTTTCCTCATTTACGAGGCACGGCCGATAATCCCCTCCCACCAGAACAAGGTCTTCTCAGGATTTAAAACTAATTAATGTAACTAATCGTATCTAGTTGTTTCTCAGGAATCCCGATCCAGCCATGCGGCGCATGGATTAGCCAACCACTCCCGTCGACCACTGAATTGGTGGGATTCCTTTATAAAGATTTGGTTGGGTTTTTGCCTGGGTATCGAGGAAAAGAGTTCCCAAGTCCCCTTGCCGGCGATTCATGCAAAAATCAAGGTAGGCATACCACGTACACACCCAATATGAAATTGCCATTTATAACAGATTCGAGTGGCTTTAAAAACAATCCTTCAATAGAAATCATAATATTTCTGATCATCATTTTTTAAAATTTCGAGTCCATTGTATTACAAAAATGTATCCTCTGAACTCTCCGTAGACTAGCTGGCATACCACAACGAGATTTGGTATCAAAATTTGGTTCTCAAAAATCTTTCCTTTTTGTCCATCCAAAATCTTCCTCGACGTACGCATGGGTGTCCTAGCAACTGCGAGCCCGTGCATCGCCTCGTCATCATAACCCTCTAGGATCTTCCTTAGGTGTCCTAGCACTTCACTCAGGGACCGCTTCGTTGGTCCTCGCCCATCGTACCGGAAGCGCACCATTTTAACTGTATCGAGGCTGATCAAGACCTCGGCAGGCTTTGCCGCGATGAGCAACGTCCCTTGACGACTCCCCGCCGCTAGCTGTTCCAATGAACCTCCTCTTAGAAAAACATAAGCCAAATGCTTCCTCCAATATTCTGGCATAAAACAGTCCTTCGAATGAAAAAACAGAGGTTCCAATGCAAGTAAAATTCCAGTTTGAGATCGGTTCCGACAACCCTTTTTCCATAATTCCCAGTTTCATAAATGAGGATCCTTGATCTCTCATGAGGGTAATCTACCCATCATTTTGTCCATTTGTCCAACTAGATTCTTAGTGAGTTTGGTCAAGGAAAAACTAGATTAGTTTCAGTAGTCTATTCTTTGGATTTAGTAACTAGAATTGGTCATGAAGTTTTTGTCTGATTCAGATCAAGAGAAGGACAATTAGGTTTATTGTCCGTCCCTCCACTAAACAAATTCATTCAGTTTAGTTCTACAAGGATTCCCTTCAAAACTAAACATCTAGATTTTGGGTAAATATTAATTTAGTGATTTCACTAATTAAATATCAAATTCATTCGGTTTAGTTCTACAAGGATTCCCTTCAACTAAACATCTAGATTTTGGGTAAATATCAATTTAGTGATTTCACTAATTAAATATCCAAAGATATTTCTTCTATCACATAATTTCTCAACCTTAATTCATTAGGTAGAATTATGGTGAAAATTTATTTTTTGATACTAAAATTTAATTCAAATCCATCTTTTCTTAAATATCATAAAAATTTTTCTTTTAACTAAAATATCAATACCTAGTGCTCACGAGCCAGGCGTCTACGGTGCGGCATATGCCGACTCGACGCCAGCAGCTTCATCGTATTGATGTTAGAGAGAAGTCGCTTTCTCGGGAGCTTTTTTTGAATAAACTTGAAATCCTTCTTTTTCCCATTTCAATGAGTGCAATCCAATTATCATGGGAATTCCTCTTTATTAAATCTACTTAAAATTCTTCTTAAAAATTTCATAAAAATATTCATTAATTCCTTTACACTAGGAATTACACTCTCCTCATTTAAATATTTGGATTCCAATATAGTGGGAATTCCTCTTTCATCATTTAAAATTTATCTATGCAAAAAGATAAATTTAACTAAATTTTCTTTTAAAAATTTAAATAAAAATCATTAATTCCTTTACACTAGGAATTACACTTTTCTCATTTAAATATTTGGATTCCAATATAGTGGGGATTCCTCTTTCATCATTTAAAGTTTATCTATGCAAAAAGATAAATTTAACTAAAATCCTTCTTTAATTTTTAAATAAAATATGCATTATTTTAGCATCACAATTTCTCTCTTACTTCATTGGAGTACATGGATTTCCATTGTCATGGGGGGATTACTCTTTTAACATAAAAATAAATTACTAGAAATTTCTCTTTTTCGTAAAATTAACTATTTATGCATAAACATAAAAATTAATTTTTCATGATTATAAAATGAGAATCGTTCAATTAATCTAGGATAATTAATCCTAGAATATGGTAGGAAGTCCTCTTTTTATATTATAAATAAAAATAATTTATGTGTTAATTTTACAAAAATTTTGTCATAGCTCCGCTGTTATTACTGGTAACTCTCAATAAATTTGAAAGAATAAAGTTTAGTATTATTCATGTGATTAGAATAACCACTAATTGGATCATTATCCAATTATGGATTGATTTTTAATTTTACCATAAATTTAATAGCATAAAAGTATTAAAAAGCCATTATTTTGACCTCCAATTAGACAAGCATAGAAATTACTTTTAGATTAGAGAAATGCTTCATGAGAAGCTTCATTCGAATTGAGAATAGGTCATAGGAATGACCATTCTTTGGGGGAGAGAGAAATGCTTAAAAACCATTATAAATTAAGCATAAATAGAAATTTATGTATTTCTTCATTACAATACAGTAAAGAACTTTAATAGTATTCAAAAGCCATTCAAATTAATGCTTCTCAAGCTTGAGAGGGGTTGAGAAGAGAAACATTTGGAGATTTAAGAAAAAGAAGATAATAATCCTTACTTACCTCCTGAATTACTTGATTCTTTGATCACAGTAGAGGTCCCCAACCAATCAATTGGTTTGGTATGTTGTTGGAGTCTCCAAGGAAGATTAAAGAGAGAGAGAAGCTCCAATCTCTTCAATTTGTAGAGGGTTTTTAGAGGATAATAGAAAATAAGCTTAACTTAGAGTAATACCGACATAGTTTAGTTCACATATGAGAATACAAAGGAATGAGGGTCTATTTATAGGTGAGGGAGGCCACTAACTGAATTCTAAAATTTTTCAGCTTTAGTTTGGCTGAATTTGGACAAGTTTTGGACCAGTTTGGCTGAATTCGGACAAGTTTTGGATCAGTTTGTCTCCCTTTTTTATTTGGTTTGATTTAGGAGAGAGGAGAGATAAAAATATCCTATTATTTTTTAGTTTAAAACTCATCTATACATGTGGAACCTCCTTGAAGGGCCCCCTTTTCCTTACCCATGTGTCAAAAATGAATAATTACTCTAAAATATCTCATGTTTTTATTAATACTTTATATTTTTAACTAATAAACCTAGTACTTAGTCAACTCTTCATCTTATGTGGGCATTTACTCATTTTTGGATTTTTTTTTTTTCTTTGGATTTATCTTGTCCCAACACTTGGATTAATCTTATTGGTCCATAGGAACCTTAATTGGACCATAATTTTAAAAAATCAAAAATCTTGACCCTTAGGCTAAGGTCTTCTAAATCAATTTTTATCAATTCCAATTGCACCTTGAAAAAACTATTTTGATTTTCTGTTTCAAGGAAACATTTTTTTGATATCTGTAGAATTTATTTATTCAAAAATATCCCAATTTTGATTTACTACTCTATATAATTTTTTATCTCATTAGGCAAAACAAGAAAAAATAATATTTTCTTGTATTTAGAAACATAGAATGATTACAAGGAATTGAAGTAGAGGCTTAATCAATATTCAGCTTGAGGAGGAATCTTACAAAAGCAATCCTCTAAAGGCTATTCCTGTGAGGCTATGATCTTTGCCTGTGTGCAACTAGGTTATCATATTTCTTAGAAGCAATCCTCCTTTGTCTGAGAGGATAAGAGAGATATAGAACTTGTCTAAGAGAATAACCTAGTTGCTTGTGTGCAACTAGGTTATCATATTTCTTAGAAGCAATCCTCCTTTGTCTGAGAGGATAAGAGAGATATAGAACTTGTTGAACAATGAAATGACAGGAGTTTAGAAAGATATCTTATATCTATCTATTGTTTAATTTCTTAAATATATCTATTTTACGTTTTTTTTAAAAGAACATAGAAAATACAAACATTTTGATTAAGAAACAAAAAAAAGAGCACATACCGCGTGTTTGAGGGCACTATATGCATTGTGAAAGAGAGAGTTGTGCTTATGAATGATCAAGAAAAGAAATAGATAAGTGCGATAAACAGGATATAAAAGAAGAGCAAGATTGGTAAGTCATGAAATATGTTCAATTATAATGCATCAAAACCTAGGTGAAAAAAATTCTTTGAGGTTTCATTGCTAGAGGGATCCATTCATCATGAGATGTACTTACTTTTCGAGAACCCCAAATCAAGTTTTATGCTTAGACAAAGCTAGATTCACTAAATGTTTTTGTGTCACCCAACCATCAGTATCCATTTACCACTGCATTGGGCATGTCTTAATTTAGAAGAATTGAGACTTCAGGAGATTCTTTAGCAGGAACTTGGTGAGATTCTAGAAAGGTTTAGCTTCAGTGGACAACAATGTCTCCAAATATGGCCCAGGTTCTGGCACACTTAATATAATCCTCCCTTATGTATCTAACATGTAGTGCTTTGGTTTCCTCACTGAGCCAGACCATACTGTTGGCATATCATTAGTCAGATATATAGTGTTTACTCTAGAGGAGAGCATCATGCTCATGGTATGATCTTTCTAGTTAGGGTTGCATCTGTACTTAGCCATCTAGTTTCGGCTGAGTATGATCTCTTTCAACATCTCACTTACATTCATAACATAAAAACTACCTTTCAAAAGATCATTTACAACATGGTAGGAAGTTGTTAATATGCTGAGGCATTTTGAATCATAACCATTAAATTAACCAATAGATTTGTTCCCTTAAGTTTTGGTTTTCCTAATCTTTCCCATGTTTCATAGGATAGAAGGTCTTTATCAGCTCCCGAATCTAAAAGACCCAGGGCTAGGAAAGAATTAATTTGCATTGGAAAACCCAACCAAAGTCGGCCAGGAGTAACATACTCCTCATCATCATTAAGATTGTGTGTCAAGCACTCAACCTTATTTATATATGTTCCATTTCTTTTTTGTTTTACTTTTTCAGCTCGGGGCCTTCTAGTTCTGTTCTCTTTTTCCAATTGTTTCTTTTGTTGAGCTTTAAGCATTTCATTCAACATGGATTCAATCATCATAGGTCCATAGAATTTATGCAATTTGCTTCCATTCACAAAAGAATCAAAGGGGATTCCATCCAAGGTTTCGAGTCTTGCACATCCAAAGGTTGTAAATTTGGAACTTCAAGAAGTTCTTATACCTATCAGTTTCAATTTCCATTTATTCTTTTTTAACTTCATACATAACTACAAGATCACCTTCCTTAAATTCATGTTTAACCAGTTGTTTATCAAACCAAGTTTTTTGATGTAGTTTCTCAACATAGACGCCATATGGAGAAATTAGCTTGGTTTCATCTAGGTACTCGCTTCTCATAGCGACGGGGATTCTCTCGATGCGCCGCCACCTCCCTGTCCCACTCTTCTTGGTCCAAGAACCAAGGCTTGTGCGCCCCCCTCTTCACGGCTTGTGCCACATCGCTATGACGATGTGACAAACCCATCTTCATTTGCTCCAATATCCAACGATTCGGGTAAGACGGGCGAGCCCTCAGCTAGATGGAACTTACGCAAGATCTGCTGCACTATCCGATCTTTCTTGGCTTGTGACAGCCTCGGAAAGTGCGTCATGATCTCATGTGCGAAGATGGTGTGGGTGAGCTGGCGAAGACGCGCCTTCATCTCTTGGCTCACATTGTCCATGACGATGAGGCCATTAACACAAGTGTAGGCACAAGCGTCATCCTCGGGCAACGGCATCGAACTATAACGCCACGTGAAGACGAGCACAAGCCCATTGAACGAGGAGTGGAGGCCGTAGAAGCAATAGGTGGCCTCTCACGTGGAGGCGTGATCGCATCATCCCCTCCACAACAATGGTGCCCAAAGGCCCCGCACTCGGTGTGAGCATCCTTGCCATGATCGCCCTCTGATCTGGTGTGGCTTGGGAAATGAAGTCCCGAGATTGTTCGGGACTCATGATGGTGGGAGAAGGGAGTGTGCTAGGCTATGGTGTGTAGCCAGGTGTGAGGTTTGGTGTGTAGCCAGGTATTGGGTTTGGTGTGTCGTCCATGATCTACACACATACACGCACATATTTTAGTGAATGTGTGTGTGTATGCATGTGTGTGTGTATGCATGTATGTATGCATGCATGTATGTATGTATGTGTGCATGTATGTATGTATGTATCTCTTTATGTATGTATGTATGTGCGTATGTATGTGTGTACAAATTTATAAAAATTTGGGCAGCGTCTCCTTTGTATTTTGTTAAAAACCCCAAAATAAACATAAAAACAAGCATATATTCCTCTTGAATCTCCTCAATCCAATTGTTATGCACTCTTGAGAGATGTCGATAATGAACATGCCCACATTCTAGAAAGTGAATCTGCCGCCACATTTTTCTTTCCCTTCGTATTGATCTTAAAATCATATTGTTGAAAGGTAGCTAACCACTTTATTTGCTTAGGTGAAAGATTTCATTGTGATAGGAAGAATTGAAGAATCCTATTGTCACTGCGCATAAAACTTGCTTCCATAAAGATTTCATTGTGATAGGAAGAATCCTATTGTCACTGCGCATAAAACTTGCTTCCATAAAGATAGTGATGCCATTTCTTAATTGCATGCAAAATAGCAATCATCTCTTGTGGTCATACACATGCATCTCCATCTCTTTGTCATCAAGTTTGGGGATATCCTCCTTCAACTTATCCATCAAAGGAGCCGCTATATGTGAATGTTAACCCATTCCTAGGGTTAACAAGAGCTACTACCATTATCTTATATCAAGGAGTCAAGGTAGATACACCAAAGGATCATACATTCAAGATATGAAGCAATGGTGTCCAAAGCTACAACTTGGATGGACGCCTGTAATGGTGTAACGGAGTATTTATGGCAATTCTCACTTCAAGAGCGTGTGGTAGTAAGTCAGGATGAAGTCCTAAGTGATGTACTTCATGGATATATTACAAGAGTAGTCCTTGTAGTAGCATTAGGTCTCTTATGAGCCTACAGTGCCTGGCCTGCCACCACAACTTAAGTGAGTGTTCTCACGAGCACTTATGGCCATGCATATAAGTGAATATCTCTCATAATATAACATACTCTCCCATTGTGCAATTGAGTCTTGCTCTTGCTAATATCTCTCCCTAATGCATGCTAGTGAGTGTGTGTGAGTGAAGTGAGGTGAGAGGAGAGACAAGTACTTGTAGTGGAACGCGGTGGTGTGACAACACTCGCGGGAGTCATGGTGGAATTGCTTCTCAAGGAGTTGTAGAGCTTGGAGACCTCAAGGGTCCGAACTCGGCCATTGGAATGATCCTCACACGACAGTTGGTTGCGGTTCACCAAGTAATCTCTTGTGACCCATAGAAAAGCTTGTGATAGAGATCATCAAGGTTCTTATGGTTTATAAGCTTGTGATAGATAAAGGTCATTGAGATTCTCATGGTTTATAGGCTTCACTTTCCTTTACATCATATTATTATGACTCATATTATAATTACTAACATGCTTCACTTTCCTCTACATCATATTACTATGACTCATAGAAAAGCTTGTGATAAAGGCCATCAAGGTTCTTATGCTTCATAAGCTTGTGATAAAGGCCATCGAGATTCTTATGGTTTATAAGCTTATGTGATAAAGGTCAACATACTTCACTTTCCTCTATTCAAATTATTATTACTCGTAGAAAAGCTTGTGATAAAGACCATCAAGGTTCTTATGGTTTATAAGCTTGTGATAAAGGCCATTCCCACTAGGAAGTTAGCTGCCGTTACATGAAAACCCACAAATGTAGACTTATATGCAGTCAATGAAAGAAGAATCAAGCCAGTGAAGTGGCTGCTAAAAAATAGACTACAGGTCAGTTGAGAGAAGACACCCTGATCCCACAATGGAAATCCACTGGGAAGAAGTGTAAACCCACATGGCTTTCATGTGAAAAAGACAAATCTATAGCCATGGTTTAAAATGACAAAGGTAAAAAAGCTTTGGATGTAGAGATTTCTTTGGCAGATTTACAGGTCATTATTAAAGAGGTGATAAAAGCCTTACCCTCAAGCTCTAGGTCAGCTTCTGGCATAACCAATACTCCTATGGGTCTAACAAGTATAATACCAAAGGCCCAGGCACCACAAATGTATATACAATGGAGCAAAGTGCCAATAGGGATTTGGACCTGAGAAGAGAGAAAGGAAGAGAGACCTACAATATCTCTTGAAACTAGGCTGTCTCGTGTGAGGAAAGTTGGTTTGGCTCGGTCTTAAACTCTTTTGTGTGTAAGGGATGGGAATAGGGACATCTGTGCTCATTCCTCTAAGATGTTCATCCCCCCAAGGTTTCTAAGATATTCGGCCACCCTGTCTCCCTGGTGGGGGGTAGCTACTACAGTGGAAGTTGTTGCTTCCGTTAGCCTTTGTGGGGGGAGTTGGTCTAGAAGCTCTCCAAGATATACTTGAGCTTCATCCATTTGAAATTAGGGTTGTGGGAATGGATACATGAGCAAGGGGAGAGCTATGGTGGATTGAATGTGAAGGAAGCTGTGGATTTGTGCATGAGGAAGAAGAGTTAATGTGTGCTTAATCAACTTAAGGAAGCATAAACAAGAGACCACGACTTAGATGAACTAAAATGAGTTCTCTCTCTTCATTTAGCATGCGGCTCTTAATATAGCCAAAGGTTACAAATCATGTGGATTCAAATGGTTCCCCCTCACCATCTCTATCCTCCACACACATTGATAATATCTCATCTCCACCATCTAGGAGTGGATTCACATGCTCTCTTCACACCCCCCCTTAGTTACAAGAACCTGTGCATCTTGGCACCACATTTCCAACAACCCCCCTTGGTGCCATCTTGGACACTTGGGTGAGAGGTATATAACATAGGCATCTTGGACACTTGGGTGAGAGGTATATAACATAGGCATCTAGGCCTAACCAGGCAACTTGGCCTCACACACAACTAGGCACCTTGGCCTTACACATAAACTAGGCATCTTGGCCTTACACATAAACTAGGCATCTTGGCCTCACACAATCTACCATGGCTACATCATCAGTGCCAGCGGGTACAAACAATACAAATAGTACAAGGGGTAGGTGAAATTCCATAGCTTCAAAAAAGTCTTTCAGTGTCCTCCCCTGGATAGGAGGCTTCAACCACATTTGCTTATTGAGGTTGATTCTTTGACAAACACTCCTCTCCGTGTGTCCCAGCTTCCCACACATGGTACATTCAAGCTTTGGTTTGTTCTTGAACTTGCATGTGTTAATTGTGTGACCCAACTTGCCACAATCATTGCATCTAGGCTTAAATTCCCTTTTACCAGCATAGAGTGCCAAGTCCCTTGATGAGGACGCTCCATTTTCATACTTGCTTTTCATCTTTTACACATGTTCAAGCAATGAAGCTTATACATCATTTAAGGTTAAGTTAGAGTTGTTAGACAAGATTTCAACTATGTTGGCATACGCTTCTTTCCTTTCACAACTAGCAAGCAAAATAGCATTAGCTTCATCATCATCAAGTACTTTACCAATGGTAGCAAGTTGTTTTTTGATACTTTTATACTTGTTGATGTGGCTTGTTAGATCAAGACTATACCTAGGTTGAGTTGATACAATTGCATGAGCAAGTAAACTTTGGAGTGCTTTGCTTGTGTACCAAAAAATGTGTTTAGCTCTTCCCATGCCTCCTTGGCCTCCTCAATCCCAGCAATATGATGAATTGCCTCATCATCTAATGCAAGTGCTAGAGTCCCAAGGCTCTCTCATTTTTCTCATTCCATGTGCTTCCTATGCTTGCTTGAGTATCCGTCCCTTGAATTATTCCCCATAGATTTTTTTTCATGAGTGCATACATGATCTTTGACTGCAATGTGTGAAATCCCATACCACTAAACTTGACAATTTCATCTTGGGCCATGGTGAATAGGGGGTCTTACCAATTCCCACTTCTATGTGGTGGTATAGCTGGCAGTGTCTACCCTTTACAATGGTTGGCTCTCAAAGAGACTTATGACCACTTTGCCTTAATGTGGAGGATGCTTACATGCATGCCATATTCATTACTGACTTACAGAATGTCTCAAGTTGGTAGCATACACATCAATGATGTGATACACAACACACATGACAGGATTCACTAGTGAGAGCTAGGCATTACAAGGTATTTAAAGATGATTTCTCAATGAGTACATGGATACAAAGGGATATTTTAGCAAGCCTTCCACCAAACACTTTAGAATGACTCAAGAAAACTTGTACTTATGTCTAGATTAGCCCTTAAGTATTGTGATTAGGATTTTTAATCAAGTTTCTTCACAATACCTCAAGATTTTGGCTATGGCAGCTAGGGTATCCTCTACTTTTTCAAATGGTGTGACCAGTTCCTTGCATAATTTGAGAAACCCTTTGGTGAGTCTCTAGATAACTTCAAGATGACCCTCTCTGTAGGAGGAATTAGGGAATCTCCCCGTCTACAGCCCATAGGAGGTGAAATGGCGCAATGTAGTAAGCGTGATACAGCTCCGTCGATTCTACCAGTTACGCTCCACAATGTCAGCCGGCTTGTTAGGGAAAATGTGTGCCTATCAATTGGGAAGATTTTGCATCAAAAATATCTGAAAAAGGTGGACTATAGCTCTAGCTATGACAAAGAAAAAAAGACCAGTAGGTGGTCAAGCTTCCATGGAAGCTTGAAGTGGATAAGATTAGGATTATGAGATGACTAGTGGGCTCAAGGAATGAATGGGGGGATGATGAAGGATGTTTCTAGTATTAGAATGGCTCTGATACCAAGTTGAAATTAGGGTTGTGGGTATGGATACGTGAGAAAGGGGAGAGCTATGCTGGATGGAATGTGAAGGAAGCCATGGATTTGTGCATGAGGAAGAAGAGTTAGTGTGCTTAATCAACTTAGGGAAGCATAAACAAGAGACCACGACTTGGATGAACCAAAATGAGTTATCTGTCTTCATCATTAGCATGTGGCTCTCAAGTCATGTGGATTCAAATGGTGCCACCTCACCATATCTATCCTCCACACACATTGATAATATCTCATCTCCACCAGCTAGGAGTGGATTCACATGGTCTCTTCACACCCCCCCTTAGTACAAGAACTTGTGCATCTTGGCACCACATTTCCAATAATCCGCAGGTCTCCAGTTTAAGACCAATGGACATGGTTCAAGGTAGGTTGTAGGAGGTTCATCTTCCAAATTGTGCTTGGCATTCCCTGACTAGCTCTTGGGTTGCCAGGAATCTCTCCTTTTCCCCAATGAGATCAGGATACTTTGTGAGCTTTTTAGGAAATTAAGGGGTGTCAATGGGTTCTATGGCACACGGGTGGCAATGCGTACCAAATCTTCTTCTTCAGATGAAGAAGTCAAAGGGTGAGTTGTTGTGTCGTCTTCCGAACCACTTTTAAAGAACTACTCGGCTCTCACCCTTGCCAATCTTTGTGGCTTTCTTTCTTGATGCCGAATCACTCGTGCGTGTTCGAGGGCTCTTGCTTGGCTTTGGGCTTTCAAAGTCGATGCCTCAAGCATGTGTTGTGGCTCTCTATCAGTTTTGTAGTCTTGTGTGACAACGTTGAGAGGGACTACTCGGATGAAGCCATCTTTAACACTCAGTAGGTTAATGCTGGTGCTAGAATTAACTTTGTGAGCCTTTCCCGTCATTCCCGTCTTTGCAGACAATACTTATACATATGATCAATACCACACCCAACACACAATGGGGTCATGGCAGGAGCACCAGCAGAGTTACTCGCCATCTCCTTCCTGTTGGGACACTCAGCCACACTCGGTGAAGGTCCTGCACAATCATAGCGCTGTATGGGTGGTCGTTTTGTTATTTGATTCATGTTTCTGGCCCGCGGTGCTGGGGTTGCTAAGTACACATGGTACATTTGATCTCCCTCCATAACATAATGACTAAAGAGTTGTGAGGGTGGGCTTGTAGGCTCTTGGGTTTTATAGATACGAACTTCTGAAATTTCCCACTCATTCTCATCTTCAAAGATTTTCGTCAGGGTTAACTGACAAATTGGTGTGACTCTTGGCAATGGAGGCCAAGGTGGAAGAATTGGAGGTGGTAAGGGCATTTCAAGTACCCTTAGGATTCCTCTTTGGGCCACTTCTTGACCAGGTTAAGGTGCATTATCATGCACAAGTGCTGGCAAGGCCAGCGGTTGCCTAGGGTTGGCGGGCAATGCCTGAGGTACAGCTCGAGCTAAGGTAGTTTTTTGAAGGTAGTAGTTAGAGACTTCATGATTACCCCATTTTATGCAATATGTACATTAGAGGCTTGGATGGGGTCTTAGGTGTGGACACTCCATTCTCATATGGTTAGCTCAACATGTTGGGCACCATACAAGTTCTCTCCTAGGATAAAGATGAGGTTGGCCTCTCTGGTTCTGGTTCTCCATTTCTGGGTCATTTGCTGCATTAAAGCAGTAGCCAATTGCTCCACATTTTGTCCTGACGTGGACTCCTTGCTTTTGCCATCAGGCTTTGTACTGGTGGTCTTGAAGGAATATTCTGATGTTCCTTTGTAGATTTCTCGGGAACGGGTTCCCTTGAAATTGTCCTCAAAGTCCATAGCACTCCTGCAGCATTGCTCAAGGGAGGTATGGCCCAACGCATATAATGAGTTGTGTAAGGGAACATCATCAAGACCCTCTAGAAATCTCCCTATTAACCTTTCATCAAAGAACTTGTCTCTGACACTACAACGCAAGTGGAGATATCTAACTTTGTTGATATAGTCTCTGATGATCTCTCCTTCCTTTTGACTTACATTACTTAATCTTCCACACGGCCGAAGAAGGCATCACAAATTTGATTAAACATCTCTAAATGTGGGATCAGATCTCCCATCCCATCAAATTTTTTGACTAGTTTCGAGATGTTTGCAAGTTCATGTGCAGGTTGCAAGTTGTGTTGAAGTTGTATGAATCCCTGACTTGCTTGAGGCCTAGATATGATGGTATTTACCTTATAATTCCAAGGACCATGACTACCCGTATATATCGTGGGTATAACTGCAGCTCTTTACTGATAATATATACGAGTAAATCTAAGACCTTGAATATATAAGCAAAAATGTTATCCAGATGATGAATTCGAATGCTGGTTGATATGATTTTAGAATTCTGGTTGAGAATTGATGAATTGATTTGGATTCTGATTGAAAGATGATGATTCCTAAATTTTGGTTAAAAGAAGATAAGTTGAACAAAGCCACAATGAGGATGAATGGGACGAATCCCAATAATGATGTTAATAACTGGAATGGAGATAATGACTTCAGTAAATCACTATGAGATTAGTGGATTGTGCTGATAGATTGTTGTTGTTTGACCTTTGACCTAGTGGCTCAAATTAAGGGATGACAAATTGAGAACCTACATAACTGAAATTTCCGTGGAGGAATGTTCTGCTAGAATTTTCGATCTGAAGGACCATTATTGTGTTAAGGATATGAATGATATGTTCTGAATGAGTTGATATCTGATAATGAGTTCTATATGTTCTTCTTGTAGAAGGGATCTTTATCCCAAGATTCTGTTGGGTTGATCAGACTATAAGGAACCCCAGAATCAGTTGGATCTTAAGGGAAAGAGTTTGTCCTCCAACTGCGAGATGAGGACATCTCACATTTTTTAAGTGGGGTAGGATATTAGATTCCTCCCTCCAGCTTTTGAGGTGTAAAGGTGTAAGAACCTCCCCTTCTGTTCTTGTAATTATTCCCCTCTCTCAAATAAAAGAAAGATCTTGTTTTACCCTGTTTTGGCCTAGAGACAGAAAATGTCTAGAGAGATGTAATCCAAAATTGAGATATTTTTGGATATAAAAATCCTCCTAGTGTTTGAAATGGGTTCCCTTGAAACAAAAGCTCAAAATAAATTCTCCAAAGTGCATCAGGAATCGATTTAAAATGATTTAAAAGACCTTAGCCTAAGGGTCAAGATTTTTTAAAAATTTTATATTATGGTCCAATTAAGGTTCCTATGGGCCAATAAGATTAATCCAAGTGTTGGGATGAGATAAATCCAAAGAATAAAAGAAAATACCCAAAAATGAGTAAATTCTCACATAAGATGAAGAGTTGACTGAGTATTATTAGTTAAAAACTATGAAATATTACTAAAAAAATGAGATATTTTGAAATAATGATACATTTTTGACACCTTGGTAAAGGAGGGGGGAGACTTTGAGATAGGCACCTATTTCACACATGTGGATGAGTTTTTAATTCAAAAAAAATTGTGATATCTTTATCTCTCCTCTCTCTTTGATCACAAACCAAATAAAAAAGAGAGCCAAATTGGTCCAAATCTTGTCCACATTCAGCTAAACTGAAGCTGAAAAATTCTAGAACTTAGTTGGACTCAGTTAGTGGCCTCCCTCACCTATAAATAGACCCTCTTCTTTTGTATTCTCATCTTTAAGCTATACTATGCCAGTATTACATTAAAATAATGATATTTTCTATTATCCCTTAAAAATCCTCTACTTTTGGAGAGAGTGGAGGTTCTCTCTCTCTTCAACCATCCTTGGAGCTTTCCTCTCAACACACTAACCAATTGATTGGTTGGGGGCTTCTTCTAAGATAGAGAAGCAAGTAAAATCAAGAGGTAAGATGTAATTTCATGGTTTTTCTCTACTATTCTCAATGTTTTCACTTCTCATCCCCTCTCAAGCTTGAGAAGTTTCTAACTAAGTGTTTATAATGCAAATCAAGCTTTTCTTAAGAGTTATAATGAATAATTAAGAAAAGTTTATCTTTATGCTTTATTTAGGATGTTTTTATGTATATATCTCTCTCTCCAAAAGAATGGTCATTGTTATGACCAATTCTCTATTCAAATGATGCTTCTCATTAATCAATTCTCAATTCACAAATCAAACTCTAGGCTTGTTAAGCTAGAGGTTAAGAAAATGACTTTTTATACTTTTATGCTAATAAAATTATGGTAATCTTATGATTTAAATCTATAAATTGGATTTAAGTCTAAAAGATAGTTATACTATCATAATTATATTACTAAGTCTTATTCTCGGAGCTATGGTAAAATTTTTAAGAAATTAATACATAACTCATTCTTATGCATAATGTGAAAAGAGGACTTCCTACCATATTCTAGGATTGAATATCCTAGGCTAAAAGAATAGTTTTCATCAAATTCATAGTAAAGTAATTTATAAGGTTTATGCATAATTAAATAATTAAGAAAAGAGAGAATTTTAGTAATTTTATTTAAATGATAAAAGAGAAATTCCCATGACATTCGGAATTCAATCATTTAAATGGTAAAAGTAAAATTCTTGAAATATTTGAAAATAGATATTTTTATCAAAGAAAAGAGGAATTTTAAGAAAAATTATTTTATGATGATAAAAAAGAAATTCCCATGACATTTAGAATCCAATCATATAAATGCAAAAAGAGGAACTCCCATGATATTTGAGATCCAAGAAATTAAATAGAAAAGGAGAAATTTTTAGCATAATTCAAATTATGAGTATTTATCAAAAGTGGAATGTTGAGCATTATTAGAAAATATGGTAGAATTGATTTTTATAAATCCCATGAATCTTTTATGCAAAAAGAAGAATATTGAATGTATTTCACTTGAGAAAATTGAGAAAGAATATGAAAATATTCGTTGAGAAAAAGAACCTTTAACTAGGCTAAGCAATTAGCAAAAATTTAGAAAAGTTTCATCGGTATCAAAAATAGAAAATGTTACTAAATGTGAAATAGATGTGGATGTGAAAGAAGAGATAAGAATGAGATATGAGGATATGTGAAAGGATGTGATATAAATGGATGTGGATGTGAATAAAGAGATGAGAATGAGACGTGAGGATATGTGAAAGGATGTGATATAAAGGGATGTGGATGTGAATGAAGAGATGAGAATGAGATGTGAGGATATGTGATAGGATGTGATGTGATGTAAATGGATGTCGATGTGGATGTGATAAGATGTGCTGTGATGTAAATGGATGTGATGTGATGTATATGGATGTGGATGTGGATGTGATAAGATGTGATGTGATTTAAATGGATGTGATAAGATGTGATTTGATTTAAATGGATGTGGACGTGGATGTGGATGAAATATGATGTGATGTGAATATATGTGGATGTGAATGTGAATGAATGGATGGATGTGGATAGACATGCATGTGAATGACTGGATAAATGTGGATGAATGACATAGAATGTGTATGGATGTGATGAGACATGGATGGATGTGGATGTGATGTAATGTGGATGGAATGAATGAGATATGATGTGGATAGATGTTGATGTAATGTAATGTGGATAGAATGTATGTGATGGGATGGGAATATAATGAATGTGATGGATGTGAATGGATGAGATGTGATGTGAATGAATGTGATGTGATGTGAATCGGGATAGATGTGAATGGATGAGATGTGATGTGAATAGATGTGATATGATGTGAATAAGGATAGATGTGAATAGGTATAGATGTGAATGGATGAGATGTGATGTGAATGGATGTGATGTGATGTGAGTAGAGATAGATGTGAATGGATGAGATGTGATGTGATATGGATGTGATGTGATGTGATGTGAGTCAAGATAGATGTGAATGAATGAGATGTGCTGTGAATCGGGATAGATGTGAACGGATGAGATGTGATGTGAATGGATGTGATGTGATGTGATGTGAATCGAGATAGATGTGAACGGATGAGATGTGATGTGAATGGATGTGATGTGATGTGAATCGGGATAGATGTGAATGGATGAGATGTGATGTGATGTGATGTGAATCGGGATAGATGTGAATGGATGAGATGTGATGTGAATGGATGTGATGTGATGTGATGTGATGTGGATCGGGGTAGATGTGAATGAATAAGATGAGATATGAATGGATGTAATGTGATGTGATATCGATATGGATAGATGAGAATGGATGAGATAAGATGTGATGTGATGTGATGTGGATATGGGTAGATGAGAATGGATGAGATGTGATGAGGATAGATATGGATAGATGTGATGGGATGTAATATGATGTGATTGGATGATGACAATGGATGAAGGACGATGGGAATATACATGATTGGATGTGGATTAAGCAATGTGAATTAATGTAGAAGAATGTGGAATAACGAAAAATGATGTGGAACGATGTGAAAAGATGAGAGTTCATTACAAACTGTATTTATGACCTGTTTTTAAATGATTGTTTTATGTCAAGAATGGTGGGAAGCATTTTGACCATCTTGTGAATGAGGTCATGGATGGAGACCTAAGTGATAAAGTTGCAACAGCTGACAGAGAGTCAATGGAGAACATCTCGCGTAGCAAGGTTGGCGGAGGTCTTGACCAGCCTCAATTCGATTTAAATGGTGAGCTTCCGGTACGGTGGATGAGGGACCAAGGAAGTGGCCTATGAGTGAAGCGCTAGGTGACTTGCGAAGGATCCTAGAGAGTGCTGACCATACGGTGCTCGAGCTCTGGGTCGTCGAAGATACCCACGCGTACGTCGAGGAAGAAAATAGAGCAAGGTGCTAGAGTTGTTTTCTGAACTCGGGCATGGATCTGGTTGATTGACCTTGCTGGTCCTCAACAACGGATGAGTCCATGCCTCTTTTATGTGGATCTGTTGGTTGATCTTGCTGATCTTCAACGGAGAGTCCATCTGGATTTTTATAAGTGAATATATTTCCGGGTACTATGAGCTAGGAACTATTGAAAAGGCCCTTGAGTGAACATGTGGTGAGCGTTCTGGTTGCCAATGATGCCATAGGTACACCGATGAAAGAAGGATTGGAAATTAGAGTTCAACCGGATATTTTGGAGGATTATGATCAGTGATAATGGTTTCATTAAAAGATTGTTTTAAAGACAGTTGAATCTGTGAAACAGGCAATTTCATATTGGGTGTGTAAGTGGTGTGACTATCTTGAAGTTCCATGAAGTTTCCATGAAGCGCCGGCTAGGGGGCTTGGGAACTCTTTTCCCTGGTACACGGAACAAAACATAACCAAATTCCTAAATGGATCCTATCACTACAGTGGTTGGGCAGTTGGCTGGGCGGTTGGCTAACCCATGGGACTGGATGGGGTTTGGCTGGACTGATGGATCCCTAAAATGAGACTCAATTCTGTTATAGTCCAGCCTAACCCCATGGGACAATTGGGTTAGGCTGGACTGATGGATCCCTAAAATGAGACTCAATTCTGTTATGGTACGATAGATGAATTAAATCCGGAATAGTCTTTGTTCTATAGAAAAGAATCAACGGCTCTGCCTCTCGATGAGGAAAAAAGTGTTGGTCTCTATGATCCAAGTGTTGGTCTCTATGATCCAAGTGCAAGTCTTTTCTTAGATCTGACCATATGACTTACAGGTTCGGTTGGATTAGTTTGGTTAGTTAAGGCTCTTGACTACGTTAGAATAAAAATATCCTGGAGAAATTGTCCATGCTTTCTGGGTGAGGGAAGTTTTTTTCCGAGTTTGGTTTTGGAAGAACCGAGGGATTAGTCTCTTGTCCGTATATTCGTGGGCGAGGCCTCGAGTGAGTGGCTCTGCCCTGCGCAAGAAGTGCTACTTCCGCTGCTAGCACCCCCGAATTCGTTGCGCGGAAGGGACAGGGATCTTTCAGCTGGTATCAGAGCGAATTGGCTGAAGTGGATCAACCAAGAAGCATGAAATGTCAAGAATTTATGAAGTACTAGTAAACAAATTGTAATTGTGTAATAAAATTCATAAAAATTGATATTCAAAATAAAAAAATTCATAAATTGGTAATTGAGTCTTCAGATGGAAGTATCGTCGCAATTGTATGGAATCCCTGCCTTGCTTAAGGCCTAGATATGATGGTATTTACCTTATAATTCCAAGGACCGTGACTACCCGTATATATCGTGGATATAACTGTAGCTCTTTATTACTGACAATATATACGAGTAAATCTAAGACCTTGAAGTTACAAGCAAAAATGCTATCCAGATGATGAATTCGAATGCTGGTTGATATGATTTTAGAATTCTGGTTGAGAATTGATGAATTGATTTGGATTCTGATTGAAAGGTGATGATTCCTAAATTTTGGTTGAAAGAAGATAAGTTGAATAAAGCCACAATGAGGATGAATGGGACGAATCCCAGTAATGATGTTAATATAACTGGAATGGCGATAATGACTTCAGTAAATCACTACGAGATTAGTGGATTGTGCTGATAGATTTTTGTTGTTTGACCTTTGACCTAGTGGCTCAAATTAAGGGATGACAAATTGAGAACCCACATAACTGAAATTTCCGTGGAGGAATGTTCAGCTGGAATTTTCGATCTGAAAGACCATTATTGTGTTAAGGATATGAATGATATGTTCTGAATGAATTGATATTTGATAATGAGTTCTATATGTTCTTCTTGTAGAAGGGATCTTTATTCCAAGATTCTGTTGGGTTGATTAGACTATAAGAAACCCCAGAATCAGTTGGATCTTAAGGGAAAGAGTTTGTCCTCCAGCTGCGAGATGAGGACATCTCGCGTTTTTTAAGTGGGGTAGGATGTAAGATTTCTCCCTCTAGCTTTTGAGGTGTAAAGGTGTAAGAACCTCCCCTTCTGTTCTTGTAATTATTCCCCTCTCAAATAAAAGAAAGATCTTGTTTTACCCTGTTTTGGCCTAGAGAGAGAAAATGTCTACAGAGAGGTAATCCAAAATTGAGATATTTTTGGATATAAAAATCCTTCTAGTGTTTGAAATGGGTTCCCCTGAAACAGAAGTTCAAAATAAATTCTCCAAAGTGCATTAGGAATCAATTAAAAATTATTTAAAAGATCTTAGCCTAAGGGTTAAGATTTTCTGAAAATCTTGGATTATGGTTCAATTAAGGTTCCTATGGGCCAATAAGATGAATCCAAGTGTTGGGATGAGATAAATCCGAAGAATAAAAGAAAAGTGATGTGATGCAGATCGAGGTAGATGTGAATGGATGAGATGAGATGTGAATGGATGTGATGTGATGTGATAGGGATATGGGTAGATGAGAATGGATGAGATGAGATGTGAATTGATGTGATGTGATGTGATGTGGATATGGGTAGATGAGAATGGATGAGATGTGATGAGGATAGATGTGGATAGATGTGATGAGATGTAATATGATGTGATTGGATGACAATGGATGAAGGACGATGGGAATACACATGATTAGATGTGGATTAAGCAATGTGAATTAATGTAGAGGAATGTGGAATAACAAGAAATGATGTGGAACGATGTGAAAAGATGAGAGTTCATTACAAACTATATTTATGACCTATTTTTAAATGACTGTTTTATGTCAAGAATGGTGGGGAAGCATTTTGACCATCTTGTGAATGAGGTCGTGGGAGACCTAAGTGATAAAGTTGCATCAGCTGACAGAGAGTCAATGGAGGACGTCTCGCGTAGCAAGGTTGGCCGAGGTCTTGACCAGCCTCGGTTCGATTTAAATAGTGAGCTTCTGGTACGGTGGATGAGGGACCAAGGAAGCGGCCTATGAGTGAAGCGCTCGATGACCTGCGAAGGATCCTAGAGAGTGCTGACCATATGGTGCTCGGGCTATGGGTCGCCGAAGATACCCACATGTGCGTCGAGGAAGAAAATGGAACAAGGTGTTAGAGTTGTTTTCTGATCTCGGGCATGGATATGGTTGATTGACCTTGCAGGTCCTTAACGGATGAGTCCATGGCTCTTTTATATGAATCTGTTGGTTGATCTTGCTGATCTTCAACCGAAAGTCCATCTGGATTTTTATAAGTGAATATATTTCCGGGTACTATGAGCTAGGAACTATTGAAAAGACCCCTGAGTGAACAGGTAGTGAGTATTTTGGTTGCCAATGATGCCATAGGTACACCGATGAAAGAATGATTGGAAATTAGAATTCAACCGGATATTTTTGAGGATTATGATCAGTGATACTATGGTTTCAAGATTGTTTTAAAGACAGCTGAATCTGTGAAACAAGCAATTTCATATTGGGTGTGTAAGTGGTGTGACTATCTTGAAGTTTGCATGAAGCGTCGGCTAGGGAGCCTAGGAACTCTTTTCCCTGGTACCCGGGACAAAACATAACCAAATTCCTAAATGGATCCTATCACTACAGTGGTTGGGCGGTTGGCTAACCCATGGGACTGGATGGGGTTAGGCTAGACTAATGGATCCCTAAAATGAGAGTCAATTCTGTTATGATACGATAGATGAATTAAATCCCGGATAGTCTTTGTTCTATAGAAAAGAATCAACGGTTGTGCCTCTCGATGAGAAAAAAAGCGTTGGTCTCTATGATCCAAGTGCAAGTCTTTTCCTAGATCTGACCATGTGACTTAGGGGTTAGGTCAGATCAGTTTAGTTAGTTAAGACTCTTGACTACGTTAGAATAAAAATATTCTTGTTATCACCCGTGCTTTCTGGGTGAGGGAAGTTTTTTCAGGCTCGGTTTTGGAAGAACCGAGGGATTAGTCTCTTGCCGGATTTCCGTAGACGAGGCCCCGAGAGTGAGAGGCTCTGCCCTGTGCAAGAAGTGCTACTTCGGCTGCTAGCACCCCCGAATGGGTTGCGCAGAGGAGGCAGGGATCTTTCAGAAGAGACTCAGTGAGTCCTTGGGCCATTCCCCTTCCTAGACTAGTCAGTATAATCAAGGTGTGGGCATCCAGGAAAGGGTTGGTACTTATAGGATTTACGAAAATGTTAGGCAAGGGGCCAAAGCTTGGTGGAATCAAAGCGATAGGGAGTGTAAAACTTGATCACACGCTTGTTATAGGCATGGCCAATGGTATTGGGAGGTGAATTTGTAGCATAGATCTCAATGGCTCGAAGATGTCAGCCATTGGGTTCAGTCCTTGTGTAATCCCTGGCAATTCCTCTATCGTGGCCATGGCAAAGTGCCTAAATGCTCCTTAATGAGCAATCACAATTTTTTTTTGCTTTTTATACTTTCCCACAGCCCATTACAGCCTCAAGAGGCTTGGCGTACTCTTCGATGGGTCAAACGGGTGTCCGTTCGCCCTAATTAGATTAGGCGCTATACGTACGCGGATGACCTTATAGATATTTTTTGAAAAAAGTTTATGCTAGCAACTTCCTAGATGAAAGAGGAAGTCCGAAAAACTATTTTCCATCACCGTCTCAAGACACAAAAAAAAAAAATTAAGAATTTTTTCCTTGTTTCATAGCACGTTTTTGAGAGTTCCAAAAGGAATTTTGAAAAACCTTGTACGAGGGAGTTGTAGTATTTTTGGAGTACTACAACTTTGTTCGGTTGAGTTGTCTGTGATTTTGTCATTTAGACCCTCAAAAAGTAACCTGAACGTGGCTCATCGTCGTTTTCGTGCTATTTTTTACGATTTTTCGTGGTTTTGGACTGTTTTTGCCTCGATTTTCGGGTCAAATTTTGAGGTTGTTGGTCGGATACCAAATGGTCGATTTTGACTTCGGGTGGAAGACCAAAGTCAAAGAGCTCGATGTCAGCTTTCCAATGAGCCCTAGAGCGCTCTTCACCGGATATACGGTTTAGGAGATACGGGCCTCCAAACAGGGGTGGTTTCCAGAGTCCGACATACCCCTTTTCACGTCGACCGCCGTTGACAGACTTCACGAGTTTTATAAATTTTGATTTTTTTTCTAACGCCATGAAACGTTAAAGAAAATCAAAATTTATAAAACGCCATGGCAAGATTTCCATTCATGGGACTGGAATTCCGTTCACGCAGCAAGATTTCCATTCATGGCCGGAATTCTGTTCATGGCCAGAATTCCATTCACGGTCGATTTTTTTTGGAGTCGTGGGAAATACGAATTTTCCTTTTTTTAGGGGTGGGAATATTTTTAAATTTAAAAGAAAAGGGGTATGGGCATTTTCCCAAAAAAAAAAGTGGGAATCAAAAAAGTCAATTTAATGACACCCCTTACACCCTTCATAAATAACCCCCAAAATGCACAATTTTAACAACTTATGAGCATCTACTCATTGAATGCTCATTAGCCTTAATGAGTTATGTAAAAAAGTGATTAAGGATGAATCCAAGATTAATTCCTTCACTAATCTTGCTCTCTTTTACACTAATCAAGGACTTTAATTAACCATTAATCACTAATTAATTCACACAATTGAGCACATCATTGGATAGAGCAAGAAAATGCTAATCTTTGTGCATCAACAATTGTGTAAATTAATCTAAAAGAGGAGATTAATAAGACTTTTAATTATGGTCTCCTCTTTTAAAGTAAAATTAAGCAAAGAGAGTCAAATTTCTCCAATTGATGAAAAATTTGATGTGATTAGGTGTTGATGCATCTAGATGCTCTCAAAACACTCAAAAACACCAATTTAGACTACTCATATGATCCATTCAAACCCCAATTAACACATTTTCTAATTTTTTGGCCTTTTGAACAAGATTAATCACCCTTAATGACAAAAACTAGTCCATTAAGAGAAATTAGTCAAATTCAAGGGTTTTTTTATGGTGGAGACACCTAGGGCCCTTGATTCTCTCCATCGCCCTAATATTTCTCACAAGACTCACCTAAAAGGTGATGCTCCAATCAAAGGAAGATAACTACTAGACCTACACCCAGTTACTCTAGTAATTGAGCCTTCTAACCTTAGAATAAGCCACTCTAAGTTATCACTAAGGAAAACACACTAAGAATGGATGCTAAATCACATATTTTCTAACACCCTCCCTTGATCAAGCATCCATACCATGCAAGGTGTGCTTGGATCAGCTCTATCACTAAGATAAGAAATCACTAGGATATCACTAAGATAACAACATTGCCCCACGGGCTATAAAATGTCATACGAATGTACTGTTGCCAGTAAATGTAGCATGCTGCCACTCATGATTATTTGAAGAATTCCATGAAGGCCTTGAATAGAAGCATGTTTCCACCCATGCCATCTTCAAGAGAAAACCATCACAAAGAAGCCACAAAGTCACCAAGTCAATGTAGGCACCACCAAGGTAGTCATCATGAATGAAGTCCCATCTAGCACATAGGAATAGAACCACCACCAAGATTTAATCTCCATCAAGAAGTCGATGAAGTTTACCACCACAAATTATCATGGTCTCACATAGAGACCATAAAAGAGTACCACACCAAGAACCTCAACAAAGGAGATGTCTACAATACATGTTCTCACATAGTGAATGTACCACAAAGGTAACATAGAAATAACCACGAAGTAGAACTCACAAGGTATGCAAGTGACCATCTCACACATGGAGAGTATCACATGCATTATCACAAAGGTTGATCCAAGTCCTTTATACCATGAGGACATTACAATGGAGCTTGGATTTTCACCTAGAAGTGCTTTTACTCAAGGTTTCCTTCACCAAACAGATGAAGGTGTGTGCACATGAATTTTAAGCACTCCAGATAATGTGAATTGGCCTGGATTTTGAACTTGGGCTTAGATTCTTTGGCTAGTTCAAGTTGAGCTTTAGTTTTAGCTTGTAAAAACCTTGTAATTTGGCTAGCACCTTGCATTCTAAAACCCTTCAACTTCTTGTCACTGAGCAATGCAATATGAAATGCAATGTGCTCTTTATAATTGCTAGAGCATGTTACAAAATGTTCATCACAAAAGGAGGAGTGTAATGTCCACTCAGATGTGTGTAGCTAGGCCAATGAGATAGTCCTCACAAAGAGGCTATGTAAACATGCCTTTTACACCTTGAAAATTAACAAATAATAATCACAAAGCTAAATGTTAACTTTTTAACTTTCCCTCCTATAATCAAGGGGGCAAGGTGAGCAGATTTGGGGAGACCAAATTCTCCTACAGGCATGGGAGTTCTTCGTAGAATTTCTGCTGGAGGGGATCGCCCTTGTATGCGCCAAAGGAGCCCTCACAATTTCCTCACCAACTACACCTAATTAAGCATCAATTAAGATCCTAATTAACACTTACTTTCTTGTACAAACTCTGCAGAACCCTTTTGAAGGAGACTGTGAATGTCGTGCACTGGATTTACTGGTTCTTGGGATCAGCCGCTTCTCCACAGAATGGGCTACAAGATCCTCACAAGAGTGCTATTGATGCGTGTCTTGATTCGTGAAATGATGGCCTCTAATCAGCTTCACTTCTCAAGCTCTAAGACCCCCGCCTGTTGGACAACTTGTAGGCGGCGATTGTTGTGCTTTTGATGTAGGCCCAAAGCTCTAATCCTGACGCCCTGTGATGGGCTACAGAAGCCCCAAAGCAATGGAGGCAATGGAAAATCACTCAAGTGTGATTGGACCCTCCAATTTGCACCTTTTTGCACAATGTTTCTGTCACTCAAAAAAATAGCAAGTACCTTCATTCATGTTGTTCCCTATTGAGTTTAGTGTGACGCTTTGGATTGCGATGATGACTTGAAGAAGATCCCTGAGCTCAGCTTCAATGCTTTCAATGTTGATGCAATCAACTCCCTTCACAATGCACTCACCACCACTACTTTGCTCTTCACACAAAGTTTCCCTCACATAGCGATTCCGTTCTTCTAATGCTCATTCACACCCACAATGGTGTTCCCCACTAAGTGATAATCTCTCCCTTAATATCTTATTGTGACACTTGCTAAGAGAATGAGAGAAATAGATAAGACAATGATCTCAAGGTAAGACTCACAAAGAATGTTATGCTCACATAGAGACCTACACACACGTGTGAACAGTTTTGACACCTTCTTCTTCACTCCAATGTGCCACTCAATGAAGTGATGAATCAGCCCCAAATGCAACAAATGAAACAAAGAGGTTCTCACAAGGAATACCTTTCAATGATAGTAAAGAATGTTCCTATCAACTCACATAAAAGGTGATGCCCCAATCAAAGGAAGATAAGAACTAGACCTACTCCTAGTTACTCTAGTAATTAAGCCTTCTAACCTTAGAATAAGCCACTCTAAGGTATCACTAAGGAAAACACACTAAGAATGGATGCTAGATCACATATTTTCTAACACTTCGGGCAATGGAAGGTCTGACATCTTACATGGTGGATGTCGTGGAGGTACTAACTGACTCCGCGACCCTTCCTTTGAGCACTACACGGCTGTAGGCCTCGAAGAACTAGTCAAGGGTCGCCACCACAGAGGGCACAAAATGATCAAATCTCTCTCCCAAAAGGCTAACAACTCCAACTTCCATTCCGACAAACTAACCCACTAATTCAGCCAAGGAGTAATACCCTAAGTCCAAAGTAGTTGAATCAAACGAACCACTTAACCTTCCATCTTTCCAAGATCCAGTATAGGAATTCAATCTCGGTACTTCCGCCAACAAGCCTCGCCCAATCCTATTAGCCTCTTGGCTATGGGATCGCCCCATCCTCCTTGAGTAAGTTGCTGCCTTCTTCAAATCTTATAAGGATGTCTTTGCCTGGACTTACAAAGACTTAGAGGGTGTTCCAGCTGACATCGGTGTCCACACCATACCCCTCCAAGAGGGCACCCGACCTGTCCGGGCTTACAAGCTCAACCCCAAGTATGTGGAAGCTAACAAGGTGGAGCTAGAAAAGATGGAGGATGCCAAAATCATCTCCCTCATGGAACACTCTGATCGGCTTTCCCCATGGTCATCTCATCCACCAATTAGCTCTAGTTTTGCCAAGTGTCGCTCTTCTAAGCTACGCATGAATCCTTTCAAGTGTAATTTCTTAGTAGTCTAGGGTACTCTCCTACGTCACATCATTTCTTTTGACAGATTGGCTCCCAACCTTGATAAGACCATCATAATTCTCCACCTTTCTCCTCCAATCAGTCCCAAGGGAACTCAAGTTTTTTTCGGACACACCGACTATCATCGTCATTTTATCGACATGTACACCAATGTGGCCCTTCCACTAACCTGCTTAGTTAAGCCTTCCCCCATCTTCCAGTGGCTTGACACAACCTCGTCTGCCTTCTCCTACCTCAAAAAGTGCCTCACAGAATCCCCCCCGTCCTCATTCCCCCTAACTGGTCGATCATCTTCCACGTCCATACTGATGCCAACCTCACTTGTTGGTAGGCATGGTTTTGACTCAACCCAATGAGAAATATAAGATGGGCATACCCATCTATTATGACAGTAACCTCCTAACATCGGCTGATCAAAACTGCTCCACAACTGAGCGAAAGGCTTGGCTATTGTCTATGCATGCCAAAAGTTCCGACACTATTTCTTGGGCTCCCACTTTATCATCATCTCTCGAACCTTCATGCTCTCAAGTATCTTCTCAATAAACCATAGGATTAATTGAGTACTTAATTTTGCAACATAAAAATAATCTTAGTGAAGATATATATTAAGTGGTCTTTCGGTAACTTAGTAACTAGATTGCTAAAGCATATGTGTGATTAGTCAATCTCATCACTCTTTTTTGGTCTCTAATTCCCCTAATTTGAAGAGGGAAATTGGGGCTTCAAGAGATTGATTTATGCTTAATGTGCATAGATTGGGGTTTGAAGTGATGATTTGATGATGAAATTGAACTATGACTAGCCCCTTAACACTCTAATCACTTCTAATCAATCCACATCTCACAAATTGAGTTTAATTATGTGTTTTTTTTAATTTTTTCAAGTTTACTAACTACCTACTAATCAAAAAACCAAAAACTAAGGACTAATTAACAAAAGTTAGGCGATTTATAGAGGTTTTGTGTAATTTTTTTATTCCTAATGACCGTATGCATTTGCTACACAAGATTATGCAACTAAAACAAACAAAAAACACTGGATTAATGCAAAAACACAAAGATTTCTCTCTTTTCAAGCATAAACCCTCTTCGTAAATTCTCTTTTCTTTTGCAAATTCTCTACTCGAATGCAATGTAAATTAACCCAAATCAAAAAGTCATGTAAACAACATCAAAATATAATCAAAATCCTTCAAAATCACTTCCAATTCTCCAATTGTTTTTCAAAGTGTGACCTCCTAATCAACAATAGGCAATATTGGGTACCCAATGCTTGGAATGGACAGAATCAACCATAAGCCCTAAGGTTGTTCCCCGGTAGCGCCACCAAATGTGTTAATTAGAAGCACTCACCTTGTCTTCCACCAATTAACTGGTCGTAGGGAACTTTGTTAAAGAGTCGCACGCGGTGGTAATCTACAACTTCCTCTTGTGGTGGGTGGCTAGCTGATCATCTGCATCCTCACTCTGTTGTCACACCACCAGAGAGCTCCATAGACAATGGGATATGAAGAGTGTGCTCAATGTTGCTATAATGGAAGCAAGAAGTGTCTGTCTACTTTCGTAATCTCTCACACTCACTTGAAAAAGAAAATACAATGTAAAAGAAAACCACTAATCATAATCACAATTGCACTCCATCATGCAATGCAAGATTACAACAAATCACATGTGAGGGAGAGAGAGAGAGAGAGAGAGAGAGAGAGAGAGAGAGAGAGAGAGAGAGCTCACATACAATCTATCCCAAAGAGAATGATTATGCTTTGCTTATTGAAAAATTGACTTATGTACATGTGGCTAGTGTTCATTCTTGGGCGACCTTGACTAGTGTTCATTCTTGGGAGACCTTGACTAGTGTTCATTATTGAGAAATTGACTTATGTACATGTGACTAGTGTTCATTCTTGGCCAACCGTGACTTAAAAATAGTCCATGGTGGCCTTTTACTACTAGACTAGGCAGTTACATATGAGGTCCAAGACTTCCCCTATTTTAGAATAAGCCCAGTGTAAACCTGGCACTCATAAAGTATAGTTACCATCATACAAAATGTTGCGTCTTTTGAAATACATACATATCTTTAGAGCAAAAATAAAGTGGGCATCGTAAGTTGACAGAATGCCCTACAAAAATATGATGGTCAAGGCCATGTTAACTGGAGTGATTAACATTCATATGAAAGTCCCATCGAGGTCAAGGAAATAAACTTAGCTAGCCTAGGTGAAGAACCTAAGCTTGTTAATCTATAGTTTTACCCATATAGTATTAAAACCTTAGTCACCTTACTCAACATTTTTGCATTTAGATATCAATTGGCATACTGAAGTAGTATTTGTCGCTTTTGTATCTTTTTCAATTATCATATAGCGTAAAGCGTAAGCTCACAATGTACTGAATGCTCATCAGTCAAAGAGAACTTTTATAGTAATACAAGAAATACAAAGATATGTTATGCCATCCCTGTTTACCTTGTAAATGTATGGTATGAATTGTTATCTTTTTATGTTGTAATGTATTAATGTCACATGAAAAAGCTCTAAGAGTTTTCTTTCAGCCCTAAGCACTGTATAGGAACACTTGATGCAAGGACAATCATCAGAGAGAGAGAGAGAGAGCTGTATTTTGAATATATTCATAGAGGTATAAAAAGGTTACAATATCTTGGCCTTTAGGCCTTAGGCCTTCCCAAAAGCGGCAAACAAAAAGATTACAATATCTTGACCTTAAGCCTTCTCAAAAGGGGGAAACGAAAGCCTATTCTAGGATCTACTCCATAGGAGGGAGATAATTCTACAATGAATAGGGAAATGCCTTATAAGTTCTTCTCTTCCACTCCATCTAGCCATTGCTATCAGCCAAGTTCAGTGGACATTAAACTCATTAAATCCTCCACCAAGTTCAGTGGACATTGCTGATGCGTCATGCAACTATTTTACTTTATTTTTTTCACATTGGCCAAAATTGAAGCTATGTTCTAGGCTCAAGAAGATGCCACCTTAACCACCTAGCTATGCTCCCCACCCCCTGGTTCGTGCAAGTTGCCACATAAAATACCTAAAGATTACTAAGGCCTATAGATGAGGTGTGATATTAGGGTAAAGTGGATTAATGAAAAGTATTTTCTAAGTTTTATGAGACTTTTTGGCAAGAAAATCTCATGTGGAACCATCTTTGTGTTGCATATATGTAAGCACCTAAAAGTGCCTCCCTCTCTCTCTCTCTCTCTCTCTCTCAGAATTACAAGTGTCATTGCACAACAATCTTCAATTGGGCAGATATGAAACAAGCTAACAACCATAAAAATGGAGTAAATGTGGTCATGCCATTATAAGTCTTGATTCTTCTCTTATGTATTGCTACATGTAAGTATATAGATGAAGTATACTATGTTTCCAAGGAGTAGTCTGAGAAAATTAGGAGCTTTACATACTAAGGTCGCCCATGTGTCTTCTTGCTACATCCACATTTTGCTTCCACTTTTGAGCATCGCCCCAAGTTTGTTAACCACCCTTAGAACTAGCAAATGAGAAATGTTTAACCACCCTTAGAACTAGCAAATGAGAAATGTTTTACTGTTGTAGCTTGAGACTTTAAATAATTTATATAATGAGCTTGCTTTTTCAGCATGTTAATGACACAGTCCAGAACTTCTCAATGAGGTTGGAAAACTCAATACACGCTTCAAGAAAGTTCCATAGGCCTTATTTCTTATTAGCGTCATAATGTCACCTATGAACCCTTCCAACATTTAACTCTCATTCAACAGCTCTAGGACACACAAAAGCAACTAATGAATTTCCAAGTTTTGGGGCATTAGGGTTATCCTTTCAACCTTCCTAACCTTTCAAAACTTGTTTTCATGTTTAACCATAAAAAATATTCAATCCAGCAAGTGTTCGGGCAACCTAGTATGCAACAAGCAAGCATTGGCTCAGGTGGACAGGATGTTCAATAAAACCTAGCATGATGTCGCAGATTCGAACCCGATAGACCACTTGGCATGGTACCATGTAGGAAAATGATATATATGTTGGATGTGTGCATGTGTGCGTTTGCATGTTTCGGAGTGCGCTCGGTCAAGAGGCGGCAGTGTTTTCCAATCGACTCCACAGAAGCTCTGGACAGAACACAACCACTTATGTCCAGGTAGGTGACTGAAGCAAATTTGGGAGCCAGCTGACATATGCAATCCTCGGTCACTAGACTGTTAGGAATTCAGAGAATCCGAACTGGTGACCGGCTGCAAAACACAATGTTATTAGAATACTAATGATACTACTGATGCAGAGCCTTGAGTAGTTCAGAACCTGACACACACAGATTAGGATATGAAAGAGTGCAACACAAACTGGAGCCTTTTACCGCCTCAGAAGAAATACATTCTTTAAAATGCACATTCTTTAAGAAGAAGACCACTCACACATCTGTGATGCAGACACAGTCTGACATCCGCAAGCCTCACCTCAACCTGCATGGCCTGCGCGACCTGTGCTCCACCTGATGTTATAAAAAAAAAAGAATAAGAGTGCTCGCCTCACGCTAACGCCACCTGCACACAAAGTGCCTCTCCCTGGCGGTTAGACCTGCATGTTGGTTTTTTATTTTTTGTTATTTGAATTAATTATTTTTTAAGATGGTTGAAAAGTGTTGTGTTTTTATTTATTTATTTATATTTATTTACTGTTGTGGATTAAATAAATATATATATGTATTGTGCTATGTATGCACATTGCATATATGTATGTATTCTTATATATATAGATTGTCTTTGTGTTTTTATATATTTGAATAAGAATACATACATTAAGTTTGTATAATGAAAGCCCGTAGTAAATAGCTATGGGTATATATATATATGCTTTTGGGCAGGTTTAAAGACCAGATCCGCACCATTCAAAAGCAGCCTGGACACTCCAAAGCCAGGCACCTAGGAGTGAAACCCACTGGCCGATTCGCACAGCTGGCAGCCAACTGACAGCCGTAGAAAGACAAATGCTATCCTTACACCATAAGAATGTATCCAGACTCACTCCTATTGAAGTTATTTGAGTTGCGAAGTATAAACCAGTAACTATTGTACATTAGCAAGAAATGTGAACGTACACTTGCACTAAAGGGGCACCACACCTTCAGATAGACATGTCCAATAGCATTTTGACAACCAAACCCTTGTCCTTCGCCTTGAAGTACACCACACAGCCAGCACTCTCGTCGGTCTCTTTGTAGGAACCGTCGGTGAAGATGTTGTGTGTTGATGAAAAGATCGCAACAAAGAGGTCCCACCTCTCTGATGTGTCGATGGTCAACATGTAGCTTCAGAAAAATGAGAATTATCAGAAGCTCAATACTTCTGTGTGTTCAGAAAATGCAAAACGTGGGGGCTTATATAAATGTTTGCGTTTGTTCAAAAAAAAAAAGCACAAACAAACATTTATATAAGCCCCCACGTTTTGCATTTTTTGAACACACAGAAACATTGAGCCTCCAATAGTTCTCATTTTTCTCAATCTACATGCTGACCATTGACACATCAGAGAGGTGGGACTTCTCTGCTGCAATCTCTTCATCAACATACAACATCTTCACCGACGGTTCCTTCAGAGAGACCGACGAGAGCGCTGGCTATGGCATGTACTTCGAGACGGAGGACAAGGGTTTGGCTGTCAAAATGCTATTGGACATGTCCATCTCAATCAACATTGCCTCTGTACATTTACATTAACTGCAAATCTCAAGGGCAGCACATCTTGTTTTCTGATCCTGAAAGAGCATTATGTTTGAGAATAGCGGTATGACCTTGTCATGTCCAATATGAAAACCCAAATGCTGTCTTGAGTTTTCTTGATGCTAGATTGGCATGCCAACAAGTGTCTGAAGTGCATGAATGCTGAAAAACAATGCTAGCCGTCTCTAAGTACAGTAGGCAGATGATTGCTTAAATGATCTTTTTAGGATCATTTGTCATTACAGCAGTGCCTCTTGGACTAGTACTACCAGCACAAACCCATTTTTAAGAAGCCTCAGGTCTTGCAAAGCATCACAGAGAAGGAGACATACCAGGCCAGAAAAACAAAGTCCCATAGATCCATCCTAAGATCATCAAGGGATATCTCTTCTTCATGCATATCCATCCCAAGATCATCAAGGCCTTCAAATTTTATGTCATTCCACATGTGTAACAAGTAGTAAACAAAGCATAATCCAAATCTAACACACATGTAGTGTATAGGGGTGGATGAAATACCTTCAACCTTTTTTTAGCTTCTTCAACAAAGCTTTCCCCTACGTCCAATTGCCAGCATCCTCAAAGATGAAGATATTCCAAGTTTGTACATTTCTCGAGCAAAGCTATCACTCCAGTGTTAGATAGCGTCCAATACGCCATTTCCAGGTGCTTCAGTTGTGGCATGTACTCAGCAACTGCAAAAGCCATGTCATCACTTGGTGCAACATTAGAGCTGTGTGGATACATGTTCATGTTGAGCCTTGTCAAGGGGCGGCAGTATTTTCCAATTGACTCCACAGAAGCTCTTGACAGAACACAACCACTTATGTCCAGGTAGGTGACTGAAGCAAATTTGGGAGCCAGCTAACATATGCAATCCTTGGTCACTAGACTGTTAGGAATACGGAGAACCCGAAGTGGTGACCGGCTGCAAAACACAATGTTATTAGAATACTAATGATACTACGGATGCAGAGCCTTGAGTAGTTCCATAAGAGCCTAGAACCCACGGATTAGGATATGAAAGAGAGCAACACAAAGTGGAGCTATTTAGAGGCCTCAGGAGAAAAACATTCTTTAAAATGCCACAAGGGGGGACCTCTCTCTCTCTCTCTCTCTCTCTCTCTCTCTCTCTCTCTCTCTCAGAAAAAAATAAAAATAAAAGGTGCAGTGCAAGAGATTGACCTCCAAGCCATGCTATCGTTGCTAAGATTTGGAACATGAATTTCTGTGAGGCAGCCTTGGCTCCTATTTATCAAGAGCACCAGCATCCTCTCGAGTGTCTCCGGCTTCCTACCGCGTACTGTGAGACGCGCCTCCGTGAACGGCATACCGGGGGATGTCGCCTAGCGGCTGAAGATCTTGGCAAGGGTCCATCCCCTTCGTCATTTCCTCCTGATCTGCTTCTTCTTGCTGGCCATGGAGCTTAGCAGATGAAACCTCCATCTCTGCCAAGAGATGGGTGGATGTGTGTAGGTGTGTCTATCAGAAGCTGTGGCTCCGTTTAAGGCTGACCTAGGGCATCTCGCTCTTGTGCCCTCCTTCACACCATTACACACAAAATTCTTTAAAACATGCTTTCTAAGGTTCCTTTCTAAGATGATTGTTCTCAATGCCTCAAAACATTCATCACTAATTTAAACCTATAAATCCAACTTTGCATGCACCATACATGTTTCACTTTACCCATCTATTCTGTTAAGGAGAGAATCTCTCTTTGCCACATGGAATCTCTGCACGCGGCTCCCCATGTCAAAAGATCCCTTCTAACATTATGTGCAATAAATTCCAATTCTAAGTTCTTGAGGAAAAGATTGACAGATTTATTCCCATGTGTTCATTGTATTAAAAATTTTGGGAATTTAAGAGGTTGGATCAAAGCAAGCTTGACAAAAGAAAATCCAATTAGGGGTGCACATATGCCTAGGTGCACGTGCACATCGTGTGTAAAGGCACGTAAGGACAATTTAGAGGATAGCAGCTCATAGAAAATCTATTATGAATATAAGTAATAATGAAATTATCCCTGGGATGTGTAAATCTAACAATACTGTAACATCTGCCAAAGAAAAGGATCAAAATTAGCACAAAAGCACAACTGTACTAAGGTGCATGTGAGCAACACCTATGTGATAGAGTTGGAAATTAGTAAATCTGAGACTACCATTGCATCCAAAATATGGTGTTTATCGTAAGGTTACACGAGTTTGATTTTTGAAAAGGTCTAGGTCCATGAAATAAATTAAAAATCTCTCTAAACTAAGGTTAAAGAAACCTTAGGCAATTAATTATTTTAAATAATTGGATAAAAGGCTAAGGTTATCAAGGGGTTGAGTGAAAACCATGGGTTGCAAGAATACCATGTGGAATTGAGCAAATGGTTTGTGAAAAGTGATAATAGGTATTCCATTTTGTGGTTTTGGGTACATGGTATTCACCAAGGTGGTTTGGTGGTGTCGGGCTCCTTATTCTATTAGTTCACTAAGTGGTGCTTGAGTTCACCTTAGTCTAGCCCACAAAATAAGTGGCATGCATGAGTTAGCCCCCTTTTTCTTAAGTAATATGGGATTTAGCTAGGGTAGATGGAGTTCAACTAAAGTGCATGGTGGCTATACCAAACTGGGAGCCTTCCCATGCACCAAGGTGGGTGTTTCCCTATAAAAAGACCCCCCTAGCCTTCATTTTTTAACAACGCCCCCTTCGTAAGGTGTAGATGCTAGAATATTATGCAATTAATGCCTTGCAACAGTACCCTACAACCCTCACATGTCATAGTACCCCTTTTTCTTGTCATATTGGTCCTTTATATCAAATGGGAGCTTGTCTTGGGCACTGAATTCAAGGAGAAATAGCCAAATTTTCCTCTTGGAGATTGGGAGTTCTCTACACACCCTACAGTGCATCAACCCTAAGCCAAAGCAAGTTTATAAGTAAGTGATCCTAACTAGCTTTCAAATATTTAAATTTCTACCAAGTACATGTCCTTTTTGATGGTTTGAATCTTGTCTTTTTAAATAAATTATGTTACTCCTCTCTGTCAAAATTACAAAGAATTTGAATAAGAAATTGTTTGAGTAAATACCCCTCCTCCTTATTTTAGAATGCTATTATTAGAGAAATAGTTTCTGGAATTATAGACAACCTTTGGGTAGTAGGAAAGTGAAGGATTATCAAATTCTAAGGTTTTAATAACCTCTAAAATTAAATTACAGTGAACCTTAGAATAAAGCTTTGATACCCTTTTGAATTAGTTATGGTTGGACATACCATGAACTAAGGATGAAGATGTGTACAAATGTACATCAAGACTTGAAATTAAATTAATCTTCCTTGGTCACATTGCTCTTTGTCACAGCACTTGAAGGCTTTCCATCCCCACTTGGACCCTATAGGAAACCTTAGAGTCTTGAATCTAAATTTCACGTACACCTTAGGATGAATACTCTAATTAGCTCTAAATACCTTATTCAAATAATTTTCTAGTAACACTCTTTTTCCTACATTAATTTCCAAGTATATGTAGTTCATTTAAGCTTAAGATTATGGTCTAAATCTTTAGAAAGTGGCATGTAGTTTAAGTTGCTATCAAGAGAGAATTAATTATGTTCATGTGCAAAAAGTGCATATTGTTCATACAAGATTAACTCTTAAGAGAATGAAGCCTAGAAATGAGAATGATCCTTGAGAAAAAAAGGCTTATATCATTCTTAGAAAGACATCTAAACCTAAAAATACGAATGACTTAAGATACTTGGATGTATTCCATAATATTACCCGCATATTCAGGACTAATAAAGGAGATCCTAGAGTGAGAAACTGACTAGTCTCTAGAGGGAGAAGATGATCTTATGAATCGATTTAGCCCTTGATTGATTGAAATTGTTCATTGGATGAGAATACCTATCCTATACAACATCTAAACCTAAGAGTATCATAAGGCCAAGAAAATTAGCTAGTTCTCTAGTTTAAGGTGTGGTTGACCTAGCTTAAGTTTTGTCTACATTTAATCGCAATGCTCCATAAGGATAGACATAATTCAGAAGGATTATTAGGATACCTTGTCCTATAAAGGCCTTAGAAATTGACCATGACTAAGGTAGATATGTCTAGTTGAAGGCATAGCAAGAGTCCTCAAGAGATTGAAAGACTAAGACAACAAGATTGAGTAAGACAAGTAAGCTTATCGACCAGTTGGATTCACATAACGAGAGATTTGCATTTGAAGTGTCAACTCGAGAACTGAGAAAGTCTCACTTACACTTGCAATAGTTTACTCTGCATTGGATAACACGTGTGATGCATGGTTGATTGTTCATGCTTTCTGTTTAAATACTGTATTTATTGGATTCAATTGTTTGTGAAGTCTGTGAAGGTACCTCACATATTATTATTGTACTGGACGGATCCCGCCTGAGTGGGGGATCGCGTTGCAAGATGAAGACAGTCGACCGAGACCTTGACTTGTCTTGGCAAATGTGGGTGTGCTCCAAATGCAGCAACTTGTGTGATGGACAAGGGGTGGCTCTAATTGTATTGGGCCGCCACAGTTGCTATGAGAACCGATCCGAGTGACGGTTGCTATAAGAACCCTGGTGCATTGGTTGGTATGAGCATTCGTGCCTCGGAAGTGATATGGTTGTCAGAAGCGACTTTGTTTTGGATATGCACGACATTAATACTGGGTGTGAGACATGTGGGCTCCACACGGGATGGCTTAGTGGTCCCGGAGTGTTCGAGCTCAATAGTGCATATCTTTCCAGTTTAAGGATCGCAGTTGTAGGCTTGGAGATCTTATGGACATATGTTATTTTGATGTTATACTACATTCCAACTTTTAAGGAGTGTTTTATGGGGGGGGTGTACATTATTTTCTTGTTTGTTATTAGCGTGTGTGCGTAATGAAAAAGAATGTCAATTACGGGTGTGTGAGTTCACACCAGATCCATCGACCCAGTGGTTGGGCAGGGTGAGCTAGACCCATGATGTTGATCAAGGCTAGACTGAGTTATCGGATCTGGTATAAGTTAAAAAAGGATTAAACTACAAGAAAGCAGGAGGAATGGTGGACTCGAGATGCGGGTGCTTTCCAAAAAGGAAGGAATAACTGAGATCAAAATTATTGTAAACTTGGGTACACTTGGGAAAAATGGGATCGTTTATTAAAATCAATGTCACTTAGGTAGAATTGTCTGCTCTATAATCGAGGAATAGGACATCGGCGATGGTTCTCTAAGCCACCGATACGCCTCCTATTTGTGAGAATTATGGAGGGATGATCCTTGGAGGATTATGTTGTGCCCAGTAGCTCACTGGCGGCAAAGCGCCCAGTTTGACCACCTTCCATGTAGTGAGCACCACCTTGGTACTGCACGTGTGAAGATGGCGGGCTATAACCACCGGAGTAGTCATTGCCAAGATCAAGAAGACCGAGCTTAAAAGGATGGAGCAAGGTAAGCAACAAAAAGAGAGAGAGAGAGAGAGAGAGAGAGAGAGAGTGCCAACTGAAGATTGTGGAAGAGTATGTTTTTAGTCCGGTGTCGTGCTCAGTTGCTTGTACTGTTCTGAAAGTAATACAAGAGCAATGTTATTTTTCCCTTCATCTATGTGTAATCTGTGCAATGTGTTGGATAGGAATGTTGTATCTCTGTCTTAAGAAACATGTTGTGTACTTGAGAGAGAGAGACAGTTATGTGGTGGTGTGAGAGCAAAGCGTGAGTGTATGAAGTTCCAAGCCGAGGGTGTTCTAAGTGTCCCCATGACCACACTAGAGTTGGTGTTTAAATCCAAAAGCTCTAGCGGATGGCTACATGTCTCCCACGGCATTACCTAAGTGGTTCGTTACCCTGGACTGCTATTTTGCCATTCTGTTGAGAGAGAAAATAGCGTGAAACACCTGAAGATCTTGCTAGGGATCTACTACCGCAAACCCCCTGGGAAAATTCCTAAATCTCTACTCTCCTTTATGGGATACCCTGGTGAAGTGAAAAAATCTCCACTGAGTAGCATTTTGCACCTTCAAGAAAGGAAACTCTGAAAAGGAAAACTCCGGTTCTGCACAACTGACTCTATATCAAGCCTGCAAAGAAGTCATAACATGGAGGGAATTTTTTGGGAAGTTCAGTGTGCGGAGAACCTTTCGCCACACTACCCAACTAGCAAGAATGGATTCAGGCATGCCTTTTGCATGATGGTGAACCTAAGAATGGAGAAAAGTAATGCCTTCCAAGAAACCCTCTAGGAAGCTCGTAGCTGTGGGAGTGCCTCGCACTGTTCCAACCAAGAAGATAGTGTGGAAACTTCCACAACACCACACGAGTAAGAGGGAGTCTCGGGCTTCAAGAATAATTTGGACCAAGAATAGAAGTACCAAGAGCTAGAAGTTGTGCACAGTCCAGGTTTAGGAAGCCCAAGGAGGGTGGAGCAACAAAATCCAAAAGAACAACCACAACAACAAAACCCTCGAAAAAGGTTCAAGGGAGCCATGGCATCATTAGCCAAAAATTTCCCGGTGTTCTCATCAGGAGAGAAAGGGGAAGATGCAGATTTGCATGTAAGGAGGTTTGAGCAATACTAAAAAGTAGCCAGATCTCGGGATGTGGAAAAGCCAAAGCTAAGTGAAATCTGCAGAGATGTAGAGATGCTTTCATGAACGGGTACCCTTAAAGACAGAGACACAGAGTGGATATCAAGATACCAAGACAACCATTTCCAGACTTATGAAGAGGTCATGACTGCTTTTTTGGGGAGATTTCACAAGATAAAGTTTGTAACTCAACTCTGTGAGTGATCAAATGAGAGAACTCTAACAAGAAGACATGGATGTGGAAGCCTATGCAATAAAATTGCTAAGCTTGAGGAACAAACCTGACCCTCGATGCAAATAGTTGTAGATTGGTTTGTCCAAGGGCTTAAGCCAGACATCCATGCAACGGTCAGCACAAAGCAGGCCGGAACTGAAGAGGAGTTTGAAGAACTGGTTGAGTTGGCCAAAAAAGCCAAAAAAAAAAGATTCCAAGAAAGAAGTCAAAAGAGGAAGCCCAAGAAAAGTGTCACAATTGAGGAGGAGGATTCAAGCAACACCTCACAGGACACCCCAGTGACAATGAAGAAAAGAAAGGACAAAAAGAAGAAATCCGCGAAGGCAAAAATGAGCCTCTGAGAACTTGTGCTGTAGGTGAAGCAACTAATGCAAGAAATGAAAAAGAGCAAAAGCTTAAAATTTCACAAAAATGTGTTCTGCTCTCAAGCAAACAGAATGCCACCTCAAGGAGGAATGCACAGTGCCACCGATGTGTACCATTTGTAACATGTACAATCATAGTACATGGAACTACAGGTACAACATGAAAAATAGAGCTCCCATGGTGAATAGCATTGAAGGAGCAGAAAGAATACCCCCAGGAATGGGAAGGTATGGGAGCAGAGGCCGCGTAAATTAATCAAGAAGGACAAGCCAAGGACATGCTGGTGGATCTACCACCTTCATATGCTACTATTGCCAACAACCTGGGCAACAAAGGTGGAATGTGCCATGAAGAAAAAGCATGATGAGGAAAGATAGGCGAAATTGATGCAACTCAAAGAAAATCCACCAAGCGCCAACATGATGCAGTCGGCTGACATGTTGATAGAGGTTCAAGACATCTTGGCAATCACAAGGGCTAAACCTATTGAATCTAGTATAGTGATAACTCCGGTGGATAATCCTAACTCACCTAAAGCCCGCAAGAAGGCATTTGTAGACTGGGATTAGTAAGAGAGAAGGAAAGGCAAGCCACAAAGGAAATGAGAGAAGGCAAGGCAAGCAAAAGGAGGATAGCTCATGTAAAGTCATCATAGATCTACCGGAGGCAAGCAAAAATCTACACAAGATGCGAGTAAAGCTCACCAATGAAAGAAGCTTGGAAGAAAGCAAGAAGGATGTTGATTGGTTGCAAACCAATGTGGTCTCAATGCTGCTGGACAGACAGGTCCTATTGAGACAAGTGTTGGATTTGTGCCCAAGATTTAAGGCTAAAATCTTGATGGTATGCATTGAAGGACTGAGTAAAGAATTGAAAAACTCTGAAGAAGGAGAAACTCTGGAATACAAGCTGACGAACCCCCACTTTCGAGAGATGATGAAGTTGTTGAAATATACAAGTGAATGGGTGTGTGCAGGAACAAGCCCTTAGAAAAAGGCTGTAAAAGAGAATCTGTAAATGAGTGAGAAGTAGTGAAAAGGTGAGAGGTATCTACTGGGAGAGAATAAAGGGTAGCATGAGAAGATTTAGGATGTGTGGAGATATTATGGGAAAAGTGAAGAGCTGGAGAGAATCAAACAAAAGAGGTGGAGTGAATCAAGCTAAAGAGGTGGAGTGAATCAAGGAGAGATCAGTGGGATTAGATGCTTGGATGTAAACTCTATAAATTGAGGCATTGGCCTAATGAGAATTTGCTGGTTTTTGATTATCCATGCCTACATTAAGCTATCAGTTAATTGCTCACTAATCTCATCTTAATCATCATCTAATCTCTTTGTTAATTATGTTGAGGCATTGGCCTAATGAGAATTTGCTGGTTTTTGATTATCCATGCCTACATTAAGCTATCAGTTAATTGCTCACTAATCTCATCTTAATCATCATCTAATCTCTTTGTTAATGATGTTGATTCTTGCATTTGATCCACCATAGCTCATCACATTGCTGCAAATTTAACATGGTATCAGAGCCTAGCTTAGAATCCATCAAATTTATGAGCTCATTATCTTGCTAATCACCTAGTTAATTAGGATTAGAAAATAATCAAATTTTTAGCTCTTTTTTCAATTAGCCTCTGTACCCCCAACAGCTGGTGGAGGGGCTTGATCTCCCTCTTGCCATAACATTAGCCCAAACCCACTTAGCCACATCTAGCCAAGCTGCCCACGCTTCAGCCCATCGAATCAAATCGCCAAACCGCCGCCGCTGCTGAAAATCGCGATTTTTCAAGCGCATGTTTATGGAAGAAATCTGTAGATCTACTCCTCCACAGAAGAAATTAGTTTAATTCCTCTTGGCCCCAAGGGTTTTCAAGGAAGCTCTACATGCTGGTGATGTCAGATTTGTGAAATTCCTTAAGGAGAAGTGGCATCAAGCTCTGCATCAAATATGCAAGTTACTTTGGTAAAACAGAGATTAAGCATTCAATGTTTAGTCAAATCTTTTGTTTCTTGGCTTAATCCTCTACTAGACTAACTACTATTGATGGCTTTGAAAGGAGTTGAGCTCATTTGAACTCTAAGGTCCCAGATCTGGCCTCCCTGCACACTCTATTTTTTGCACACAAAATAGAGGATTATTTTGCTAATCACTGATTAATCAACACTAATCACTGTATTTTGGTGCAATTGAGGATTCAAATTAACCATTGGGTATCTAATACAGATCCCTATAACTTCAGATTGCAATTTGGAGATGGTTTGATACTCCAACCATTCAGTACAAATTTGTTACCCTTGGCTTTATGTAATTTTTGGTGAATTTAGGCTGATATATCTGTTGTAATCATCACCTAAACACCAGATTGAGTTGTAAAAGGGTAGACACTGCCCTTAAATCTTGAAATTGGATCAAGAGGTAAGACCCCCTTCACATCATCATGAGCACGGCACAAGAGATACCCAAATTTAATGGGGAGCAGTTTTATATATAGCAAACAAAAACCATGTATTTGCTCATGAGAGGAAAAATCTGTGGGGGCTAGTTGAGGGAAGAGATGAATGCCTAGAGGTTAGTGGGGAAAATGAGTGGAAGAGTCTGAATGAGAAAGCATTAGGACTCATCGCACTCAATTTAAATGGTGAAATCATTCACCACATCACAGCGATACAATGGGCAAAAGATGCATGGGATGAACTCAATAAATTATTTGGCACTCAAGCAAAAAATTCAAAGATAAATCTGTTAATGCATTTCTACAAACTTGATATGAAGGAAAGTGAACCTTTAATCACACACTTGAACAAATACAAAAGCATTAAGCAACAATTGGCAGCCACATTGGCAAGAAGGTAGAGGATGATGAGGCACTAGTAGTGCTTCTAAAGAGTGTGGACAAAGGTGAATATGAAAACATTGTAGAAACCTTAAAGAATGTACCTGAATTGAAGCTGCATGAGATAGAAGGAGCTCTACTAGAGCAAGAGACCAAGGTCAAAGAGAAGAAATGGCTGGACTCATTCTTCACCCCACTTCACCCGAGGAGGATTCTCACGAGGATGAGGACGAGGAAGAGGTAGAGTAGGAGGAAGGACCTTCACTTGCCACCACAACTGTGGGAAGCTAGGACACATGGCAAGAGACTGCTATACAGAAAACCAAGTGGAGAAGAAACGACATCGGCAAACTTCATGGAGACTCCTAAGGAAGTGGAGTCAGATCATCTTTTTTGAGAGAGAGAGAGAGAGAGAGAAACCCCACAACCCAATGTAACCTGCCCCAACATAGTAAAACCACCTCTGAGCCACCGATGATGTAGGCCATGTGGTAGATGTATGTGTGAGCACTTTAGTCAAGGTCACAAGCACTTGTAGTAGCCTTGGACACATAGAGAGAGAGTGTGTCAAGGACTATGAGTTTAGGGACTTGAGGCACTGGTCGTGGGCTACCAAGTAAGAGGGAAACTTGGTATAGGGTCCAAGTGTGCTAGGATTATTCACTCAAGGGGAGGTGTTGAAATATACAAGTGAATGGGTGTGTGCGGGAAAAAGCCCTTAGCAAGAGGCTGTAAAAGAGAATCTGTAAATGAGTGAGAAGCAGTGAAAAGGTGAGAGGTATCTACTGGGAGAGAATAAAGGGTAGCATGAGAAGATTTAGGATGTGTGGAGATATTTTGGGAAAAGTGAAGAGGTGGAGAGAATCAAGCAAAAGAGGTGGAGTGAATCAAGGAGAGATCAGTGGGATTAGATGCTTGGATGTAAACTCTATAAATCGAGGCATTGGCCTAATGAGAATTTGTTGGTTTTTGATTATCCATGCCTACATTAAGCTGTCAGTTAATTGCTCACTAATCTCATCTTAATCATCATCTAATCTCTTTGTTAATGATGTTGATTCTTGCATTTGATCCACCATAGCTCATCACATTGCTGCAAATTTAACAGAAGTGTCCAAAGTCACAATTTAACTCAACAATGCACTCATCAATGATGCAATATTGGATCGTGGATCCGGAGTAAATGTCATTACAGAGGAAACTGAAGTAGGATTGGGTCTCAAATGGGAACCCATTCCATTCAACATAACAATGGAAGATAATAGAATGGTGGTTCCCAAGGGAATTGTCAAAAATGTCCTCACTCACGAAAGTCAAGCAAGTAGACTTCATGGGTCAACCTAGTGGTCATAATCACTGAAAACCACACCGGGTCCTACCAGGTGTTATTGGAAAAACCCTAGTTTAAGACATGACAAAGTGAAGCATGACTAGGGTAGAAACAGAATCTCCATCAGAAAAGGGAAGCGAAAGGTCCATGTCGACCTTTCCGGAGTAAGGGGATCAGTAAAACCTGCCCAAAGGCCAGTTCCTATGGAAACATTCAATATGTCAGAAGGCTTTGATGATGATGAAGAGGAAAGAATACTCCGTGAACATCCCGAATTGGTTCCCTTGTACATGTTACATGTAGATGAAGTGATGGGGCACTATACAGAAACAAAGGATGGGAAAGCGGAAGTAGCAGCCAAAGAAGTAAAGGAAAAAGAATCCAATTCCACAAAACCAGAGGGTTCAAGGAGAACCAAACTGAGCAAAACCATGTAAGAGAAAGCCTCAGAAGAGGTTGAATTGGCCCAAAATCTAGAGCAAGAGAAAGAAATGCAAAAAATTCGCGATTGGGTGCAAAAGCAAAAAGAGAACCCGAAGGGAAATGCTGCAAAAGTAAGCCTGGACAAACTACAAGAGGTGAATCTGTTAAGCCTGGACAAACTACAAGAGGTGAATCTGGGAAATGAAAAAGAAGAAAAGCCTGTGAAGATTAGTCTAGAACTGGAAGAAGAATTCAAGCAAGAGTTGGTGTCCTTACCAGAAAGAGTACCAAGATGTCTTTTCTTGGTTGTATGAGGACATGGAGGGAATTGACCCCAAATTCTTTCAGCACAACATCAATTTAAGGGAAGGAGCCATACCAGTCAAACATTAGAGTAATAGAATGAACCCTAGCTATGCCAAGCAAGTCAAAGAAGAAATAGATAGGCTACTAAGACTAGGATTCATTGTGCTAGTGGAGAAAGCTACTTGGATATTCCCAATTGTGGTAGTTCCCAAAAAGAACATGAAGATCAGGATCTGTGTGGATTACTGCAAGCTAAATTCTGGAATTACCTCGGACCCCTTCCCACTTTCGTTTACAGACTCCTTGCTGGATGAGGTGGTAGGGAAGAAAATGTACTTATTTCTAGATGGATTCAATGGGTACAAATAGGTAAAAATGGTGCCAAGAAGATAGGGAGAAAATAGCCTTGAATGGGGTGTCTTCATGGCAATTGTCATGATGTTCGACCTAAAGAATGCACCAGCTACTTTTCAAAGAATGGTGCAATAGATTTTCTATGATTACCTAACAGACTTGATGAAAGTCTTTGTGGATGATTTCAGTGTATCTAGGGATAAGGCAAAGCACATCTATCATTTGAGGCTGTGTCTACAGAGATGCAGAGATACAAGGCTCAAGCTAAATCCAGCCAAGTGTGCATTTGTAATAAAATCAGGAACTCTATTGGGACACATATTGTCATCCCAAAAAGGATTGGCCATAGATCTTGCTAAAGTGGAGGCCATATGTCCGCTCCAGAGAACATCAAGAAACTTGAGAGGTTCCATGGTAAGGAAAGTGGCATGCTAGATTCTTAAAATATTTGGCACATGTGGCCAACCCACTGTATGCACTTACCAAGAAAGATGCAAAGTATGAATAGAACCTGGAGTGTCAAAAAGCATTCCAATGGCTGAAGAGAATGGTGTTAACTACACTAGTGGTGACCACCCCAGAGTGGAATGAGATATTCCATGTATATGTAGATGCCTCAGACAAAGTAGTGGTGGGCACTGCATTGATGCAAGAGAAGCAAGAGGGATACATGCAACGTATTCACTATGCAAGCAAAGCCCTCATAAGGGTGGAAAGGAACTAAAGCACAATAGAGCGGGAAGCTCTCTCAATGATATATGATGTGAACAAGTTCTAACACTACCTCTTGGGAAACAATTTTGTTTTCCATGTGGACCATCAAGCCCTAATTTATCTGGTAAACAAAGCTTTTCTGGTAGGAAAGAAGGTAAGGTGGATGCTCCTACTACAAGAATTTGAGTTCACCATCCAGCATACACCTGGAAAAGAAAATGCAGTAGTAGATTTTCTATCTAGACTGGATTCTCGAGAACCGGCCCTAGATGGAGAGGATGATCAACTTTCGGATACCAACCTCTTCACGGTAGCAGTTGCAGGACTGGAGGAGAATGGTATTATGATATGATGCAGTTTCTAGAGGATGGAACATTCTTGGAAGGGTACACTGCTGATAGAAAGAAGAGGATTGCCTTAATAAGGAGCACAAATTCACCATAACTGCCGGACAGCTATATAAAAGAGGCATAGACTAGATCCTGCGCCACGCAGGTGTGTCGCGGATCATGAACAGCAAGCGGTCATAAGAGAAGCACACTGCGGCATTACAAGAGGACACATGGGTAAAGAAATCATAGCCCGAAAAGTTTTGCAAGCAGGCTTGTGGTGGCCAACGGTCATGAGGGATGCCAACACTGAAGCAAAGCAATGTGATGTCTGTCAGCGGATGGGTCAACCCAGTGATTCTAATAGATTTCCCATCTCGCCCATTCTGCACTGTTTCCATTTATGAAGTGGGGATTAGATTTCGTTGGACCAATCAAGCCACCCACAAAAGGCAGTAGGTGTGAATACATAATTTCGGCAACTGATTACTTCACGAAGTGGCCAGAAGCTGAAGCTGTAAAGAGCAAATCCGCATAAAAGGTGGTGAAGTTTCTCTTCAAGGACATCATTACTAGGCATGGTTTTCCGATGGAGATAGTTAGTGACCAGGGCACACACTTCATGAACAAAGTAATGAAAAGGTTGGTGGAAAGATACCTTATCAATCACTAGAAGTCCTCAATATATTACCCACACTGCAATGGCCAGGCAAAATCCACCAACAAGGTTTTGACCAAAATTCTAAAGAAGATCATAAATGCCAACAAAAATGATTGGGACCAGAAGCTAGGTGCCGGCATTCCGCACATCATACAAAGTCTCAACAGGGGAAAACACAATTCAAGGTGGTATTTGGGTTGGAGGTTATAATGACCATGGAATCTGCGGTGCCCAGTCTGAGAGTGGCCATCCAAGAGAATCTACCAATGGAGGAATCTTGGGAGCACAGAATATAGGAGCTCTTAGCTTTAGAGGAGGAAAGGAAACTCAACTCTCTACAGGCGGAGATAGTGCAGCAGAGAAGGAAAGCCTTGATTGACAAGCATCTCAAGCACAAAATTTTCAAACAAGGAGACCTGGTATTGGTCTCTACAACTCCAAGTTGGGATCGTACTCCGAAAAATTCAAGATCCGGTGGATAGGGCCATTCATGGTTTAAAAAACTCGGTAAGTCAGAACACCTTTTTTTACACTAGAAGGCTTGGATGGCATACCTTTCCCCAAAACAATAAACGGCTTTAGGATGAGAAAATACATGGGCTAACTAGTAGTATCCACACCAGAATAAGAACAAGCACAAGATGCGAAGCCGATATGGAGCGTTTACTGTGGCATGATCTTACCACTGTAAATGGACGCGTGTTAAAACCCTAAAGATCTCTCTAGCTAATCACTATGCACAAATCAGGCATATACTCATCCACCCAACCACCCTCGAGCCCAAGGGTGCAAGATTCCCAATCGCTCACAATATCATAAGGTAGACCATACAGTCCAAACAGTTGCTCAACAAATTGGTAAAGCCAATTTTGACACTTTGACAATTGTTTTTGTGGGTAAAAACCTAGCCATCTTTGTCAATCTATCCACGACTACCCAAATGGCATCATCACCCCTGCTGGTACATGGAAGTCTCGTAATGAAATCCATCAAAATTCTTTTTCACTTTCGAGATAGAATATCCAAAGGATGTAATAACCCAATAGATTTAAGGCGCTCTGCCTTATTAATCTAACATTGATGACACTTGACCATATAATTCTGAACAAAATTCATCATTTTTGGCAAAAAAAAGTCCTAACTAAAGCCAAGGTACATTGTATGCTAGGATGTCCTACCAATGGTGCATCATGGCATTCAAATAGGATCCTCAGTTTAATTTTTGGCACATCCGGCACGCAAACCTTATCATTTCGGAATAAAAGATCATTCCGAATAAAAAATTGGTTGGCTTTTCCTTCATTCACCAGGTTTTGATCTACCTCAGAGTTGGACCCTAATTTTGCCAAATTCTAATATTTTCCAAAGAAAATATCTGTACTCCATTTCCCCCTGAGCGAATTGTAGAAGTTAGAAGTAATTTTCGTGAAGCTAAGTTTGTTAACTTCACCAATTTCACTCAGCACATCAGCAATGCAATTTAAGCTACCTTTCTTGTATTCAATTATGAAATCAAAGTCCTGCATTAATTCAGCCCATGTGGACTTTCTACCTTTCAAGTCCGGTTGATCACAAATGAACTGCAAAGACTGGTGATCTGTCAAGACCATAAACTGAGATCCATAGAGATACTGTCTTCATGCCTTTAAAGCATAAATGATTGCATAATATAACTCTTTCTCCTGAACTAGGTACCTAATCTATGCATCATTGAGTTTCTTACTCTCGAAGGCCATAGCCTTCCTATCCTGGAACAAAGCTGCGCCTACCGCAAAATCACTAGCATCAATCTCAACAATGTAAGGCTTGCTAGGATCTGGTAATGCTAACACAGGAGAATCTCGAACTTCATTTTTCAAAGTATCAAAAGTTCCCCGTAGTTTCTCATTCCACTCAATCGGAGAATTGGACTTCTTATTTTTACCCTTAAGAAGGTTGATAAAAGGCACTATCAACTTCGAATAATCCTTGACAGATTTTTGAAGAAACACCACAAAACCTAAAAAAGATCTTAACTGCTTGATTGTATGCAGAACTGGCCATTCCAAAACCTTTTGGATCTAATCCAAAAGGTTTTGATTGTACGCAGAACTGGCCATTCCAAAACCTTTTGGATCTAATCCAAATCTATACTTAAGCCATCTTGAGAGATCTTATGACCAAAGTATAACAATTCCTTCTTGAAGAAATCACACTTAGATAATCTACAATATAGTTTCTACTTCATGACCCTTCGTAGAACCTCTTTAAGATGATCCTCATGTTGAGCCAAAGTTTTACTGTATATCAAAATATCATCTAAGAAAATCACCACGTATTTTTCTAACAGGTACCGAAATAAATCACCACGCATTAGTGAGACCAAAGGGTAACACTAAAAATTCATAATAGTCGTAACGTGTCCTAGAAGCAGTTTTAGGAACATCTTCCTCTGCAATACGGATCTGATGATAACCGTTTTGCAATCAAGCCTTGTGAAATACTTAGCTCCTTGCAACCTATCAATAAGATCATCTAATCTAGGCAATTGGTATTTGTTCTTGATTGTAACCTTGTTAAGACGTTTGTAATCAATACACATCCGCTAGGTACCTTGATCTTTTTTTCTTAACTAGGAGAACTGGTGCACCCCAAGGAGACTTACTTGGTCTAATCTGACCCATCCTCAAGTATTCAACTAGTTGCTTGGCTACCTCATCTTCCTCGGTTTGGCTAAGCCGATACTGAGGAATACTAACAGGCCACACTAGCTCTATTTTATGGTCCACCTCTTGTTTAGGAGGTAATCCATGAGGTAACTCATCAGGAAATACATCCTAAAATTTGACCTTACTAGAATTTAACACTTTACTTTTCCAAACATCTAAAGAAACAGTGTTGACATCCAAATGAACACATGAAGACACTGGATCCATAACCAATTGGAAAAGTTTGTAGTTAAAAAGGTTTAACTCAAGCTCATTAATGAAAGTTTCCTTGGGTACAACAACGTTTCCCTTAAGAGTAACAAGGTTTCCATTATGACGAAAAGACATCAAATGTTTGACCCAATCAACAAAAAAATCCTTATTTTCTCGAGATGAGACCATTCCATCCCTAAAATGATGTCTACATGACCCAAGCTCATGACATAAAAATCAAGTCTATCTGAGTACAACTGGATGTCTACTAGTAGTTTTGACACCTTCTTTTCCTAGAATTGGACTTGTCCTCTAGCCATCCTAACCTTGTACATGTGATCATTCTGTGTGGTTTCCAACTTCATCCTCTGTACCACAATGTTGTCAATAAAATTGTGAGTACTACCGGGATCAAACAATATATAAACCTGTTGTCTATTTATCGTTCCATAAACATGAAATAATTTGTTTGGACCAAAAATGTCTTTACTGAAAGTACTAATCTGAACATTGGCTTCCTTCAAGATGCGTGATATTGACTTCAGAAAATTTACCTTGAAGTTCTGTAATGTGCACAGATTTCTTTGGTATAAACTTCTTTGGTGCCGCCTTTTGTCCAGGCAGCATCGAAGGTGCTGTAGCTCCATTCATAGGACATAATTTCTTTGTGTGTCCCTTTTCCTTACATTTGAAACATGTCATATTATCCTTGCTTACAAATTTCTGCTTCCTGATGGCGGCGTTAAATTTTTTTGGTTTTGGTGTGAAAACTTTCTTTTTTGTCCATTATTTAAAAAAGTGAACGTATATTTCTTTTCATTACACGATGGTTTTGAAGTGTTAGCGCCGACCATAGTCTTATAAATAACCTAAGTTGCCTGAATAGCATCCTCAGTCGTTTTGACCTTGCATTTTTTTTTACCTCGTACTGATATTCACGAGCTAGACCATTGATGAAAATCCCACACAAGGTATGATCATCAGACTTGGCTTTGGCAGCCAATTGTCTAAACTTTTGCACATAATTGTCAAAAGACTGATTTCCCATGCTATTTTTAACAAGCTTGGCAATTATTTTGAATTCATCCTCTGGTTGGACAAACTCTTTTTTGAAAGCTTCCTCGAAACTTTACCAAACTTTACCAAGTGGTAGGAATGGAATTCATCCTCTGGTTGGACAAACTCTTTTTTTGAAAGCTTCCTCGAAACTTTACCAAGTGGTAGGAATGGAATCTTCTTTGAGATCCTTCCACCAAGTTAATGCCTTCCCCTTCAATAACCTCTATGCCATCTGTAGCTTTTGTGCATCAATGAATGGATGAAAGGTAAAGTGTGTAGTCCACCTATGGAGCCAGGCATCTACACATTCGTGAGTCCTCTCCTTTTTCTCACCATAGTACACCTTTGGTGCAAAAGACAGAGCAACTATTTTGGTAGGAGCAGGAGACATCGCTAAAAGAGCCTTTTGTAGAGTTAAGATCTGCATCTTCAGTGACTCAATCTCATCATGGCATTTGGCAATAGTTGCTTCCAGACACTTTGTCACTTCCAAAAATTTACTCTTTGCCACAACCTCCTCTTCTTCATCTTGGAATTTAAGATCTTCCCTACTTGAGTTGGGATGATCACTCATCTCATCGACATTATCATTGACTGAGAAGTCAATATGAGCCATGGTAATAATGTTCTTCGAAAATCACGATTTACACTTCTCTTGACCACCCTTGACCCAAATGATAAAGAAAATTAATTTGCTAGAACTGACAGTAAAAAATGCTTGAATTAGCATTTGGTGTGGCTAAACAATGGTAAAAAATCATGAAAACATTGTCTAGAATCAATCCAAACAGAAATAACTACTAATACAAGGCACACTTGCATTAATAATAAGTGAATAACATGCATCTATCTAATGTCAGCATGTGAAGACGTACTTCAACGCTAAATAACCCCCGAAAATATTAAATTCTCGAGAAAAAAAATTATCATGATTTTTTCCTAATTTTCTCTATTTTTCTAGGGTCTCAAAAATTACTAATTTTTAACTCCACCAAATTCTATCTTATGGAACTCCAAATCTAAATTCTTTTAGAAAATTTTAGTGATAAAATTTTCCAAAATACAATTGATATTTCAAAAATACCAATTTTTAAAATTTCTAAAATAATTTTTAGAATTTTCCTAAGTTTGGTAATTATAAAAGAATTACTCCAAGAATCCCATCGATCACAAAATTTTTCAATTCCGCCCGACAATTCTCAAATCCAATCAAAATCTCCAATTTTAATGGAATTACTAAATTTTTGGACAAAAAAATAGATTTTCAAAGGAATTTGAACAATCACAGGCACTTGAACGGACACACCACATGCCAATCAACAAACCCAGATATTCCAAAAATTGGAAATAACCTTTGTCTAATTTTTCACGAAATTTTAGATTTTTTATTGTACCTCGAATGCATTAGAATACAAACAAACAAAAAATTTCGGAACCCAAATGGACACCACGGAATGCGAACAACCAAGGGTTGTGGAAAAAGAAGAGACAAATAACTCCGAAATTTGAAAGGTCAAAAAAAAATTGTACCCCAAAGGCCAAAAGGTTTGAAATTTCTCTTTAAAAAAAACACGAGAATAAAGTTTTTTTTCTCTTTAAAAAAGAAGAAGCTTTAATCAAAAGCTTATAAAGATTTTTTTTTTAAAAATGAAGAATCATGGGGGGGCAGGTTGCCGCCGGTCAAAAAAAAAATCCCCCCCTTGATGTGCGCGCGATCGTGAGGGAGAAGGAGGGAGCGCTTCCACTACCCTCTTTTCCTCTTTCTCCATCTCCACTCTCTTCCCATCAATTCTCTCTTCTCCATCTTCTCTTCTCTGTTTAACAGAGAGCTTATGGCATAATTTGGATTATACACTAGTCATAATTAATCTCTAATTATGATTAGCATTAATCAAATCTTCCCACCTAAGAGGTGTTCACACGCGGGAGAGAGAAAATGAAGGAAAATTCAGATTAGAGAGATGGAAAAAATGCCATGCACACGGGAGAGAACTTGATGCATCAACATGCTGCCCCCTACTGAAATTCAATAGAAAATCAGCAGAAATTTGATAGCATGCCCACGGGAAACTTGTAAAAATACATTTTTAACCATAAAAATGCTCTTAAAATTTCTTAAATAATTAGAAAAAATTCCTAAAAATTGTAAAAATTTAGGGAATCCTTTCTACAAAAAATACTTGCAATAGCATGTGTGGAATTTTGGCAAAAATATGTAAAATACTTATTTTAACCATAAAAATAGAAAAAAATAGCATTTCCACTCACGAAATATTCCCACAATGTCAATACGTCCATCCAAGTCGAAAAGCGCCAGGTTTCGATCGCCATATTGATGTTCCCAATGCATAGGATACCAAAACAAACCAAAGAATAACATTTTTTGCTTAGTAAATATTAAAATTTACTTAAAAAATGCTAAAATTTTGGAATAATGAGAGAAAATTAAGAGGAGAAAAAACGTAAAAAATTAACTAGAGACCGCTCTGATACCACTGTTAAAACCCCAAAGATCTCTCTAACTAATCACTATGCATAAACCAGGCATATACTCATCCACCCAACCACCCCCGAAGCCCAAGGGTACACACATCAATACAATGAAGTACCACATACCTAACCTTGGTGTCCCATACCACCAAGAGGTATGACTTCAATTTAGCAGCACATAGCTCTAGCATGAAATGGCAAGAGAGTAGATACAATGCTCTACACAAGAGAACATCCCTTGAGAGTACCCCATGCCCCTATTATATAAGAGAGCACTCAAGTGACTCTTGACTCCCCATTTCCATGTGTGACCCTTGGTTGCATGACCCTAACCTCAACCCAAGGTTAGACCTAACCCTTGCCCCACTAGAGTATGTTCCCATGCTTCCATGCTCACATGCCTAGGGTGGGTTAGCCTCCTAGTATATGCACATAACAATGTGAAAAACCTAGAAAGCAACAAAGCTGCGGAAGGAGTTCGCAAGGTTGGCTAGTCCACAAAAGATCACAATTCCATAACCAAACAAGGCTAGGTCAGCAAAGAAGCAAACAACCAAGTGTACACCAACTAGATCCATGTTAGCAATGCAAATGGTCACGATATCATAACAAGTGACTGCATGGAGGACAATTGTCACAATATTATTAAAACTCCACATGCAACGGTAAGGCAAGGAGGTGGCGAGCAAAGTTTAATGTCTTTAAGCCAAGACGGCGGGAATGATGCGAATCAAGGGTTAAGTCACATAAAAAAGCGAGAAGCCGAAAATGACGACACCCCAAGAAAGGAAGGAAAGAGAAAAACATCGCAAAAAAGAGCACAAGGAGCCAAAATGCACACATTCTCAACTTGCTTTCTTACTCCCAGCTTTCTTACCGATTCATAGCACTCTCTTAGAAGACGGAGCCATGCCAAAAATCAGCAAGACTTTAAGGCCAACAAAAAGCCTCTGTATGCCGATGATGGTCCCCAAACATCAGGAAGAAGGAACACCAGGAGTGGCAAAGAAGCATGGCTTCAAAAAGCTGTTGGGTCACCGGTGGGAGAACCTACTGGGACCCTGAGGATGGGGGCAAGTTGATTAATCTGTTTCTTAAGACAAACACTATGCATGTGGAGGGGAAGGAGCCCATAAAGTTTTCGGAGCTCGCAGTGCACCACGTGCTAAGGTTGCCAATGGATGGTGTGCTGGACGCGAATATGAAGCCCAAGGTGGAGGAAGAAATCCCAAATACAGGCAACATGCACCAGGTGAAGGATGTGGTAGATGAGATCCGAAATAGAGCAATTTTTCATCTTCTTGCAGAATGTGATGTTCATGGGAAAGTCGGAGGACATGTCAAACAAGAATTATAGGCTACTCAGAGTAGCAGAAGTAGGAGAGAAGATAAATTGGGCAGCTATCTACAAGGAAAATCTGGCGAAAAGAGCAACCACATGGGCCAAAGAAAATCAGCCCGACGGTGGTGCATGCACACTTAAGGGTAATTCCACACTGCCAAATCAGTGGATCTCAGGTCTAGAGAATCCAATGTCGGACGATCACACCACGAAGCTGGAGGATCCTCAAAGACCACCAAAATGACTTTCAGTTCACTCGAAGATGACATGGATGATGAAGAAGAATGATAGAAAATAGCCGAGAAGGCCAACAAAAAGAGAAAGTACAGAGTGGATGAAGACATGTTGTTGCCAGACCCATACGAAGTGAAGAAACAGAAAATGGAAGAGGAAAGGAAAAGGCAACTATAGGAGAGGCAGAAGCAAGAAGCTGCTACAGAAGCAGAAAAGAAAAAGAAGTTGGAAGAGGAGAAAAGGGAAAAGGAGGAAGAAGAGAAGAGAAGAAAAGAGGAGAAAGAGAAAAAGAAAAGAGAAGGAGAACATCAAAAAAAGAGAGAAGAAGAGGCACAGAAGGGCAAGATGGTTGCAATGCCATAACTTTGTATACCATGAGAACTTCGGCGTGACAACTCTAAGACAAAAAATACAGGAACGTCCAAGCCACAGCCCAAAGCTGCCCGGAGAACTGGACGTGCAACTCCCCACTCAACAGGCTAAGCATGAACAAATGGCTGATGACCGTGGCCCAAAACATTCTTTCTCAGGCCATCACTATAGTGGAGGATTATGAATTAAAGGCCCATAACACTATTCACAAGATGTGCGCCTGAACCATTAATAACACGGTCTACTTATAAAAGCTACAAATAAAGCCAAGGATTTGGAGAACAAGGAACAAATCATGGCTTAGCATAATGTGGAGATGCATAACAAACTTGCCATGGTAGAGAAGGCCTTGGTTCAGCAAAGAGAGCTGAGTGAAGGGAAGATAAGAACCCTCTCTAGAAAAAAGATCAGATCAGATCTCTAGGCTCAGGTGGAGAGACTCAGGGCGGAATTAGTAGAAGCGCAAAAGCCAGCCAAAGTCTGGGGTAACACCATCCAAGGGTTGAAAAAAGAAGTGCTGGAGAGTGCTACAGAATTGACAGTTACCCAGACAGAGGTCCAAGCCTTGAAGAACCAGGAGGAAGAAGAGATTGTGTCTTCCACTGGATGCCAAAACAGTAATTATAGATAGCAAAGGCCATACTCAGCAAGGTATGGGACCAAGCCTTAGAAGCTCTGATTGCAAATACAAGAACAGCTTGTAAAGCTCAAAAGGTCATCCATGACCTAGATGAAGATGATGATGTTGACAAGGAGCAGCAAAATAATAGCAACAACAATAGCCACAACAACAACATCAAACACAATAGCAACACAGCAGCAACAGAACAATAGCTTGCAAGCTAGGGATCTCCTAGGCCAAGCACTTTTAGAAATGAGAAGCAAGCGAAAAGCGAGAAGCAAAGTGGTGCAAGCCCTAAAGGCTACCACATGGAAAGCAACTCACTAGAAGAAGGAGGCCAAAAAGCTAGTAGAGATAAACAAAGAATTACATCAGGAATTGCAAGATGCAACACCCTCCCATGAGTATGTAGAAATTCTGAGAGAAACCTATAAAAATAGAGATGAGGCCAAAGCAGAAGAGTACAAGGAAAAATTAGAGAAGAGCACAAAATTTGAAATGGATATAATCAAAGAACTGAACTGCAACTCTCTGGAAAATGAGGATCCGGAGATTGGGAAGAATACAAGATAGCCCTCTAGAGGCAGATAGAGGAGGCACGACCAATGGCGAAAAAGATACAATTGACTTAGAAAACAAGATTGCAGTGGGAAACTGGAGATAAGGGAAGCAAAATAAGAAGTTGCAAGGCTACAAGATTGAATCGCCAAGGTGAAAGCTAATGTGGAGCTTGCCACAAAGAGCACAAAGATATTGCTGGCCGACGTGCCAAGAAAGGAGCAAGGGGAGCTACTAATTGAGGTTCGGAAGCTGCAGGATGCCAACCAAGCCATGAACAAAGAAAATGAGCACCTAAAAGATAGCTTAGTCAATAGCTCAGTCGTTCCATGGGCCAGCATAGATAACCCATTTTTTGAAGCCTCTCATGTGATGTTCTCAGAGCTACTGAAGGCCAACAAGGAGTTACCACATTACTTTCAAAATGCAGATAGAATAAGGTCCATATTGACTAGGAAACCCCTTCCTTCAGAACATCCATGCTCTCAATTCTTCTTCTCTCAGACTTCAGAGGGGAGAAAGATGCTCCCACCAAGGCTGCAACCACCAAGCAGCGCCAATGTCTGGAACTAGAGCACTGGAGACCTAGATACAGAAAAGATGTAAATATCACTTCTAGAACATCTGACGTAGCACTCCACTAAATAGAACCATTACATCTTCCAAGATTAGGTGGTAACACTCCACTAAATAGAACCATTACATAATAAGCTTTGTTGGTGTGACCATCCTTCACATGATATTTTAGCATGCATCCCCCACCTGCTCTAATTCTTTTGCACACCGAAGTAGCCCATTTTGTCAATGGTTATTTGGTATATAATGTAAGGGGGAATTAGCTCTTTGGACACTAGAAATTTTAATTTTTTGGTCTTGCAAGTCTTAGTTATGTATTATAGACATGGATAAAATGACTTGCTTGCAGCTCTACTAGGCAATATGCACTATGCTTTGGGGCAAACAATGTACGCAACTACTACCAACAAGGAATACAATTGACATGCAATAAAGGGAGGCTCTGACACCAATGCAATGAATGAATGAGCACGAGTTCCAAAGCTGAGCGGTGTTCTGATGCTACTTACTCATCGCCATGAGATTGATATCCTCAATCTGACTCAATGTAAATTTAAGATCTTATCACTAGGAGTCTATGATGGAATCCTCGAGATGGATTGGCTTAGCAAGAATCAGGCAGATATCCATTGCCATAAGGGGACTCTCTCTTTTGTAGACCTTCATGGGAACAAAGTCAAAGGAAATGGAGTAACATGATCTCCAACCCTAAATCTTATAAAGCCATCCAAGATGTTGAAGGGACTTAGGAAGGGAGAATAGATCTATTTAGTAAAGCTAAATTCTATAGGAAAAGAATTAGGCTCTTACGAACCCAATTGGCTTAGTGAGTATGTTGATATATTTTCAGAAGAATTAACTAAGATGCCACCACCAAGGGAATTAGATCACGAGATCAAGCTAGTGCGCCAGGAGTTGAGACCTTTTCAAGAAGAGCTTACAATCGTTTACCAAAATTGATCTAAAATCAGGGTATTATCAAATTAGGATCAAGGAAAAGGACAAACCAAAGACAACATTCAACACTAGATATGGGCACTATGAGTTTACTGTGATGCCCTTTGGACTAACAAATGCCCCTGCTACCTTTAATCGGCTAATGCAAGAAATCTTTAGGGAATATCTGGATGATTTTGTTCTGGTATTCTTGATAACATCCTAGTTTATTCCAAGAATGCTTCTAATCATAAGGCTCATGTTCAAAAAGTCCTCAACATCTTGAGGAAACATAGAATCTTTGCAAAGAAAAGTAAGTGTACATTATTCATTGATTGCATTATTGAGTTCTTGGGATTTACTGTATCCAAGGACAAACCCTGCCAAGATTCAAGCTATCATTGACTAGCCAGAGCCAAAAAATGTGAAGGAAGTTAGAGGATTTCTTGGGCTCATAGGTTGGTACCAAATATTTATTCAAAGATATTCTAAGATAGCCTCATCTTTGACAGTTCTTCTCAAGAAGGATGTTTTCTTCAACTAGACTTCGTCGATGTGTCCAAAGTGCTTTTGATAAACTGAAAGTTGCTCTAGTTTCAAATCTAGTATTGAAGCTACCAGAGTTTGATTAGCCTTTTGAAGTCATTACTGATGCAAGTGGCTTTACGATAGGAGGAATCCTCATGCAAGAAGGAAAGCTAGTAGCTTGTGAATCTCGAAAGCTCAAGCCTCATGAGAGCAGAATTATGTAGTTCATGATCTAGAATTATTAGCGATTGTTCATGCATTAAGATTATGGAGACATTACCTTCTTGGCCAGAGATTTACACTTATTTCTAATCATAAAAGTTTAAAATGGATTTTTACTCAGAGTGATCTTAACATGTGTCAAAGAAGATGGATGCAGATATTATAAGAGTTTGACTTTGAGAATAAATATAGATCTGGTAAAGAAGATACAGTCGTCGATGCCTTGAGTCGAAAAGCATCCTTGCTTTCTATAACCATGATTTTCTAACCCTCTTCCTACTTAAATCAAAGAAGAAATTGGATCAGATGAGTTCTTTGCACCAATCCTTACCTTATCAAATGAGGAAAGTAAAACTGCTTCAGAAATATATAAGATACAAGGATACAAAATTGAAGATGGATACTTATACTTCAATGTATTCCCAATCACTTATGCATTCAGTGGTTGTGGGCGGTTGGCTAACCCATGGGACTGGATGGGGTTAGGCTAGATTGATGGATCCCTAAAATGAGACTCAATTCTGTTATGGTACGATAGATGAATTAAATCCCGGATAGTCTTTGTTCTATGGAAAAGAATCAACGGCTGTGCCTCTTGATGAGGAAAAAAGCGTTGGTCTCTATGATCCAAGTGCAAGTCTTTTCCTAGATCTGACCATATGACTTACGGGTTCGGTCTGATCAGTTTGGCTAGTTAAGGCTCTTGACTATGTTAGAATAAAAATATCTTGGAGGAATCGCTCGTGCTTTTTGGGTGAGGGAAGTTTTTTTTTGGGTTCAGTTTTAGAAGAACTGAGGGATTAGTTTCTTGTCCGATATCCGTGGTGGTGGGTGAGGCCTTGAGTGAGAGGCTCTGCCCTACGTAAGAAGTGCTACTTCAGCTGCTAGCACCCCCAAAGTCATTGCGTAGAGGGGGCAGAGATCTTTCAGCTGGTATCAGAGTGAATTGGCTCAGGTGGATCAACCGAGAAGCATGAAATGTCAAGAATTTATGAAGTACCAGTAAACAAAATTGTAATTGTGTGATGAAATTCATACAAATTGATATTCAAAATAAAAAAATTCATAAATTGGTAATTGGGTCTTCCGATGGAAGTACCGTAATTGTATGGAATCCTTGACTTGCTTGAGGCCTAGATATGATGGTATTTACCTTATAATTCCAAGGATTGTGACTACTCGTATATACCGTGGGTATAACTGTAGCTCTTTACTGACAATATATATGAGTAAACCTAAGACTTGAAGTTATAAGCAAAAATGCTATCCAGATGATGAATTCGAATGCTGGTTGATATGATTTTAGAATTCTGGTTGAGAATTGATGAATTGATTTGAATTCTGATTGAAAGATGATGATTCTTGAATTTTGGTTGAAAGAAGATAAGGTGAACAAAGCCACAATGAGGATGAATGGGACGAATCCCAGTAATGATGTTAATAACTGGAATGGCGATAATGACTTCAGCAAATCACTACGAGATTAGTGGATTGTGTAGACATATTGCTGTTGTTTGACCTTTGACCCAGTGGCTCAAATTAAGGGATGACAAATTGAGAACCTGCATAACTGAAATTTCCGTGTGGAGGAATGTTCAGCTGGAATTTTTGGTCTGAAGGACCATTATTGTGTTAAGGATATGAATGATATGTTCTGAATGAATTGATATCTGATAATGAGTTCTATATGTTCTTCTTGTAGAAGGGATCTTTATCCCAAGATTCTGTTGGGTTGATAGAACTATAAGGAACCCCAGAATCAGTTGGATCTTAAGGGAAAGAGTTTGTCCTCTAGCTTGCGAGATGAGGACATCTCGCGTTTTTTAAGTGGGGTAGGATGTAAGATTCCTCCCTCCAGCTTTTAAGGTGTAAAGGTGTAAGAACCTCCCCTTCTATTCTTGTAATTATTCCCCTCTCTGAAATAAAAGAAAGAGCTTGTTTTACCCTATTTTAGCCTAGAGAGAGAAAATATCTAGAGAGAGGTAATCCAAAATTGAGATATTTTTTGATAAAAAAATCCTCCCAGTGTTTGAAATGGGTTCCCTTGAAATAAAAATTCAAAATAAATTCTCCAAAGTGCATTAGGAATCAATTAAAAATGATTTAAAAGACCGTACCTAAGGGTCAAGATTTTTTGAAAATTTTGGATTATGGTCCAATTAAGGTTCCTATGGGCCAATAAGATTAATCCAAATGTTGGGATGAGATAGATCCAAAGAATAAAAGAAAATACCCAAAAATGAGTAAATGCTTGCATAAGATGAAGAGTTGATTGAGTACAAGGTTTATTAGTTAAAAACTATGAGATATTACTAAAATGAGATATTTTGAAATAATGATACATTTTTGACACCTTGGTAAAGGAGGGGGGAGACTTTGAGGTAGGCACCTATTTCACACATGTGGATGAGTTTTTAATTCAAAAAAATTGTGATATTTTTATCTCTCATCTCTCCTCGATCACAAACCAAATCAAAAAGGGAGCCAAACTGGTTGTCCACATTCAGCCAAACTGAAGCTGGAAAATTCTAGAACTTAGTTGGACTTAGTTAGTGGCCTCCCTCACCTATAAATAGACCCTCTTCTTTTGTAATGTCATCTTTGAGCTATACCATGCCAGTATTACATTAAAATAATGATATTTTCTATTATCCCTTAAAAATCCTCTACTTTTGGAGAAAGTGGAGCTTCTCTCTCTCTTCAACCATCCTTGGAGCTTTTCTCTCAACACACTAACCAATTGATTGGTTGGGGGCTTCTTCTAAGATAGAGAAGCAAGTAAAATCAAGAGTTAAGATGTAATTTCATGGTTTTTCTCTACTATTCTCAATGTTTTTACTTCTCAACCCCTCTCAAGCTTGAGAAGTTTCTAATTAAGTGTTTATAATGCAAATCAAGCTTTTCTTAAGAGTTGTAATGAATGATTAAAAAAAGTTTATCTTTATGCTTAATTTAGTATGTTTTATGTATATCTCTCTCCCCAAAAGAATGGTGACCAATTCTCTATTCAAATGATGCTTCTCATTGATAAATTCTCAATTCACAAATCAAACTCTGGGCTTGTGGAGCTAGAGGTTAAGAAAATGGCTTTTTATACCTTTATGCTAATGAAATTATGGTGATCTTATGATTTAAATCCATAAATTGGATTTAAGTCTAAAAGATAGTTATACTATCATAATTGTATTACTAAGTCTTATTCTTTTAGAAAATATTAAAAATTATCAGTAATAGCAACGGAGCTATGGTAAAATTTTTAAGAAATTAATACATAACTCATTCTTATGCATAATGTGAAAAGAGGACTTCCTACCATATTCTAGGATTGAATATCCTAGGCTAAAAGAATGATTTTCATCAAATTTTGGTAAAGTAATTTTTAAGATTTATGCATAATTAAATAGAAAATTTTGGTAATCTTATTTAAATGATAAAAGAGGAATTTTCACCATGATATTTGAAATTTAATCATTTAAATGATAAAAATGAAATTCTTGGCATATTTGAAAAATGGATATTTTTATTAAAGAAAAGATAAATTTTAGATAAAATTATTTTATGATAAAAGTGAAATTCTAATGACATTTAGAATCCAATCAATTAAATGCAAAAAGAGAAATTCCCATGATATTTGAGATCCAAGAAATTAAATAGAAATATAGGAATTTTTAGCATAATTCAATTTATGAGTATTTATCAAAAGTGGACTTTTGAGCATTATTGGGAAATATGGGTAGAATTGATTTTTGTAAATCCCATGAATCTTTTACTCAAAAAGAAGAATATTGAATGTATTTCACTTGAGAAAATTGAGGAAGAATATGAAAATATCCGTTGAGAAAAAGAACCTTTCACTAGGCCAAGCAATTGGCAAAAATTTAAAAAAGTCCCATCGGTATCAAAAATAGAAAATGTTACTAAAATGTGAAATGGATGTGGATGTGAAAGAAGAGATGAGAATGAGATGTGAGGATATGTGAAAGGATATGATATAAATGGATATGGATGTGAATGAAGAGATGAGAATGAGATGTGAGGATATGTGAAAGGATGTGATATAAATGGATGTGGATGTTAATGAAGAGATGAGAATGAGATGTGAGGATATATGAAAGGATGTGATATAAATGGATGTGGATGTGAATGAAGAGATAAGAATGAGATGTGAGGATATGTGATAGGATGTGATGTGATATAAATGGATGTAGATGTGGATGTGACAAGATGTGGTGTGATGTAAATGGATGTGATGTGATGTAAATGGATGTGGATGTAAAGAGATGAGAATGAGATGTGAGGATATGTGAAAGGATAAATGTGAAAGGATGTGATATAAATGGATATGGATGTGAATGAAGAGATGAGAATGAGATGTGAGGATATGTGAAAGGATGTGATATAAATGGATGTGGATGTTAATGAAGAGATGAGAATGAGATGTGAGGATATGTGAAAGGATGTGATATAAATGGATGTGGATGTGAATGAAGAGATAAGAATGAGATGTGAGGATATGTGATAGGATGTGATGTGATGTAAATGGATGTAGATGTGGATGTGATAAGATGTGGTGTGATGTAAATGGATGTGATGTGATGTAAATGGATGTGGATGTGGATGTGATAAGATGTGGTGTGATTTAAATGGATGTGGACGTGGATGTGGATGAAATATGATGTGATGTGAATATATGTGGATGTGAATGTGAATGAGTGGATGGATGTGGATAGACGTGCATGTGAATGACTGGATGGATGTGGATGAATGAGATAGAATGTGTATGGATGTGATGAGATATAGATGGATGTGGATGTGATGTAATGTGGATGGAATGAATGAGATATATGTGGATAGATGTTGATGTAATGTAATGTGGATAGAATGTATGTGATGGGATGGGGATATAATGAATGTGATGGATGAGATGTGATGTGAATGGATGTGATGTGATGTGAATCGAGATAGATGTGAATGGATGAGATATGATGTGAATGGATGTGATGTGATGTGAATCGGGATAGATGTGAATGGATGAGATGTGATGTGATGTGAATCGGGATAGATGTGAATGGATGAGATGTGATGTGAATGGATGTGATATGATGTGAATAGGTATAGATGTGAATGGATGTGATGTGATGTGATGTGAGTCGGGATAGATGTGAATGGATGAGATGTGATGTGATGTGAGTCGGGATAGATGTGAATGGATGAGATGTGATGTGAATCGAGATGGATGTGAACGGATGAGATGAGATGTGAATGGATGTGATGTGATGTGATGTGAATCGGGATAGATGTGAACGGATGAGATGTGATGTGAATGGATGTGATGTGATGTGATGTGAATCGGGATAGATGTGAATGGATGAGATGTGATGTGATGTGATGTGAATCGGGATAGATGTGAATGGATGAGATGTGATGTGAATGGATGTGATGTGGATCGGGGTACATGTGAATGGATGAGATGAGATGTGAATGGATGTGATGTGATGTGATATGGATATGGGTAGATGAGAATGGATGAGATGAGATGTGAATGGATGTGATGTGGATATGAGTAGATGAGAATGGATGAGATGTGATGAGGATAGATAGGATGAGATGTAATATGATGTGATTGGATGACAATGGATGAAGGACGATGGGAATACACATGATTGGATGTGGATTAAGCAATGTGAATTAATGTAGAAGAATGTGGAATAACGTTTTGGAAGATTATGATCAGTGATACTATGGTTTCATTAAAAGATTGTTTCAAAGACAACTGAATCTGTGAAACAGGCAATTTCATATTGGGTGTGTAAGTGGTGTGACTATCTTGAAGTTTGCATGAAGCGCCGGCTAGGGGACCTGGGAACTCTTTTCCCTGGTACACGGGACAAAACATAACCAAATTCCTAAATGGATCCTATCACTACAGTGGTTGGGCGATTGGCTAACCCATGGGACTAGATGGGGTTAGGCTGGACTAATGGATCCCTAAAATGAGACTCAATTCTGTTATGGTACGATATATGAATTAAATCCTGGATAGTCTTTGTTCTATGGAAAAGAATCAACGGCTGTGCCTCTCGATGAGGAAAAAAGCATTGGTCTCTATGATCCAAGTGCAAGTCTTTTCCTAGATCTGACCATGTGACTTATGGGTTTGGTCGGATCAGTTTGGTTAGTTAAGGCTTTTGACTACGTTAGAATAAAAATATCCTGGAGGAATCGCCCGTGCTTTCTGGGCGAGGGAAGTTTTTTCTGGGTTCGGTTTGGAAGAGACAAGGGATTAGTCTCTTGTCTGGATATCCGTGGGCGAGGCCCCAAGTGAGAGGCTCTGCCTTGCGCAAGAAGTGCTACTTCTGCTGCTAGCACCCCCAAATTCATTGCGCAGAGGGGGCAGGAATCTTTCAGCTAGTATCAGAGCGAATTGGCTAAAGTGGATCAACCGAGAAGCATGAAATGTCAAGAATTTATGAAGTACCAGTAAACAAATTGTAATTGTGTGATGAAATTCATACAAATTGATATTCAAAATAAAAAAATCATAAATTGGTAATTGGGTCTTCAGATGGAAGTATTGCAATTGTATAGCCAACCCCCTCCCTAATTCCATGGCCAATCTCAGCATTTCTAGCGTTAGGCCTGCCATGGCTGGTGTCAAAGTCGTTTGAGGAAGGGTTGGTGGAGGAGTAGGGCTGGGAGGATAGTATACCATAGGAGGTCCCTGTCTGATTGGTGGGTTTAAATGTATCCCTTGTGGTTCCGTGTGGTACCTCGGGTAAACTCCTTGTGGTGGGTACTGTTAATATACGGGCAGATTGGGATAATGTGAAGGGCCTGGGTAGACCCTTTCTCCTTGGTGTGATGTTCCCAGTCCTTGAGATGATGGACCTGGCCTTGGACTTTGTGCCGGTCCTTGGGCCCTATATAGATTAGCTATACCACCCAAAACAGGTACGGCTCTCCAGACGGGTGGTTTTGTCTAGGTCTATTGGCTTTCTCTTTGCCCTACTTTTGCTCTAGGATCTAGAGAAGGAGTGGACTCGCTTTCCTGGGGTTGTGGTTCATGCCTCTCATCCTGGGTTGAGGTTCTTTTGACTGTGTATTTCCTAGGATAAAATTACGTAGCCTCGAAGCAAGGCTTCTCTGCGAATGTGTGGGATAAAGAGAATGTGGGGGGGAGAGGGGGAGCTTCAAACCCTAGCAAGCAAACACACACACACACACACAGCAAGACACAAGAGAGAGATGGATAGTTAAATTTTCTTCTATCTTCTTCTTCTCTACTCAAACCAACATAACATACAGATAAGAGTACACACTATATGGGTTAGTACTCAACTACTACAACATACAAGGGTCGGTCCCCAAAATGGCTGTCACACAGCCTATCATCCCACTGACTACATATCACCCATAATCTCACCAACCATGCTAGTGGTGTAGATGCAAAAGCTATCACCTAGGCGGGTTATTAATGTCCACCGTAGCACTAGTTAAGTGTGATATCTCAACACGTCCCCTCAAGCTCAACTCCACACACTGCACTCCAAGTAAGATCCTAAACCTATGGAGCTTCTCTCTGCCCAATGCCTTCTTCGTGAAGATGTCAGCTACCTGATCCTCTGTGCTGACATATACTAGATCTACATCTCCTCCTAGAACCTTCTCCCTCACAAAGTGATAATGCACCTCAATGTGCTTCGTTCTATCATGATATACTGGGTTACTGGTCAACTGTATGTTGTTCATGTTCACAATATATGACAACTGCCCTATTCACGCGCTCTCCCATGTCACCAAGTAGCTTCTGAAACCAAGCTACCTCACAAGCTGCCATAGCAGCACCCATGTACTCTGCCTCTGTACTCAACAAGGTAACTTTTGGCTACTTCTTACTGCTCCAACTTGCTGAAATATACAAGTGAATAGGGTGTGTGCGGGAACAAGCCCTTAGCAAGAGGCTATAAAAGAGAATCTGTAAATATGAGAGAACCTGTGAAAAGATGAGAAGTATCTACTAGGAGAGGATAAAGGGTAGCATGAGGAGATTTAGGAGGTGTGGAGATATTCTGGGAGAGGTGGAGAGAATCAAGCAAAAGAGGTGGAGTGAATCAAGGAGAGATCAGTGGGATTGGATGCTTGGATGTAAACTCTATAAATTGAGGCATTGGCCTAATGAGACTTTGTTGGGTTTTGATGCCTACATTAAGCTATCATTAATTGCTATCACTAATCACATCTTAATTATCATCTAATCTCTTTGTTAATGATATTGATTCTAGCATTTGATCCACCATAGCTCATCATATTGCTGCAAATTTAACATGGTATCAGAGCCTGCCTAGAATCCATCAAGTTTATGAGCCCATTACCTTGCTACTCACTTGGCTAATTATGATTAGTAGATAATTAGATTTTTTACCTCTTTTTTCAACTACCCTCTGCACCCGCAGCCAGTGGAGGGGCTTGATCTCCCTCCAGGAGAAACATTAGGGGAAATGCTTCTAGCCCAACATAGCTATATCCCCACAATTCAGCCCATCCAATCAGCACGCCAAACTGCCTTCCACAGCTGCGGAAATTTGCAATTTTGTAGAAAGCACGCGCCACTTTTCTGAAGCAAATCTGTGATTTCTGCTGCTCTAGTTGCAATGGGTATAATTCCTCTTGGCCCTAGGGGGTTTCAAGGGTGCTCTACAAGATGGTGAAGACAGATTTTGATTTGATGAAGTCTACAGTGAGATCCAAGCTCTTCATCAAATTTGTAGGTGACTTTGGTAAAACAGAGATTAAGCATTCAATGTTTGTTCAAATCTTATGTTTCTTGGCTTAATCGTCTACTAGACTAATTTCTATTGATGGCCTTGAAAGGATTTGAGCTCACTCTAAGGCCTCAGATCTGGACTCCCCGCATACTCTGTTTTTTGTGCACAAAATAGAGGATTAATTTGCTAATCAATGATTAATCAACAGTAATCACTGTATTTTGGTGCAATTGAGGGTTCAAATTAACCTTAGGTATTTGATACAGATCCCTATAACTTCATATTGCAATTCGGAGATGGTTTGATACTCCAACCATTCCGTACAGATTTGTTACCTTTGGTTTAATGTAATTTCTGGTGATTTTATGCTGATAAATTTGTTGTAATCATCACCTAAACACCAGATTGAGTTGTAAAAGGGTAGACACTGCCCTTAAATCTTGAAATTGGATCAAGAGGTAAGATCCCCTTCACATCATCATGAGTACGGCACAAGAGATAGCCAAATTTAATGGGGAGCAGTTTTACACATGGCAGACAAAAACCATGTATCTCCTCATGAGGAAAAATCTGTGGGGGCTAGTTGAGGGAAGAGATGAATGCCCAGAGGTGAGAGGGGAAAATGAGTGGAAGAGCAGGAATGAAGAAGCATTGGGACTTATCACACTTAGTTTAAATGATGAAATCATTCATCACGTCATAGGGATACAGTGGGCAAAAGATGCATGGGATGAACTCAATAAATTATTTGGCCACAAGCTAAAAATTCAAATATAAATCTGTTAATGCAAGTCTACAAATTGGATATGAAGGAAAGTGAACCTTTAATCACACACTTGAATAGATATAAAAGCATTAAGCAACAACTGGCAGCTATTGGCAAAAAGGTAGAAGATGATGAGGCACTAGCAGTGCTTCTGAGCAGTGCTTCTGAAGAGTGTGGACAAAGGTGAATATGAAAACATTGTAGCAACATTAAAGAATGTACCTGAATTGAAGCTACACGAGATAGAAGGAGCTCTACTAGAGCAAGAGACCAGAGGCAAAGAGAAGAAATGGCTGGACTCAACAGCAGGAGAAGAAATGGCTGGACTCAACAGCTGGAGAAGAAAAAGCATTCTTCACCCGAGGAGGATTCTCTCGAGGACGAGGACGAGGAAGAGGCAAAATAGGAGGAAGGACCTTCACTTGCCACAATTGTGGAAAGCCAGGACACATGGCAAGAGAGTGCTATAGCAAACCCCGTGGTGGAGAAGGAATGACATCGGCAAACTTCATGGAGGCTCCTAAGGAAGTGGAATCGGATCATCTTTTGAGAGAGAGAGAGAGAGAGAGAGAGAGAGAGAGAGAGAGAGAGAGAGAGAGAGAGAGAGAGAGTCAAGGACTATGAGTTTAGGGACTTGAGGCATTGGTCGCGAACTATCAAGTAAGAGGGAAACTTGGTATAGGGTCTAGGTATGCTAGGAGTATTCACTTGAGGGGAGGTGTTAAAATATACAAGTAAATAGGGTGTGTGCGGGAACAAGCCCTTAGCAAGAGGCTGTAAAAGAGAATCTCTAAATGTGAGAGAACCTGTGAAAAGGTGAGAAGTATCTATTGGGAGAGAATAAAGGGTAGCATGAGGAGATTTAGGAGGTGTGGAGATATTGTGGGAGAGGTGGAGAGAATCAAGCAAAAGAGGTGGAGTGAATCAAGGAGAAATCAGTGGGATTGGATGCTTGGATGTAAACTCTATAAATTGAGGGATTGGCCTAATGAGAATTTGTTGGTTTTTGATTATCCATGCCTACATTAAGCTATCCACTAATCATATCTTAATTATCATCTAATCTCTTTGTTAATGATGTTGATTCTAGCATTTGATCCACCATAGCTCATCAGATTGTTGCAAATTTAACACAACTCACAGCTACACTCCCAAATGAGAACATAAAACCATTGGTAGATCTCCTATCTACTACAATACTACCAGCCCAATCAGCATCTGTGTACCCATGCAACTGTATCTCTGTACACCAGCCTCGTAGAAAAGTCCATAATCAATTGTGGACTTTATGTACCTGAGGATCAGTCTAGCTGCATCCAAGTCTGGCTTCCTATAAGATTCCTCCCTCCAGCTTTTGATGATGTAAAGATGTAAGAACCTCCCCTTTAGTCTCTTGTAATCATCCCCCCCTTCAGAATGGAAAAAGATATTGTTTGACCCTGTTTTGGTCTAGAGAGAGGTAATACAGTTTTGAAATATTTTGGATAAGTATTTTCTTCCAATCAATAGGAAGTGATCCCCTGAAAAAGAAGCTAAAAAAGAGTTTTCCAATGTGTATTAGAAATTAATTGAATATGTGCACTGGGGACACCTTAGCCTAAGGGTACCTATTTTCAAAAAATTATGGATTAAGGTCCAAAGAGTGTTCTAATGGGCCTATAGGATTAATCCAAGTGTTCGAATAAGAAAAATGCAAGGAAAGCTCCTCCTTTGATCTGGCCATGTGACCCACGGGTTCGGTCAGAATACAAAGGATAGTTAAGGCTCTTGACTATGTTAGAAGATTTTCTTGGAGGAATCGCCTATGCTTTCTGGGTGAGGGAAGTTTTTTCCAGGTTCGGTTTTGGAAGAACCGAGGGATTATGAGCAAAAATGCTATCCTCCTAGATGATGATTTCGAATGCTGGTTGTTATGATTTTAGAATTCTGGTTGAAAATTGATGAATTGAATTGGATTTTGATTGAAGGATGATGATTTTTGAATTCTGGTTGAAAGTAGAAGAGTTGAATAAGTCATGATGATGATGAATGGAGAGAATTCCATTGATTTCAGCAGATCACTATAAGATTAGTGAATCGTGGTGGCTGACAGATTGTTCGTTCATAGCTTGCCAGTGGACCCAATTGTGGAATGACAAATTAAGAACCTATATAATTAAAATTCCCATGGGGAATGTTCAGATGTTAATTGGAAATTACTGGTCTAATGGACCATTATTGTGTTAAGGATATGAATGAACTATTTTCTGATAATGAGTTTTGTATGTTTCTTCTTATAGAAGGGATCTTTATCCCAAGATTCTGAGAAGGTTGACCAAACTTTAAGGAACCCCAGAATCAGTTAGATGATCTAAAGTTTAACTTATAAATAAAGTGGTCTTTTCACCTGAGCATCTTGGTTAAGTTGGAAAAAGGGACTTGACAAAAAAATTTCGTATTGATAAGATCATGGATCGAGGTCATCGTGGTAGAAATGTTAGCCCCCGACTCGATGAGGAAGATCTCGACCCAGATGTTTAAAGCTCTTCATAGATCTTAGCCTAGACCTTTCAAAGGTGAAGGGAAGAACTTGGGAGAAACAATAGAGAACATTACAAATTAATTGAATATGTGCACTGGACACCTTAGCCTAGGGGTACCTATTTTCAAAAAATTATGGATTAAGGTCCAAAGAGTGTTCTAATGGGCCTATAGGATTAATCCAAGTGTTTGAATAAGAAAAATGCAAGAATAAAAGAAAATCCACCAAAATTGAGTAAATTCTCACATAAGATAAAGAGTTGACTAGTACTGGTACTTAACAATATAAAAATGTGAATTTTGACACCTCGGGAGGGTGAGTGGAGCTCATGAAGGAGGCGCCTAGAATCTCCATCATTACCCCATTCTTTTATTAAAAAAAAGAGATATTTCATCTCTCCTCTTTCAAAACTAGATCAACAAAGTTGGCCTAACTAGTCTAAAACTTATCCAAATTGGATCAAACTGGAGCTGGAAGCCTCTAGATTTTCGTTGGACTTGGTTGGTGGCCTCCCTCACCTATAAATAGAACCCCATTCCTTTGTATTTTCGTTGGACTTGGTTGGTGGCCTCCCTCACCTATAAATAGAACCCCATTCCTTTGTATTTTCATCTTAGTGTATTTACATGCTAGTGTAATTTTCATTTTAGTGTAATTCATTTATCCCTCTTCCTTGCCTCTCCATTGTGAAGCTTTGGTGCTTCACTAAACCTCTTCTTCTCTTGAAGATTACCCTCTTTTCTTAGTGGCCAAGCCTCTTCTTTGAAGGGTACACAAATTTTGCAAGGTAAAGAATCAAGCAAACCAAGGGTAAGACTAAACAATGATGTTTACTCTCTTTTTTTTATGTTAATCTTCTTCCCAACCTCTCTCATGCTTGGGAAGCATTTTATTTTATGGGTTTCCTCTTAAAACCATTCCTTTCTTGATTTATGATTTGGTTTAGATGAATTAATGCTTATGTTTATGCTTAGGTTTATGCATAAACTAATTTTTATATTAAAAGTCAAATTTTGAGCATTCTCGATTCATAGAAAATGCAAGGAAGTTATGGCAAAATTTTATCATTAGAAAATGAAGATTTATGAATAATAAATTTTATTCTAAAAAGTAGAATTTTGAGCATTCTCATTTCATAGAAAATGTGGGGAAGCTATGGCAAAATTTTATCATTAGAAAATGAAGGTTTATTCATAAATTAAATTTTATGCTAAAAGAGGAATTTTGAGTATTTTCATTTTATAGAAAATGTGGAGAAGTTATCGCAAAATTTTATCATTAGAAAATAAAGATTTATGCATAATAAATTTTATTCTAAAAAGAATAATTTTGAGCATTCTCATTTCATAGAAAATGCGGGGAAGTTATGGCAAAATTTTATCATTAGAAAATGAAGGTTTATTCATAAATTAAATTTTATGCTAAATGAGAAATTTTGAGTATTTTCATTTTATAGAAAATGTGGGGAAGCTATGGCAAAATTTATATCATTAGAGAATGAATTTATGCATAATAAATTTTATGCTAAAAGTGGAGTTTTGAGCATTATTCATCTACTAGAAAAATAAAGAAGGTTATGCATAAATTTTCTAGATTCACTTAATTTATGAGAATTATGGAAAGGATTATGAATATAATTCATTTAGATAAAAATGAATTAGTATGTGTGCATAAATGTTTTATGCTGAAAGAGGAATTATGGGTATAATTAATTTTATAAATCTCATAAGGATGTATGCATAAATCTTTTATTCAAAAAAGAGGAATACTGTGCATATTTCATTTTGGAGAATTTGAGATAAGAACGTGAAATATTCTTAAGAATGCATCGAGAAAACATGGATAAATTTTTAATCAGAAAGAGGAATCATGAATATAATTAACTTTTAGAATTATGAAGTATACGTCTAGATTCTCGAGAAATAGAATCTTAAGTACACTCTGAACGAGAAAAGGATTTCCCAAAAAAAAGACCAGAAACATGCTTAGTTGGATGAATGTAAATACTTGTGATTGAATTATTCCTAGATTCCCTAGGAAAGGAATCTGGAATTCTTGAAAGGATCGAGGATCCAAAAGAGAATGGAAATATAGACTTAATTGAATTGAGTCGAGAAAAAGCTCCTTTAACTAAGCCAAGTAATGGTCGAGACATAGAAAGTTCTGTCAGTATGAAAAGTAGAGTAACTGTACTTTTAACATGGTTGATTGTGAAACAAGATTCTGATAACTAGATCAAGGAAAGTTGATAATCAAACCTGATTCGCTCAAAGCGAAAAGAGACCATCTTGTTTGTAGAAATTGAATTGATGAGGATTGATGTGGTTGATGTGTGGAATGATGTGAATGATGTGGAATGATGTGGAGTGATGTGGATTGATGAGGATTGATGTGTGGAATGATGTGAATGATGTGGAGTGATGTGGATTGATGTGGATTGATGTGTGGATTGATGTGTGGAATGATGTGGAGTGATGTGGAGTGATGTGGATTGATGAGGATTGATGTGGATTGATGTGGTTGATGTGGATTGATGTGGATTGATGTGTGGAATGATGTGAGATCATGTGAATGAATGTGGAAATAATGTGGGATGATGTGAATGAATGTGGAATGATGTGAGATGATGTGAATGAATGTGAAAATGATGTGGGATGATGTCAAATGAATGTGGAATGATGTGGGATAATGTCAATGAATGTGGAATGATTGTACCCAAACAGACAAAGAAACAAAAAAACTCTCTGGCATCACCAAACACCAGCCACAGCTAATCAAGAGAAATTTACAACTCTGGCTTGAGTCCCCAGAAGAGGTAGAAAACCACAAAATACCACACACACGCACTCTCTCTCTCGCTCTCTGTGCTGATCCTTTGTCAGCCACACTTCAAACCCAAGCTTTGCAATGCTACCAGCCCATCACCAAGCAGCCACACTGTATATCACCAGCCGTTGTCTGCATCCAGCTATCTTCAGAATCACCAGAGTCGTCCCAGTACCTCTACTGCAAGGCAGCTACTTTCTTTGTTTCTGTCTACAGCTCACCAGAGCTCCTTCACCATGACGAGGCAATCACCCTCATCAACGAGGCTTCAACTCCTTCTGGAACCACAGTGCCTCTGCTAGCCTCTCTTCATTCTGCCCGGGCGATTACCTACAGGCCTCCCACCAGGCGGCCTTCACGTCTTCGCTCTCCACAAGGGAGGCCCCCCACGACTACACGATGGCCCCGCTACTCTGTCCACTATCCTCTGCTGAATGAATAGGGCCCCCCCGTCCCTAACCTCTAGGCAGCCACACGGCCCTCTCTCTACTCCAACCAGTCATCCACGCTTTCCAAAGGAACCCGCCAGCTTCTCTCGCTTGCGACTGAGCTCTCCATGCTAAACAGCCCCTTATCAGCTACCTTCCCTGTGCCTGGTGTGCTAAGAGGGTCCCTTTGTTTGTCCTCGCCAGCAGGTAGCGTGCTAAAAGGCTCCTCGTCAGCAGCTTCTCCCAGCAGCTGCTCCTCTCTTCGTTCGATCACTTGGGCGCCTCCAACCTTTTGGCGACCTCCAGCACAGCTCTCCCCTCTCACAAGACGGCACCCTCAGTTGCGCCTGCCTGCAGCCTTTCTTTGGCTCTGTCTGCAGCTATGCGAGAGATCCCCCATCCACAACACGGCGGCCTACCTTATCAAAGCACCTCACCTGTGCCTGTCTCTGCAACTTCTCCACAGCAAAAGCCACCTCACAACTGGTCCATAGCCTTCTATTTGGTGACGATCCCTGCCGTGCCCGCAATCACCAGCCCCGCACTCTTCACGTGCTTCACCAAGCTTCGCCAACCTCCAGAAGGTGCGTTGGCAGCCCGGTTAGCCTCCACGCTCACCTTTAACAGCTGGCCACATTGTTTTATCATTTTCATTTTTTATTTTTTACTTAAAGCCACCTATTATATTTCTTTTCACACCAACAAAGGCAACATTGGCCACATCACATATTGCTTCCCGGTTTCCACACACATTCAAACCCAGCCTTGCAGTGCCCATGCTTCCATACCTCTTCAAGATGCAGCATAAGAGTGCCACTCCATACACCTTCAAATAAAACCTGTAAATTCCCACTCATTTCTTTGGGGATGCGTACACAATTCAAAGCCATCGAGCAGCTGATATCATCCTCAGTGGACCTCTCACCGGACAGGCCTGTACATGCTCACATCAATACATTTACTCTGTACACCTGACAATGCTCTCAAAAGCGAAACTTCACACACACCATGTACATGTATGTACACATTTCAACTCCTATTTTTGTCCACACAACGTGGGATGAGCTTGAGGGGGAGTGTTGAGAGCTTTGATAGTCCAAGCTCATCTACATCTTCATCTATGGCAGTGCATCATGAGCTTGAGAGGGGCTATTGAGATTCAAGCTCGATGTCAGTGTGTGCTAGCTATGCTATGTGCTGCCATGTTAGGTAGCAGCATGTGTGAGACATAAATGACCGCGTCCAACTCGTCATAGTGTGTGGACATTAGCTAGGGTTAGATGTGTGTGGACACAACACAGTGTGTGTCTTGTGTATTTTGGATTATGGCTTTATGCATTGTGTGCGAAGGGAGATGGCTTCCCTCTATGGTTAGGGTTTGTAATATACATTAGGGTTTGCTCCTGTGTGTGTGTCTCCTCTCCCTCTACCTATTTTTCAACACATAACCAGCCAAGAGGTAGAGAAATTAGTAAAGGTAGGGTTCAAGTTAGATGTTACTCATGAAGAACCTTTTGTGTCAAGGGTGGGAGAAACGTCCACACAAGCAGCGGGCAACAAAGAAAGTGACAAGAGGCCACATGATGCTACACAGAATACAAAGAGATCAACCAAGTGGCGGCATTAGATTTCCAAAGAAGCAGAAAAGAGGATTGGTAGTGCCGAGGCCATGACAACGACAGTCCTTAATGAGAGTGCAATGCAGCCGTTCCCCTACTCTATTTTTCATTTGGCATGTGAGAGTGGGGAGGACTATTTTATACACATCAAGGTACAACCTTGGTGTACATGTCCTGATTTCATGCAAAGAGAATCTAGAGGAAAGTCTTACGTTGCATGTGAGCATATCTATTTTGTCTTCTTGCGAGTTTTGGGATTACATAAGAATGAGGATATGGTAATGCATCAACCGACACTATCACCAGAGGATGTGGGCAATATACTATCACGTCCTCGAAGCAAGGATGTTTGTGCCTATACTTAAGCTTTAATCAAGCCTCTCATGTTTGTGCCTACTTAAGCTTGTAAGGAAATGTGAAGTCAATCTTTTTGTAAGAAAATTTGAACCCAATATTTTTGTCTTGCTTTGGGATGGAGTATACTGTCATGTACTCTAAAGTCTTATTGTAGGTAGCTTGCGACGCTATGGTAAAGGAGTTGTACCAATCATATATCTTCTTGTAAGGAAATGTGAACTCAATCTTTTTGTAAGAAAATATGAACCAGGTATACTTGTTTTTACTTGTGTTGAAATAAATATTGGTCTTTGAGTATGCATGAAAAGTTGAATTATCCTTGTCCCATAAATTGTATGTATTGGAAGAAAGGTACATAGATAGGTATGTTTGTGCCTATATTTAAGTTTCTTTGACATAAAATGTGTGTTTATATGTAGGAAGGTAGGTAGGTAGGTATGTATGTATGTATGTATGCATGCATGTATGTATGTATGCATGCATGTAGGAAGGTAGGAAGGTAGGTAGGTATGTAGGTATGTATGTATGCATGCATGTATATGTTTGGGAGTATGCATGCATGTATGTATGTATGTATTGTACACATGTGTGTATATATGTAGAAAGGTAGGTAGGTAGGTAGGTATATTTGAGAATATGAATGTATATATGTATGTATGTATGTATGTATGTATGTGAATGTATTTATTTCTCTTTCATAAATACTTACTATATAAAAGCTCACCAAAATCTATCATTTTCTTACAAGCTCGCATAAAACTATCTTATCTCCAAAAAGCTCGCCAAATAAAGCTCGCAAAAAAATCAAACTCCCCTAGGTGCACGTGCACATTGTGTGTAAAGGCAAGTACGAACAGTTTAGAGGATAGCACCCCATAGAAAATCTATTGTGAATATAAGTAATAAATGAAATTATCCCTAGGATGTGTAAATCTAACAATACTTTGCCAAAGAAAAGGGTCATCTGCCAAAGAAAAAGGTCAAAATTATCCCTAGGATGTGTAAATCTAACAATACTCTAACATCTGCCAAAGAAAAGGGTCAAAATTAGCACAAAAGCACAACCCGATTAAGGTGCATGTGAACAACACCTATGTGATAGAGTTGAAAATTGGTAAGTCTAAGACCCCCAATGTGTCCAGAATATGGTGTTTATCGTAAGGTTACGAGGGTTTGATTTTTGAAAAGGTCTAGGTCCATGAAATAAATTAAAAATCTCTCTAAACTAAGGTTAAAGAAACCTTAGGCAATTAATTATTATAAATAATGGGATAAAAGGCTAAGGTTATTAGTGAGACTTAGAATAAAGCTTTGAAATTAAATTACAGTGAACCTTAGAATAAAGCTTTGAAACCCTTTTGAACTGTGCTTCATTAGTTATGGTTAGACATACCATGAACTAAAGATGAAGATGTGTACAAATGTGCATCAAGACTTGAAATTAAATTAGCATTCATAGGAAACCTTAGAGTCTTTAATCTAAATTTCAAGTAGACCTTAGGATGAATACTCTAATTAGCTCTAAATACCTTATTCAAATAATTTTCTAGTAACACGCTTTTTCCTACATTAATTCCCAAGGATATGTAGTTCATATTTAAGCTTAAGATTATGGTCCAAATCTTTAGGAAGTGGCATGTAGTTTAAGTGGCTATCAAAAGAGAGGATTAATTATGTCCATGTGAAAAAAATGCATATTGTTCATACAGGATTAACTCTTAAGAATGAAGCCTAGAAATGAGAATGATCCTTGAGAAACAAAGCCTTATATCATTCCTAGAAAGACATCAAGACCTAAAAATACGAATGACTTAAGATACTTGGATATATTCCAGATTACCTGCATATTCAGAACCCATAAAGGAGATCCTAGAGTGAGAAACTGACTAGTTTCTAGAGAGAGAAGATGATCTTATGAATCGATTTAGACCTTGATTTATTGAAATTATACCTTGGATGAGAATACCTATCCTATACAACATCTAAACCTAAGAGTATCATAAGGCCAAGAAAATTAGCTAGTTCTCTAGTTTAAGGTGTGGTTGACCTAACTTAAGTTTTGACCGCAATACTCCAAAAGGATAGACCTAATTCGGATGGATTATTAGGATACCTTTGGTAGTCCTATAAAGGCCTTAGAAATTGACCATGATTAAGGTAGATATGTCTAGTTGAAGGCATAGCAAGAGTCCTACAACAAGATCGAGTAAGACAAGTAAGCTTATCGACCAGGCAGATTCATAAAACGAGAGATTCACATTCAAAGTGTCGACTCGAGGACTGAGAAAGTCTTGCTCCACTTGCAATGGTTTAATCTACATTGGACAACACGTGTGATGCATGGTTGATTGTTCATGATTTCTATTTAAATACTCTATTTATGGGATTCCATTGATTGTGAAGTTTGTGAAGGTACCTAGGTAAGATTATTATTGTACCAAACGGATCTCGCCCAAGGGGGGGATCACATTGTGAAGACAGTCGACCGAGACCTTGACCCATCTTGGTGAACGAGGGTGTGCTCCAGATGCAACTTGTGTGATGGGACAAGGGGCAACCTCGATTGTACTGAGCCACGGTTGCTATGAGAACCGATCCGAGTGGTGACGGTTGCTGTAAGAACCATGGTGCATTGGTTGGTCCGAGTGTTCGTGCCTCGAAAGTGATATGGTTGTCAGAAAACGGCTCTGTTTGGATATGCACGATGTTAGTATTGGGTGTGAGACATGTGGGCTCCACGCTGGATGGCTTAGTGGTCCTCTCGGAGTGTTCGGGCAGTAGTGCATATCTTTCTAGTCTAAGGATCGTAGTTGTAGGCTAGGAGATCTTGTGGACATATGTTATACTACATTGAATTTTTTAAGGACTATTTTATGGTGTGTGTGTGTGTGTAAACTATTTTCTTGTTTGCTGTTAGCATGTGTGCGTAACGAAAAGGAATGTCAATTATGGGTGTGTGAGTTCACACCGGATCCATCGACCCAATGGTTGGGCAGGGTGAGTTAGACCCATGGTGTTGATCGAGGCTAGGTTGAGTCACCGGATTAAACTATCAGCAGAAAGCGAGAGGAAGGGTGGACCCGAGATGCGGGTGCTTTCCCCAAAAAGGAAGGAATAATTGAGACAAAAATTATTGTGAACTTAGGTACACTTGGGAAAAATGGGATTGTTTATTAAAATCAGTGTCACTCACGTAGAATTTTTTGCTCTATAATCAAGGAATATGACATCGACGATGGTTCTTTGAGCCCACTGATATGCCTCCTATTTGTGAGAATTATGGAGGGATGACCCTTGGAGGAATCACACGCATTTCTCAATGTTAAGCTTGCGCTAGTAGTTACGAGGTAAAACTGCTGGAGTAGTAGAACATGGAGATAGTGTCGTGTCGAGGCCCCAAGTGAGGTCACTCTACCCTTAAGCTAGTCTTCTGCTGTAGATATTGAGAAATGGAAAAAGGGTATGGTGGTCTCTCAGGTTTAAATCACTTTTGATAATAGCCATAACACCATTATACCTAGTCTTCACCCCTCCATACATAATAACCCAATCCTTAAACATATCTTTCCTAAAGATTTCAGACCCAAAAAGATTGTGTTCTTGAATAGCCATAATGGATAATCCCCATTCCTTAGCCAAACCCCAAAAAGATTGTGTTCTTGAATAGCGATAATGGATAATCCCCATTCCTTAGCCAAACCCCAAAAAGTAGCATTTTTTTCTTTTATCCTTAATACTTTTAACATTCCATGTACACCTAGGGATATCTACAGACTTATTCATGTGACAAGATAGTTTCAAGTACCATGTCCACTTCCTCAACCCCCTTTTGCCCATCATCTTCCTATTGAATCATCCTCCAAGCCTCCTCTACTTGACAGCCAAATCTCTATACAGAGGATGTGCCACTATCTTCTTCTCTGAAGGGACTAAATGGATTTAAATATATCAATGGACTCACACTACCTTGAGATTTATTCCCTTCCCTTCCCTCCATGTTTTGGTATGATTTCTTCTTGCCTCATCTTTAATCTGCCTAATATTAACTTTCTATTTTGTCTTCACCCACTCTCCTTCTAAATGTATCTCTTCTCCTCCACACACTTTATCTTTCCCTCTTACTTCTTCCCCCTAGGTTGCAATAGCCTCCACCCCCTTAGCACTATTTTCCCCTCCTAATTCCCCTACTTCTTTTTCCCCCCATCAGATTTTGCATGCAACAATCCTGGGCAATATTTGGCTATGTGACCAACGCCCCTGCATTTGAAACATGCACCCGGAAAAGGGCCAAATTTGAGTCCTAATTCCAATTTCCCTAGCATCCCAAGCTCAACCTCTATAGTTTTAGGAATTTCAACTTTAGTATTCCAAGATATGCACACACTATTAGCTTGTCGACTCGCAGCATCATCACTTGGAAGGTGTAAAATTGGACTCAAGGCACATGCAATATCCCTTAATGATGTAGGTCTAAGCCAAGGTGGAAGCCCAGTAATTTCTACCCATACCAGGCAGGCCTCTTTGTAGACTCTTATTTACATCAAACAAAGGATCAAAGGGAAACACATGCACCAACCTATGCCCCATAAAGAGAGGAGTCTTTTCAAACAATTCTGTCACAGGATCATGCTTAATAAACAAAATGTTAAAAAACCCTTTGCCTAGATAGAACACATTTGAAACCACTCTCTCATGAAAGATGTCCTCCTGCAACCACTTGCCCACCTCAGCTTTAGCAGGAGGCTTGCTCAAGCAAAAAATGATAACACTACACAAAGAGAAGAGCCTGATTTGATTCCTTATCAACTCAGGGTTGACTATCATGCTTACCTTCCCTTGATTCACAGACTGTTTACTAAGCCTCTCATTGATCTTGTGTAGGACATTCTTCTTCTTTGCCCTCTCGCCACCTTCATCTTCACGTGGGTGCTTCATCTCCTCTTGTTGTTCAAGCTCCCAATCCCCCCAAGCATCTATATAATCCACCACCTCTTCAGCAAAGGATTAGCCATCCCAGGCATGCATGCATGCATAAGGTCCCCTTGAAGTACGAGGACATGTGCCCCAACACGAGTGAGTTAACTCGATATAGTACCACCCACTATGACTCACATGAGTGAGTCATAGTGGGTGCATGCATGCATAAGGTCCCCTCGACGTACGAGGGCATGCGCCCCAACATGAGTGAGTTAACTCGACGTACGAGGGCATGCGCCCCAACATGAGTGAGTTAACTCGATAGTATCACCCACTATGACTCACACGCTTGTCCACTCGTCCACGTGTCCTAGGTGATTGTTCCTCAATGCCTCAAAACATTCATCACTAGTTTAAACCTATAAATCCATGGCCCTCACACTAGCTCCAACTTTGCATGCACCATACATGTTTCACTTCACTTCACCCATCTCTCTTTGCCATATGGCAGGAGTCTCCACTCTCTCCATGCGGCTCCCCATGTCTCCTTAGGGGTCTCCTCTGCCACTCGGCACACGTGGAGGGGAGTGCAAGGGGTGCACCCTCATGCTCACCTCCATGCCTTGGCAATTAATTTAAAAAAAGAAAAAGAAGAAGACCACTCACATGTCTGTGATGCCAACCGCTGCGTTGACAATACATACCTACATACATACACTAAATTATATACTAAATTCCTACATACATACAAAGTTCATGTTACATTTAAGATTTGGCATGTTAGATTTTAAAGAAACATTGTTAAGTTTTGAAGTTTATTTTGGGATTTTTTAGAAAATGCAAAGGAGACGCTGTCCAAATTTTTTACAAATTTGTACATACATACATACATACGTACATACATAGTTCATGTTACATTTAAGGTTTGGCATATTAGATTTTAAAGAAACGTTGTTAAGTTTTGATATATAAATACCGCATATACACATACATATACATATATATATATATACATATACATATATATATACATATATATATACATATACATATATATATACATATGCATATACATATACATATGTTATATATATATATATATATATATATATATATATATATATACATACATATATACACATATACATACATATATATATATATATATACATACATATACACATATACACATATATATATACATGCATATAAACCTACATACATATACATATACAAAAAGGTCTGGGGATTTCTACCTTTTTACTAAATTATCTTGATCTATTTCTTGAAGAATTTAAGAATTACCAATCTGAGCTTGAAAGAGAGCCCCCAACTCAAGAAGACTCTAGAATACCTTCCCCACAGCCAACAAACTCGACCCAGTCTCCAGTAGTTGGATCCTCGTGCACGTGGCCCCAAAACCATCCACACCACTGTCACGAGTGCCACAATCACACCAAGAGCATACATCTACATCAAGTGCAATGTGAGAGGCGAACAAAGAGACGTCTTGACATTATGTATGATGTTCAAGAGGGAGACCCCACAAATGAAGATCAAGAGAGAGACCCTCCAGAGCATCTTCAAGAGGGGGAGGTGTCAGGACAACGTGACATCATGGACATGACTAGTAAGAGTACTTTCCATCGCAAATTTATTTTGAGAAGTGTGTGCTTTCGAAATGCATCTCATTTTTTGTCTTGTTTACTTGCAGGTGAGAGATGTTTTTCACACATATTGTTGGTAGATGTCCACACTCTTTCGGAGGGCTCAGATAGGTAAAAAGAACAATTTCACCATATAATTAGTTTTCCAAGTTATACTTACCAAAACCAAACATCATAAATCTTTTATGTAGTGTGGAAGAATTCTTGATGAAAAGATTCCCAAGGCTCTATCTCATAGAGGTGCTCCCTCAGATACAGTGGCTCGCCTCGTATGGGCTGACTTTCCTACAGGTTTACAGGTTGTTGATGTAGATACGGATGGGTGTCCCTCATGGAATCAAGTTTCTTCATCATTGATACGTGCCACACTCAATTTTGTTGGTTTGTTTGTGGCTGATGAGGGTTGGTTTGTGTGTTTGAGTCTAATGGATCAACTTCCTAAAATATATTCCATGAGAAAGAAAGTGGATTGGTCATGCATCGAACAATGTCTGTTCATGTGGATTCAAGTTATTTGTATGAGAATGGAGATGAGAATGGAGAACGGGTAAGTCATAATCTCTCAAATATTTCCCTTTATGTATACATGTTATTTATGGATATCCAAACATAATGTTTTCTCGTTATGGTAGGTGTTAGGAATTTGGTTATGTTTTGTTCTCGGGTACCAGGGAAAAGAGTTCCTAGGTCCCCTAGCCGGTGCTTCATGCAAACTTCAAGATAGTCACACCACTTACACACCCAATATGAAATTGCCTGTTTCACAGATCATTAAAACAATCTTTTAATGAAACCATAGTATCACTGATCATAATCCTCCAAAATATCCGATTGAATTCTAATTTCAATCATTCTTTCATCGGTGTACCTATGGCATCATTGGCAACCAGAACGCTCACCACCTGTTCACTCAGGGGCCTTTTCAATAGTTCCTAGCTCATAGTACCCGGAAATATATTCACTTATAAAAATCTAGATGGACTCTCCGTTGAAATCAGCAAGATCAACCAACAGATCCATATAAAAGAGCCATGGACTCATCCGCCGTTGAGGACCAGCAAGGTCAATGAGCCAGATCCATGCTCAAGTTTAGAAAACAACTCTAACACCTTGTTCCATTTTCTTCCTCGACGCACGCGTGGGTATCTTTGGTGACCTAGAGCCCGAGCACCGTATGGTCAGCACTCTCTAGGATCCTTTGCAGGTCAGCTAGCGCTTCACTCATAGGCCACTTCCTTGGTCTCTCATCCACCGTACCGGAAGCTCACCATTTAAATCGAACCAAGGCTGGTCAAGACCTCGGCCGACGACCTTGCTATGCGAGACGTCCTCCATTGACTCTCTGTCAACTGTTGCAACTTCATCACTTAGGTCTCCATGACCTCATTCACAAGATGATCAAAATGCTTTCCCAGTATTCTTGATATAAAACAGTCATTTAAAAACAGGTCATAAATATAGTTTGTAATGAACTCTCATCTTTTCACATCTTTCCACATCATTTCCCGTTATTCCACATTCTTCTACATTAATTCACATTGCTTAATCCACATCCAATCATGTGTATTCCCATCGTCCTTCATCCATTGTCATCCAATCACATCATATTACATCTCATCCTATCTATCCATATCTATCCTCATCACATCTCATCCATTCTCATCTACCCATATCCACATCCATCCATTCACATCTCATCTCATCCATTCTCATCTACCCATATCCATATCACATCACATCACATCCATTCACATCTCATCTCATCCATTCACATCTACCCCGATCCACATCACACATCCATTCATATATCACATCTCATCCATTCACATCTATCCCGATTCAGATCACATCACATCACATCTCATCCATGCACATCTATCCCGATTCACATCACATCACATCACATCACATCACATCTCATCCGTTCACATCTATCCCGATTCACATCACATCACATCACATCACATCTCATCCGTTCACATCTATCCCGATTCACACCACATCACATCACATCCATTCACATCACATCTCATCTGTTCACATCTATCCCGATTCACATCACATCTCATCCATTCACATCTATCCCGACTCACATTACATCACATCTCATCCATTCACATCTATCCTGACTCACATCACATCACATCTCATCCATTCACATCTATCCCAACTCACATCACATCACATCATATCCATTCACATCACATCTCATTCATTCACATCTATACCTATTCACATCATATCACATCCATTCACATCACATCTCATCTATTCACATCTATCTCGATTCACATCATATCACATCCATTCACATCACATCTATCCCGATTCACATCACATCACATCCATTCACATCACATCTCATCCATTCACATCCATCACATTCATTATATCCCCATCCCATCACATACATTCTATCCACATTACATTACATCAACATCTATCCACATCATATCTCATTCATTAAATCCACATTACATCACATCCACATCCATCTATATCGCATCACATTCATACACATTCTATCTCATTCATCCATATCCATCCAGTCATTCACATGCACATCTATCCACATCCATCCATTCATTCACATTCACATCCACATATATTCACATCATAACATATTTCATCCACATCCACGTCCACATCCATTTACATCACATCACATACATTTACATCACACCACATCTTATCACATCACATCTTATCACATCCACATCCATTTACATCACATCACATCCATTTACATCACACCACATCTTATCACATCCATTTACATCACACCACATCTTATCACATCCACATCCACATCCATTTACATCACACCACATCTTATCACATCCACATCCACATCCATTTACATCACATCACATCCTATCATATATCCTCACATCTCATTCTTATCTCTTCATTCACATCCACATCCATTTATATCACATCCTTTCACATATCCTCACATCTCATTCTCATCTCTTCATTAACATCCACATCCATTTATATCACATCCTTTCACATATCCTCACATCTCATTCTCATCTCTTCATTCACATATCCTCACATCTCATTCTCATCTCTTCATTCACATCCATATCCATTTATATCACATCCTTTAACATATCCTCACATCTCATTCTCATCTCTTGTTTCACATCCGCATCCATTTCACATTTAGTAACATTTTCTATTTTTGATACCGATGGGACTTTTCTAAATTTTTGCCAATTGCTTGGCCTAGTTAAAGGTTCTTTTTCTCAACAGATATTTTCATATTCTTTCTCAATTTTCTCAAGTGAAATACATTCAATATTCTTCTTTTTGAGTAAAAGATTCATGGGATAAAAAAAAACTCTATTCTATCCATATTTCCCAATAATGCTCAAATTTCACTTTTGATAAATACTCATAATTTAAATTATGCTAAAAATTCCTCTATTTCTATTTAATTTCTTGGATCTCAAATATCATGGGAATTCCTCTTTTCGCATTTAATTGATTGGATTCTAAATGTCATTGGAATTCCACTTTTATCATAAAATAATTTTATCTAAAATTTCTCTTTTCTTTAATAAAAATATCCATTTTTCAAATATGCCAAGAATTTCACTTTTACCATTTAAATGATTAAATTCCAAATGTCATGGAAATTTCTCTTTTATCATTTAAATAAAATTACTAAAATTTTCTCTTTTCTTAATTATTTAATTATGCATAAACCTTAAAAAATACTTTACCATGAATTTGATGAAAATCATTCTTTTGGCCTAGGATATTCAATCCTAGAATATGGTAGGAAGTCCTCTTTTCACATAATGCATAAGAATGAGTTATGTATTAATTTCTTAAAAATTTTGCCATAGCTTCGTTTGCTATTACTGATAATTTTTAATATTTTCTAAAAGAATAAGACTTAGTAATACAATTATGATAGTATAACTATCTTTTAGACTTAAATCTAATTTATGGATTTAAATCATAAGATTACCATAATTTTATTAGCATAAAAGTATAAAAAGCCATTTTCTCAACCTCTAGCTTCACAGCCTAGAGTTTGATTTGTGAATTGAGAATTTATCAATGAGAAGCATCATTTGAATAGAGAATTGGTCATAGGAATGACCATTCTTTTGGGGAGAGAGATATATACATAAAAACATCCTAAATTAAGCATAAAGATAAACTTTTCTTAATTATTCATTATAACTCTTAAGAAAAGCTTGATTTGCATTATAAACACTTAATTAGAAACTTCTCGAGCTTGAGAGGGGTTGAGAAGTGAAAACATTGAGAATAGTAGAGAAAAACCATGAAATTACATCTTAACTCTTGTTTTTTCTTGCTTCTCTATCTTAGAAGAAGCCCCCAAACCAATCAATTGGTTAGTGTGTTGAGAGTAAAGCTCCAAGGACGGTTGAAGAGAGAGAGAAGCTCCACTCTCTCCAAAAGTAGAGGATTTTTAAGGGATAATAGAAAATATCATTATTTTAATGTAATACTGGCATGGTATAGCTCAAAGATGAGAATACAAAAGAAGAGGGTCTATTTATAGGTGAGGGAGGCCACTAATTGAGTCCAACTAGGTTCTAGAATTTTCCAGCTTCAGTTTGGCTGAATTTGGACAAGATTTGGACCAATTTGGCTCCCTTTTTTATTTGGTTTGATCTAGGAGAGAGAGAAGAGATAAAAATATTACAATTTTTTTTGAATTAAAAACTCATCCACATGTGTGAAATAGGTGCCTACCTCAAAGTCTCCCCCCTTACCAAGGTGTCAAAAATGTATCATTATTCCAAAAAATCTCATTTTTTTAGTAATATCTCATAGTTTTTAACTAATAAACCTTATACTCAGTCAACTCTTCATCTTATGTGAGCATTTACTAATTTTTTGGTATTGTCTTTTATTCTTTGGATTTATCTCATCCCAACACTTGGATTAATCTTATTGGCCCATAGGAACCTTAATTGGACCATAATCCAAAATTTTCAAAAAATCTTGACCCTTAGGCTAAGGTCTTTTAAATCATTTTTAATTGATTCCTAATGCACTTTGGAGAATTTATTTTGAACTTCTGTTTCAAGGGAACCCATTTCAAAATATCTCAATTTTAGATTACCTCTCTCTAGATATTTTCTCTCTCTAGGCCAAAACAAGATAAAACAAGATCTTTCTTTTATTTCAGAGAGGGGAATAATTACAAGAATAGAAGGGGAGGTTCTTACACCTTTACACCTCAAAAGCTGGAGGGAGGAATCTTACATCCTACCCCACTTAAAAAACGCGAGATGTCCTCATCTCGCAACTGGAGGACAAACTCTTTTCCTTAAGATCCAACTGATTCTGGGGTTCCTTATAGTTCTATCAACCCAACAAAATCTTGGGATAACGATCCCTTCTACAAGAAGAACATATAGAACTCATTATCAGATATCAATTCATTCATCAGAACATATCATTCATATCCTTAACACAATAATGGTCCTTCAAACCGAAAATTCCAGCTGAACATTCCTCCACAGAAATTTCAGTTATGCAAGTCTCAATTTGTCATCCCTTAATTTGAGCCACTGGGTCAAAGGTCAAACAACAGCAATCTGTCAACACAATCCACTAATCTTGTAGTGATTTGCTGAAGTCATTATCGTCATTCCAGTTATTAACATCATTACTGGGATTCGTCCCATTCATCCCCATTGTGGCTTTGTTCAACTCAGGAATCATCATCTTTCAATCAGAATTCAAATCAATTCATCAATTCTCAACCATAATTCTAAAATCATATCAACCAGCATTCGAATTCATCATCTAGATAGCATTTTTGCTTATAACTTCAAGTCTTAGGTTTACTCGTATATATTGTTAGTAAAGAGCTACAGTTATACCCACAGTATATACGAGTAGTCACAATCCTTGGAATTATAAGGTAAATACCATCATATCTAGGCCTCAAGCAAGTCAGGGATTCCATACAATTACAGTACTTCCATCTGAAGACCCAATTACCAATTTATGAATTTTTTTATTTTGAATATCAATTTGTATGAATTTCATCACACAATTACAATTTGTTTACTAGTACTTCATAAATTCTTGACATTTCATGCTTCTCGCTAGAGACCACAAAAAAAGCAATCCTTCAAAATAGGGTAAAAAAAGTTAAAAAAATTATATAAAAATTTAGAGAGAATCAACCGCAATTCTAGAGAGTGTGCACAACCATCATCCCCTTCACATATGCATGCCCGACACACACCCAACTTCCACGTCATCAAATACTTTATGGCAGTGCCATGTAGCATGTGCACAATGGTGGCATGTGTGGCTTCATGTGTAAAAGAACATAGGCTGATTATATACCCCCTTTCTAAAGGAAGGAAATCATCCTCGATTGCAAGGTAAAGAAAAGAAAACATGAAACATGCACAAGCATTCCACATTCTAGTAACATCACAAATTGCAATATACATTCATAATCAAATCTATAAAAAGTAAATCTTATACACACAAGACTTAGTCAATTCATTATGTGCATATATACAAATCTAAGGGCTTACCTAGCCTAGGATTAATCTCTTTTACACTTGTATTAAAGTAGTGACTACTAGCTTATGTTGTAAGTAAGCCTAATTACCATATAATTATCAAAATAATAATCTCTATGAGATTTCCCTCTTTCTCTCAAAACCTACAGCCCTTTGATTGTTGAATGCTCTCTCCACACAAAAGAATTTGACAAAATTCAATTTGGGAAGGGTTCTCACCTTCTAGGCATTACTGCTCATTGCCACATGCAAGGAAAAATCATTACCAATGCCGCTAATTCGTGCATACAATGCTAGTTGTTTTTTTGAAGCTTTTCGATTTTGCTGTGGGTTCTCTAGGCCAAATTACCTCGTATACTATCAAATTTGGGGGTTTTTGGGCATGGTGAATCAATTTACAGCCTCCAAATTGACAGAAATCATTTCTTTCTACCTCAATCGGGCATGTACACACCTCAGAAGGCTATTTTGGTAAGAGTGAGATTAAAGCTTAAGAGTGAGATCAAAGATTAATCAAATTGATTAATCTTGTGTTTGTGGGATAAAAACACACTTAAACACATTTCTAAATGTCCCTCTTGAAGTTTTTTACTTTTATGTTTCAGGAGGGCCATCAATTTCATGCTCCAAGTTACCTTATTCTTCTACAATATAGACCGAGGGTTTGTGATGGTCGGTGGGTTGAGGGAGTGTCGGTGGGGTGAGCGAGAGGGGAGACTGAGAGAGGGGGATGGTCGGTGGGTGAGGTGGGGAGATTGTGGTTTTTTTTTTGAAAGGGCCAACGAGAGGGGGGAGCACAGGTGAGCAAACAAGGGGGGGCCACTGGACGGTGGGGTGACGGTGAGGAAGAGAAGGTGATGGGGTCGCCAGAGGGAAGGGGGAGAGGAGAGGAATGGTGGTCAGTGGGGTCCGAAGGGGAGAGGGAGATGTGTTGGTCGGTGGGTGAGGGGATTTGGTTTTCTTTTTTTTTTTGAAAGGGCGAGAGGGGCGAGCACGGGTGAGCGAACAAGGGGGAGGCACTAGATGGTGGGGAGACGGTGAGGAGGTTGGGTGAGAGAGATTTATTTATTTATTTATTTTTTTAGCACATCTCTTGTAAAAGAAGAAGGAAAACGAATCTTAGAGGGTTTTTTTTTGAGTGGTGAAGAAGGCCGAGGGGAGAAGTGAGAGGAGAGGGGGTCGATGAGGAAGGGAGGGTGAAGCCACCCTCTAACCCTCTAAAAATGAAGGAGAAAAAAAAATTGTCACAAAAAAAACGATACAAAAAATGTATAAAAATATGTACAATCCCTTGCCTTCTTATGCCCACTAGCTCGCTTGTCACCCTCGAGGAAGCCAATACTTCTTGACCCTAGATCCGTTCACCAATGGAAGGGATCAAGTTGGAAAGGAGTGTGTAAGGTGGTTGCCTCTTGTAAGATGTGCGATAGGCCCACAATACCCCCAAAAGGGCTTGGTCCCATTGGTGAGAGTGCTCCTTGGCTACCCGTAACAAGGACTTGCACAAGACCGTGTTGGTGCTCTCTACTTGCCCATTAGCTTTGGGGTAGTATGCACAAGACCTCCGATGGAAGATTTGGTAATGTGCCAGCAGGGTATCTATGACTTCATTCACAAAATGTTTCCCCCTATCACTGATAATTTCTATGGGACACCCAAACCTGGTGAAGATGCTCTCATACAGGAACTTGGCCACTGTAACAGCGGTGTTAGTGGCTTTGGCCTCAGCCCATTTGGTCGCATAGTCAGTGGCCACCAAAATGTACTCACAGCCAGTGGGGTGATGGGGCCCACAAAATCAATGCCCCACTTCTCGAAAGGCTCCCAGGAGGGTGGTGGCATGGAGAGGCAAGTAGTGCCTACTATTTGGTTTGGGTCTAGAGCTTTGACATATGTCACATTGTTGTACCCACTTTCTGCAGTCAGAGAACAGGGAGGGCCACCATAGACCAGACTACATGATCTTTCGGGCGATGACAAGGCCAGACGAGTGACCACCACTTGATCTGGAATGTGCATCTTCCATGATTAGGGAAACCTCATGAGGGTTGACACATCTCCTCGACACTTCATCCTTGCCCCTCTTTTAAAATTGTTCGGCAATGAGCAGATAAGGCCTACTCTTAAGTAAAAGCCTCCTTTTTGCCTTGGCATCAACATTCTGGGGAAACCTTGCTGTGCTCATCAGCACAGCATCACTATGTCCTCATACCAACAAGTAAGGGTGGCATCCACAACAAACAACATGCTATCCGGGAGATCATCACAAATCCCCTCATCCGAGGGCTGGCTCCCCACTCGTCGGGATTCTAGACAGATGATCAGCCATGACATGGTCCTTCCCTGGGCCATAATCTCAAAGTCAAATTCTTGAAAGAGAAGGAGCCATCTCCAAATCTTGCCGGTGACCTAGGCCTTATTCAACAAATACTTCAGTGCTTGATGGTTAGTGATCACCACAAAATGATGTCCTAATAAGTAATGCCTGAATTTTTGAAATGAGTAGACCCTCTTACTTTGTGGTGGAGTAGTTTCTCTCAGCCCGATTGAGCTGCTTGCTTGCATAGTGAATAGGCCTATCCATCTTTAAATCCACATCTGGCTGTGCTAGTACTGCTCCTACTGCTATTGTAGTGGCATCTCTGTGCACATGGAAGATCAACTCCCAATTTGGAGTGATGTGAGGACAGGATCATGCACCAGCATGTACTTGAGAAAAGTGAAGGCTCTCTCTTGATCTAGGCCACAATGGGACAAACGGTTGAGTGGAAAACAAATATCTGCATACATGCAGACAAACCGACGCTGGTAGCCTGTATGCCCGAGCAACTCCTGCACACCTTTAGGATTGGACAAGGGGCCTAACTTGAGAATAACGATGATCTTGTCGGGATCAGGGGAAAGACCATTGGCCGAGATGATGTGACCCAGAAGGGCACCATGACCCACAAGGAAGTGGCACTTGAAGGGGTTAAGGTGGAGACCGGATACCTTGCACTTCAAGAACACCAAAGTGAGCTGAGGTAGGTGTTCCTCTAGAACCACCACCTTGAGCATGCTTTTTTTCCCACTGAAGTTAGAGAAGTGAATTGATTTTTATGCATAGAAAGATGCATAAAGGAAATTTTTTAATTACAAAAGTGTTATTCTTATTAAAATTGATTTTTATGCATAACTCCCCAGGTTGGGCTCTTTCCGAGTCTCCCTCAGACAGTCTTGACCACTTCGTCCGACTTGACGAGGCTTCATGCGGAGTGCTGTCTGGTGGCTGACACATTGATGGAAGCCTCTCGCGAGCGACGGATCACTGTTGAAATTCGTGGTGTTTATGCTAGATCAAGATGAGTGGAGGAGAGAGACCCATCAAATACAAGAACAAATCTTGTTTATTAAGTTGCTTATGCATACAACTTGGCCTTTGCACACTACATAATGCCTTCTACCTTCACCTTTAAATAGGTGAAGGTAGAAGGCATACAACTTGGCCTTTGCACACTACATAATGCCTTCTACCTTCACCTTTAAATAGGTGAGCTAGTGTACCATAAGTCCATTCACACACACAACCTTCTCCTACCCTTTTACATGACCTTAGTCTCTTAATACCTTCCCTCAAATACCAACTATGAAAGAATTGGAATAGGTGGTATTGGACATAGGTTGCCTTTATAACATTAGGCGTACAAGGTTAGGAATATAGGTGTTGTTATATTGAGATTTAAAACAAGTGCTCAGAGGAGTTAGAGGTTGATACAAAGTTAGCCTCTGACTCTTTGTTAGGACATTTAGAAGTGATATGTCCCGTTTGTTTACACTTGTTACATTTCATCTTGTTGGGATATTTGATCCAACAATTATTTGCAAAATGACCTACCTTTTTGCAATGGGTACACCTTACTTTGCTCACTTGATGTGACAAAGCTAGTTCAATATTCAATGGAGTGGATGCACTTGAAGATTCAGCTCCTCCCTTTGGCCTCTTTTCTTCATCAAGACAAGATTGAATGACTCCTTCAAGGGTGGGATTAGGTATGTTCTTCAGGGTGGTGACTAAGGTGGGGTACACCTTCTTGACTGCTTTTAACAAAATAGCCCCACTGCTTCATCTTCATCCATTCTCGCATTCATTGATGCAAGTTGAGCCATAAGGACCTTCAAATAAGAGATAAAGGCTCCAATGTCGTCTCCCTCTTTGAGCTCCAAGCTGAAAAATTCAAATTTAAGTGAGATCTTGGAATTCTTACCACGAGCTCCATAGAGCTTGTCAGCCTCATGCCATTTCTCCTTTGCAATTGGAAGCTGGTCCACATGGTGAATAAGAGCCTCATCAAGATGGAGCATGATGATGGCTTGTGCCCTCTCATCATCTTCAATATCTTCAGTCTTAGTTCGATCAATAATCTTAGTGCCGGAGATGAATGGCCAAAAACCTTTTGACATCATCTTATACTTGACAAGAACTTGCCAAGTGTGGAAGCCCTCTCCTGAGAACTTCTTAATTTGGGTGCTTTCCTTTGACATTGGGTATTGAAGGGAGATTACAAGAGTGTTAATGGGCTGATTTATGAAGAAGAAAACCAAAAAATTTGTGATGTTTTTCTTTAAGTAGAAAGAGAATTGCAACAACCCTTAATCAAGTCAAGGATGTTGCATAAAAAGAGATTAAGTTGATGAAGCTTATGGTTTAGGGCCCACTTCACAGAACCAGGTGTGCAGACCTCATAGATATAGCCTTAGGAAAATTGAAGTCCCACAAAATAGTTTGATGGTGTAGTTTGGTAAACCTGTTTATATAATGTATACAAGGGTAGGTAGTGCTCATACTTTGCCATTCACAACATCGCCTTCTTGTCTTTCTCGAGGAGCTCTAAAAACAATCTTAGCCAATGCCTTGGTGGCACCTCTGAGATGTGATGAGGATGGATGTGACATGATGTGATGAGGATCTGAATAGATGTAAGTGGATGTGATGTGGATGAATGTGATGTGATGTGGATAGATGTGATGAGATGTAATATGATGTGATTGGATGAGAATGGATGACGGATGATGGGAATAGATATGACTAGATGAGGAATAAGCAAAGTGAATTGATTTAGAAGAATGTGGAATAACGAGAAATGATGTGGAATAATGTGGAAAGATGAGAGTTCGTTAGAAACTGTATTTATGACCTATTTTTAAATGATTGTTTTATGTCAAGAATGCTAGGGAAGCATTTTGACCATCTTGTGAATGAGGTCGTGGAGACCTAAGTGATAAAGTTGCAACAGCTGATGGAGAGTCAATGGAGGACGAGGTCTTGACTAGCCTCGATTGTTCTATTTAAATGGTGAGCTTCCGGTACGGTGGATGAGGGACCAAGGAAGCGGCCTATGAGTGAAGCGCTAGGTGACCTGGAAGGAGCCTAGAGGGTGCTGACCATACGGTGCTCGGGCTCTGGGTCACCGAAGATACCCACGCATGCGTCAAGGAAGAAAATGGAACAAGGTGTTAGAGTTGTTTTCTGAACTCGGGCATGGATCTAGTTGATTCGCCTTGCTGGTCCTCAACGAATGAGTCCATGGCTCTTTTATATGGATCTGTTGGTTGATCTTGCTGATCTTCAATGGAGAGTCCATTTGGATTTTCTTATGTGATTATATTTCCGGGTACTATGAGCTAGGAACTATTGAAAAGGCCCCTGAGTGAACAGGTGGTGAGGTTTCTGGTTGCCAATGATGCCATAGGCACACCGATGAAGGAATGACTGTAAATTGGAATTCAAGCTAGATATTTTGGAGGATTATGATCAGTGATACTATGGTTTCATTAAAATATTATTTTAAAGACAACTAAATCTGTGAAACAGGCAATTTCATATTGGGTGTGTAAGTGGTGTGACTATCTTGAAGTTTGCTTGAAGCGCCAGCTAGGGGGCCTGGGAACTCTTTTCCCTAGTACCCGGGGCAAAACATAACCAAATTTCTAAATGGATCCTATCACTACAATGGTTGGGCAGTTGGCTAACCCCTGGGATTGGATGGGGTTAGGCTGGATGATGGATCCCTAAAATGAGGCTCAATTCTGTTAAATTATGATAGTTGAAGTAAATCCCGGATAACCCTTGTTCTATGGAAAAGAATCAACGGTTGTGCCTCTTGATGAGGAAAAAAGTGTTGGACTCTATGATCCAAGTGCAAGTCTCTTCCTTGATCTGACCATGATGAGACTTACGGGTTTGGTCGGATTAGTTTGGTTAGTGAAGACCTTGAGTACGTTAGAATAAAATATCCTGGAGGAATCGCCTATGTCAGTTGGGCGAGGGAAGTATTTCCGAGTTCGATTTTGGAAGAACCGAGGGATTAGTCTCTTGTCCGGATATCCATGGGTGAGGCCCCGCGAGTGAGAGGCTCTACCTTGCGCAAGAAGTGCTACTTCCGCTGCTAGCACCCCAGAATTTGTTGCACGGAGGGGGCAAGGATCTTTCACTCATATCACACGATAAGGTAGCCTATGAGGCCAGATTGTTTAGAGAGGGCTTGAATTAGATTTGGCACACTGCCAAATAGGCTACATGCTACACTAGATCATTAGCTCATAATGGTCCATAGATGGAGTAGGTAGACTTTACTCTTAGACAGACATTGCAGGCCTTGAACGAGGAGCAAGATGAGCCTAGATGGCAGTGGGAGGTGGGGAAACTGCTATACAATGCTACCCATGTCCTAAAACATCTTTATGGGCCAAGTCTACACTATGGATGGTGGCAACAACCATGACCATGGACCTATGTGATCATGTCATAGCCACCCCATGTATATAGACCTATATAGATACATAACAGCCACTTCTCCACACAGTTCATCAGTCACATCACTATGAATTTACTCCCTACCTTCTTCTAGTATACAACCTCTACCTTGGAAGTTTTAGATCAGCCATCAAAGCTCCCTTCATAGGAGCACATGGGTGTGGGGATATGCCATCTATTATCTCACTTCAGTAATACAATATTCTTCTCTATCTCTATTATTGTGCAATTTGAGTTTTAAAGTTTTGTGTTATGAAAGATCCTACTTCTTGTAAGTGTTCTCTTATATACACCACAAGTTGTATTCTTTTAAATGGTATGAGAGATCTGGCTTAGGACAGAACTTCTTTTCTAATTGTTTTGCTAGTAGTCCCCTAAAAGAAATGCCATCTTCTCAAAAGACCCTGCCCACCACCATTCACGATTCTCATGGAAAGCTAAACGGCACCAATTATCCTCTCTAGATGTTCAAGTTTAAGGCTATTCTTTCCTCCTATGAGCTTTGGTCACTGTCATTAGTGTTGATGTTCACCCACTACCAAAAAGGGATGCCGCCAACAACAACCCTATACCACCTGCTACCAACCTTGTCCAGCTTAGAGATGAAGGGATTCAGATTCTCTCTGTGCCATCATCATGAGTGTGGAAGAGAGTGTGATGACCAATGATTCAGCATGTCTCCACACTATCTTTATGACCTTGTCACACAGAGCTATTACACGAGACCATAATCCCTCAAGGATTCTCTCTGTGCCATCGTCATGAGTGTGGAAGAGAGTGTGATGACCATGATTCAGCATGTCTCCACACTATCTTTGTGACCTTGTCACGTGGAGCTAGTACACGAGACCATAAATCCCTCAAAGATTCAAAATCTTTAAAATCAGCTTCAACAAGAGAAGTTGAATAAAGATGTTTCTCATGAGGAATCAAAGATCTCTATGACCATATGGTTGCAATAGACATGAGTGTGCTATCCCTAGGATCTCACTCAGGGGTATTGCTACCTAAGTATGGCAGTTTTGAATACAGTTGGTATCGTGCCTCCTCTTACATTCGAGGAGTTCCGCTCATTGCTTTCGGATAAGGATACAAAGTCACAATGGTAGGGACCAGGCTTTCTTTCACCAACACAAAGAAGAAGGGTAAGGATTCTAACTCTTCAAATTAGAAGAATGAATGCAAAGTCGCAATGGTAGGGACCAGGCTTTCTTCACCAACACAAAGAAGAAGGGTAAGGATTCTAACTCTTCAAATCAAAAGAAAAAGGTTAAATGCTTTTATTATAAAACAAAAAAAGGAAAAATAGCCAAAGAATGTAGGAAAAAGCAAGCAGATGCCAAGAATGGCACTTTGAAGACCAAGGAATAATCTAGTCATGCTGCCAAAAATAGAGCTATTTGTCATTGAAGAAGTGTGTAGTGAGAAAGCTAATGTTGTATCACATGATGATTCTTGGATCATTGATAGTGGGGCTTCTAGGCACATGACCATAGTCTCACGAGAGGATTGGTATTCCTCCCTAAAGCTTATGAGAGATGATATCATGGTGGAAATGGTCTTCTAGGCACATGACCACAGTCCCACAAGGATTGGTATTCCTCCCTAAAGCTTATGGGAGATGACATCATGGTGGAAATGGGCAATGATGTAAAGTTCCCAATAAAAGGTTCAGGTACTATTTCACTTATGTCTAAAGAAGGTTGTACAAAAATTCTTTCAAATGTTCTTTGGGTTATAAATATAAAGAGAACCCTCCTTTTAGCCATCATGGACTGTGACTTGCAAGTTCACTTTGACAAGCATAGTGCAGTCATTCCTGATGGAGGTAATACGCTCACTCTAAAGGGCATGCGGAGGAATAACTTATATGAGCTTTTAGCATTTGTAGTCCAAACTGACTTGAGTAATAGAAAACTTTGGCATGAGAGATATAGACATCTCAGTATGCAAACTCTTTCAGATGCAGAAAGGTAAGCTAGTTAAGAATTTGCCACCAATTTCCAATAGTTTTAATGTATGTAAATTTTGCATGATAGTGAAGTAGCACCAAAAACCCTTTTAACAAGAGGCCAGTTTTAGAGCCAAGACTCCTCCTTAGTTCTACACGTTGATCTTTATGGAAAGTGCACTCTGAGGTTCTTCCTATTTTTTCAAATTGATAGATGATTACAATAGGAAGATTTGGGTGTATTTTCTTAAGGAAAAGTCTCAGGCTTTTGGAAAGTTTAAGGAATGGCTTTTGTGGGACAAGAACAAAATTGAAGCAGTTTATAATAGATCGAGGAGGAGAGTTCATGTCTAATGAATTGTTGGGTTTCTAAAAAAAAGAGGCAACTCACTATTGCTCATACTTTGCAACAAAATGGTGTTATAGAGTGCAAGAATCATACTATTGTTGAGATGGCAAGGAGAATTCTTAATAGTAAGAATATACCTTAATACTTTTGGACTAGGTAGTGCAGTTAACACGGTTCTGTACATTCTTAATGTGAGTGCAACAAAGGCCATCAAAGGGATGAATCCATTACAGGCCTACTTGAGTAAGCAGCTACACACTTAAAAGTTTTTGAGTGTGAATATTATGTAGATGATTCAGATGCTCAAAGGACCAAATTGGATGCTAAAAGCTATAAATGCATCTTCTTAGGTTACATCATGGAATCAAACGGATATGGTCTCTCTGACCCTTTGGTAAAGAAGAAAATAGTCAGCTGTGATGTGGTATTCCAAGAACAACCTCATTGGATGGAGGACAAGCTTCCTTCTTCTTCATCATGCAAGAAGGCAATCACCAAAGCAACACAACCTCCACATGCAACACATGCTTCATCGCATTCTAATGGAGGACAATCTTCCCCACCATTTCCTATGAACATGGATTTTGAAGATGAACAAACAAGAGTGTGACACAAAAAGGTAAGCCATTCCCTAAGTGGTACAGGAAACTTTTGGGTGGAGCAGAACCTCTGACCATAAAGGATGTTCCTCAAGATGTTTGTAGATCAAAAATGTATGTATGCAAATTGCTAGTTGGGATAAACTAATACATAATCTGGTCCACATCCACCTCAAACAATAATGAGACCAAATCTGGATTCTGAATGAGAATCTCTTCCTCCTTATTAATATATACCCCTTCCAACCAATTCAATCCTTTAGCACATATCACGTAGACTGATTGGCTATAGCATATTTTTGGATGCCATCTATACTCGGACCTTCTTCTTTCGGATGCCATCTATACTCGAACCTTCTTCTTTCGGATGCCATCTATACTCGAAACTTCTTCTTTCGGTTTTGAATTGTAATTTGATCAATTGCCTAGTTATGCTTGCTTTTTGTTTTATTGAGACCAAGATCTACACAACAGCATTGGGTAAGATCCGAATATTCTCTCTATCATTAACATAATAAATGCGACTTGGAAATCACATCCTACTATTTGAATATATGTACTTCATATTAGACCAAGAGTTTTCACTCTTTGCTGGTGGTCAGCCATTCCGATTTAAAATGGCTCTAGGTCCTGATCCTTGATTCCCGATTCCCAGTGGGTAGCATCCAAAATAATGTTCACTCCTGACTTGCCATCAAGGACCACTCCCTTGATGATCTTAGCATATATCTAAACTGTAATGTTTGGAACCGTTGCATCCCAATCCATGATTGGCTGCACCTTAAATGTGACGTACTAAATAAGCCACCAAAATGAGTTACTCATATATGTACTAAATAGTACCCAGTCCTCTGGTATAGAGTAACCCTCAAAAGAGATAACACAAGGCTGTTTCTACAGCTGTTTACATCATGAACAGGACTCCAACTCTGCAGCCATACATGATGTAACTCTAGAGGAGAGGTTTACTGGCAAAAAACCTGATTTGTCTCATCTGAAAGTCTTTGGATGCATTGCATATGTGCATGTGCCAGATGAGTTGAGAACTAAGCTGGATCCAAAAGCTGAAAAATGTGTGTTTATTGGGTATTCCCTTGAGCAAAAGGGATACAGGTGTTATAACCTTGCTACACGTGATGTGAGGGTAAGCAGGGATACAGGTGTTATAACCCTGCTACATGTGAGTTGAGGGTAAGTAGAGATGTTGTTTTTGATGAGATGAGCAGCTGGTATGTTGCTGAAAAAGAAGCTGTTGGGGCTGATGTGAGTTGAAATGTGGTTGCATAGAATGCAAGTCAGCAATCACAGTCTTTGAGTGGACCAAGAGAGTCCTCATCTAGTGGTTCAGTGATAGACCATGGAGTGGGCATTCTCATGTTGATGGAGAGTCTTGTGGCTCAGAGATGAGCCTTGATGAGGAGCTTGGGATACCAGCTATGAGAACACCTGGTGTAAAGAAGGCTATGGAAGCCATGAATGCAAAGGTACGAAGATCTGGGAGAGTGAAGAATCCTGTGTAGAGGTTTACCTATGATGGTTATGTGGCACATCACTATGCATACATGGCAAAAGTTGTGCAGGTTGTAGAGCCCACATGCATTGATGAGGTTGTTGGAAATGTGTGTTAGGAGAAAGCTATGGATGAGGAGATGGATGCACTATATGGAAATGAGACATGGGATTTAGTGCAATTGCCTGAAGGCAAGAAAGCCATTGGATGCAAGTGGGTGTACAAAGTAAAACATAACAATGATGGAAGCATAAGCAGGTACAAGGCGAGTTTGGTAGCATTGCACTCTAATTACCAAGAGTCATCCATGATTGGGTAAAGCATAATGCATCAGAAGTAGAAAGAGCTACCATGTTGGGTAAACAAAGATTACAAAGCCCCATTGGGCTGATGTGAGACATCCGAGGTGCTATCACAATTCATAATTTTGCAAAACGTGTTTACTAGGAGATTGTTTAATGGTTACACAGCCAAGCAGTTAAGCAGATACAATTTCTCCACAAGAAATATGTTGATTAGGCAAAAATAGAGATTCAGACATAGCAGAAACGTAATGCACAGACAGAACTTTAACAAAGCAAAGTCACACAAGAGAGATAAAACCCTAAAAATCTGCTTCATTCTTTCCTCCCTTCTCCTCTTCTTCTCTCTTCTCCCCACATTACCTTGCTTCCCCTTCTTTTCTACGTTGCTCAAAAAACATTTCTCTTTTCCCAAAATGTTATTCTTGAGTAACCGTTACATATCTTAACTTCCAAGATCCCAAGAAAGTCATCATACATTCCTACCGCCTTATAATTTCGACTTAGCACATATCCGACTAAGCACATATCCGACTTAGCACATATTCGACTTACTACATATCCGACTTAGCAACATTCTGACTTAAGAGAACTATGCCTTCAACACATGGCACGTCCCGATGGTGGATTTCAAAGAAATCTGACTCGGATCCGCATATCCCTTGATCCGCTTAGCCACTTTCCTTATCAGCAGCCTCCAATGACTTCTTTACTGCATCCTCTGTTCCGCCTTCCGTTGCTTGACATTCGACTAAATCCGGCTCTGCCTCCTTGTCTTCAGTCAGCACTACCACCTTCTTAACATCCTCCTTTCCGGATCCAATCCGCATTCCGCTACAACTCCGCAGCCATATGTCAGCATTTCTGCCTTGATAATCAGTCACATCCGCTGAATCTTCCACTAGAACTTCTGGCACAACATCCACCCATTTGATTGCTATCTCCTCAGCTTTATTATACTTTAAACATACAACTAGCTTGATAATTACTTTCCCCCCAGATTCTTCAAAAAGATGTAGCTTAAAGGCATTACAAGTGCATACCCATTGTGCATCCCTTATGAGTATGTGAATACATGTGAACCACTTTAAGGCAACATGCCAAGGCTGGGAACCTTTCATATAGATCAACATCCAATGTACATCATACAAAATGAATTTATGAAACCAAAAGTCAATGAGTATGTCCCTTCTCCAAGATAATGGAGTAGACATGAGTAGAATCAATCTTTGGAATCTCTACAAAATCAAAATCTGGTTTTGAAAATCAGATTTCTGTAATTTAGGCATCAAGACCTAAAAATTTGATTTTGGAATATCCACCTCCATGAGAAAATCAGCTTGATTCCATAAAATATCTGCATATTCAGTCCCAAAACACCTTTGCAAATGAGAATAATGCTCCCAACAAGTAAAGAAAACTTGCTTCAAATGAACAACAATCATCTCCTCTTCAAAATCAAGCATTTTGGGCATTGGTGACCCAAAACAACACCTTCCTTGAGATTGAATCATCCCACTCATCAAACTCTGCAATTTAAGTAAGAACAACATCCAAAACATATCATCTCTATCAAATCCACAAGTTTTTTGCAAAATCATGCATAAAACCCTCTTTGCATGATCATCAGTCTGCAAAATCTTATTCAAACCATATGAAACATGGACAAATGAATCATCAAACTCATCAACTTGCTTCTGCAAAAATTGATCTTCAACTTCTAAAATCAAAAATTCAGAAATTTGCTCTTCAGGCATAGAAATTTGATCCTCAAACCTTTCAAAATTAGAAACTTTTACAATTTTAGGCTTAGCAATCATGCTCATACAACCCAAAAACATCTCCAAAATGATCTTCAACCACCAATTAGCAGTAAATAACACTTCAGACAAATCAGATTTCCCTTCAAAGTGACATAAGAAAGGTTCAATGTTGAAAAACACTTTTGCAACTATCCAAGTTTGCTTCTTCAACATTTGCAACATCTGTAAATGTGAATCCCTCACTTCAGAACCTGATTTAGGCTCCAAAAGCCTCTGTTCCTGATTTTTCCTATTCATGAAATTACAAGTCCAATCTATTTCAGACCCAATCTGATTTGATTCAGGGCTAAAAATCGTTGTATTAGCCTCTTCTTCACACACTTTGGCAAAACAAAATCAGTTTGCTCATGTTTCACCTTATAAGCATCATAAAAATCTGAATTTGAGTCAAAATCAAGTAGATTAGTGAGTTCTTCTTTAATGTGAGCATTCTTTGAACCACTTTCAGCCTTCTGTAACTGAATTTGAACTCTAGAAAATTCTGAATTAACACCTACCACATGAGGTTGCTCTGTTTTGCATTCAGGCAATGATGCTCGATCTTCAATTTGAGAGAAATTGGCTTCAAAATCAGCAAATTCAGCTTCATCTAACTTCTTCCTATAAAAGTGTGATTTTCATCATAAATGATTTTTATGCATAAATGGATGCATAAAAGAAATTCTTTTATATTAAAACAATGATTTTCATTATAAATGAATTGTATGCATAAACATATGCATAAAAGATTTTTTTATATATTAAAAGTGTGATTTTCATCGTAATTGGATTTTATGCATAAATTAGATGCATAAGAGAAATTCTTTTATTCTAAAAGTGTAATTCCTACTAAATTGGATTTATGCATGGAAAGATGCATAAAGAAATCTATTTTTATTTCAAAAGAGTTATTTTCATCAATTTTGATTTTATGCATAAATAGATGCATAAAGAATTTTATTTTTATTCCAAAAGAGTTATTTTCATCAATTTTGATTTTATGCATAAATAGATGCATAAAGAATTTTATTTTTATTCCAAGAGTTATTCTTATCAATTTTGATTCATGCATAAATAGATGCATAAAGAATTTTTTTTAATTCCAAAAGAGTTATTCTTATCAATTTTGATTTTATGCATAGAAAGATGCATAAAGAATTTTATTTTTAATTCAAAAGAGTTATTTTCATCAATTTTGATTTTATGCATAAATAGATGCATAAAGAATTTTATTTTTATTCCAAAAGAGTTATTCTTATCAATTTTGATTTTATGCATAAATAGATGCATAAAGAATTTTACTTTTAATCCAAAAGAGTTATTCTTATCAATTTTGATTTTATGCATAGAAAGATGCATAAAAGATTTATTTTTATTTTGAAAGTATTATTTTCATTGAAATTGAATTTATGTATAGATAGATGCATAAAAGATTTATTTTTATTTTGAAAGTGTTATTCTCATTAAAATGGAATTTATGCATAGTAAAATGCATAAAAGGTTTATTTTTAATTCGAAAGTGTTATTTTCCTTAAAATTAAATTTATGCATAAATAGATGCATAAAGTTGTCTTTATGCCTAATTAGATGCGTAAAGAATCTTTATATTAAAAAAAATTCTCTTACATTCTATAAATAGATGTGATGAGATGTGATAGGAATCAGATAGATGTAAATGGATGGATGGAAGTGATATGAATCAGATAAATGAAAATGGACGAATGGATGTGATGTCCTCTGAATTAGGATGTGAATGAATGGTATAGGATGTGAAGGAATGTGATGGCATGTGAATCGTGATATGAATGAATGATAAGGGATGTGAATGAATGATGGCATGTGAATCGAATGTGAATGGACGATGTGGTTTGATGTGTGAATGATGTGAATTGATGTAGATGGATGAATGGATGATGAGGTTTGATGTGTGAATGATGTAGATTAATGTAGATTGATGTATGGATGATGTGGTTTAATGTGTGAAGATGTGGATGTGAAAATGGATGTATGGATGTGGATGTGGATGTGGATGTATGAATGTGGATGTGGATGTATGGATGTGGATGTATGGATGTGGATGTATGGATGTGGATATGGATGTGTATGTATGAGTACGGATGTGGAAGTGGATGTATGAATGTAGAAGTGGATGTGGATGTATGAATGTGAATGTGGATGTGGATGTATGAATGTGAATGGGGATGTGGATGTATGAATGTGGATGTGGATATGGATGTATGAATGTGGATGTGAAAATGGATGTATGGATGTGGATGTGAACGTGAAAGTGGATGTATGGATGTGGATGTACGAATGTGGATGTGTATGTGGAATAATGAATGCGAATGTGTATGTGAAATGATGTGACATTGATATGAGTGAATGGATGAGATGTGATGACATGTGAATTGGGATGTGAATAAATGATATGTGATGTGAATGAATCTGATGTGATGAGATGAAAAATGATGTAATTGGATGAGAATGAGTACACATATGAATGGAATGTGGAATAAGTAATGTGGACTGATGAGAGATAATGTGGAAAGACGAGAGTTCATTATAGAAAGTGTAATTGTGACCTGTTTGTAAATGATTGTTTTATGTCAAGAATGCTGGGGAAGCATTTTGACCGTCTTGTGATTAAGATCGTGGAGACCTAACTGATAAAGTTGCAACAACTGACGGAGAGTCAACGGAGGACGTCTCGCGTAGCATGGTCGACCGAGGTCTTGACCAGCCTCGGTTCGATTTAAATGGTGAGCTTCCGATACGGTGGATGAGGGACCAAGGAAGCGGCCTATGAGTGAAGCGCTAGGTGACCTGTGAAGGATCTAAGAGGGTAGTGACCATACGGTGCTCGGACTCTAGGTTGCCAAAGATACCCACACGTGCGTCGTGGAAGATATTGAAACAAGAAGTAAGAGTTGTTTTCTGAAACCGGGCATGGAACTGGTTGATTAACCTTTCCGGTCCTCATCAACGGATGAGTCCATGGTTTTTTTAATGGATCTATTGGTTGATCTTGCTGATCTTCAATGGATATTCCATCTTGATTTTTATAAGTGATTATATTGCCGGGTACTATGAGCTAGGAACTATTGAAAAGGCCCCTGAGTGGACAGGTGGTGAGCGTTCTGGTTGCCAATGATGCCATAGATACTCCGATGAAGGAATGATTGATGGAAATTAAGATTCAACCTGAGATTTTGAGGATTGTGATCAGTGACACAATGGTTTCATTAAAGGATTATTTTGAAGATAGCTGATGCTGAGAAAAAGGCAATTTCATATTGGGTGTGTAAGTGGTGTGACTAGTTTTATGTTTGCATGAACATCCGGCTAGGGGGCATGGGAACTCTTTTCCCTTGTACCCGGGACAAAACCTAACCAAATTCCTAATTGGATCCCATCACTACAGTGGTTGGGCGGTTGGCTAACCCATGGACTGGATGGGGTTAGCTAGACTGATGGATCCGTAAATTGAGACTCAAGTTCTGTTTAGTTCGATAGATGAAGTAAATTCCGGACAAAAATTGTTCTATGGAAAAGAATCAACGGATGTGCCTCTCAATGAGGAAAAAAGCATTGGTCTCTATGATCCAAGTACAGTCTTTTTCCCTGATATGACTATGGGACTTACGGGTTTAGTTAGATGAGCTCAGTTAGTTAAGGCTTTTGACTACATTAGGGAAAAGTTATCCTGGTGGAATCGCCCGTGCTTTCCAGGCAAAGGAAGTTTTTCCGGGTTCGGTTTTGGAAAAACCAATGGATTAGTCTCTTGTTCGGATATCCGTGGGGGCGAGGCCCCGAGTGTGGGACCCTGCCCCGCAAGAAGTGCTACTTCCGCTGCTAGCACCCGTGAAATTGTTGCGCGGTGGGGACAGGGATCCTACAACCGAGGTAATTCGAGTTAATGGAGCTTGCGCTAGGAGGACTAGGGGTGGTAAGGGTACCTCGTGCACCCTAAGGATTCCTCCCGAGGGCCACTTCATGTTTTGGTTAAGGTGTATTGTGTTGTGCTAGGGTTGGTAAGGCTAGTGGTTGTTTAGGGTTTGGAGGCAAGAACTGGGGTAGGGCTTGTGCTTGAGTGGCCCTTTGGTGGTAACAATTGGAGGTCTTGTGATTACCCCACCTTTGGCAGTAAGCACAATAGAAAGTTGTTCGGGGGTCTTAAATGTGGACACTCCATACTAGTGTAGTTAGCTTGACAAATCAGGCACCATACCAGTTCTCTCTTTGGGTAAAGATGGGGTTGTCCAAATTGGTCACAATCTTAGCTTGTTCTCTAGTGTTGAGTCATTTGTTGCATTCGCGCAGCAGCAGCTAACTACTCCACTTATTATCTTGAAAAGGACTCTTTTCCCCTTCCTTTAGTTTTCGTGCTAGTAGTGTTGAAAGATGTTTTAGAAGTTCCCTCATGCAATTCTTGGGAACGAGTTCCCTTGAAGTTGTCCTCGAAATAAATGGCACTCCTGGAGCATTGCTAAAAAGGAAGTGTGGGCTAGATCATATAGGGTGTTGTGTAGGGCTACATCTTCGAGGCCCTCTAGGAATCGTTCGATCAGTCTTTTATCAAAGAACTTATCTCTATTTTTATAGCGAGAATGGAGGTATCTCACCCAGTTGATATAGTCTTGGATAGATTGTCCATCTCCCTATTTTACATTGTGTAACAATTTGATTGGGCTCCATCTAGTTCCTTGTCTTGAATATCACACTCTTTCTTTATTTATTAATCCGAGTACCCTAATGCACTTTGTCCATATAAGAGACGATGAAACATATCCCACTTCATTTATCCTATGGCAAACAAGTTACGAGTTATGACAAAAGATAAAACATACTGCGCTTGGACCATCCTAAGTCAAAGATATTTAAGACATATATTCTCATAATGTGTATGTTCCCTTACCTATTTGAGCGAGCTATGACTGTGAGAATCTCCATCTCACTATCCTCATTAAATTCAATAAGGATAGCATCAACACATGGATGTCTCTATACAACATTCTTAAATGCTACATTTAGTACAAACCTAATTAGTCCATTCCTATTTTAAAAAACTTAACACCATGTTTAAAAAGTTAGCAATTTAAAATGACTCACATTTACTAATCTCCTCCATCCATGCCACAACGCGATAATTGTCATCCCATACATAAAACATCTTCTTTGATACGAATACCCACTCTGTGTCTTTGATCACATTCTTAAGCTCCTCGTTTTTCATTTGCCATATGTCATCCCATCCCACTGTGACATCATCCTGTGATACTTCTCTAATAGGATTGTGGGATGAGGAGATAGAGCAAATAATGCATCGATTGGCAACATAGCCATTTGTGTAGAATTACCTTTTGCCAACTTCTTGTACCTAAACTGTACTTTTCTTATAGAGGGGTTTGGCACAAGTTTGCATAAGGGAATAGGTGGCAAAGGGGAGTGGTTGGATCACTTTGCCTATAATGTACACACAGAGGTTGTGCTTGCCACTCGTAAAATAAGACCTTATGCAAGATTACTTAAAAAGTGGATAACAATTACCTTACTTTGTTTAAATTATCCTGCAAGAATTCTAGTTGTAGACGAGTTCCATGTGTGACCATGTAATGGTCTTCATTCTTGCCTTCTTTTTTAGTTCCCTCTTCCACCTCTTCCACTTTCCTTGTTTCTTTCATGGATTTTGAAGAAGTACCTTTTTTTGTAGACTTAGAAGATCACTTGGATTTCTTTGTGGAGGTACCCAATTGTCATCTTCTTCTTCTTGCTTTTTTTTTCCCTCTTCTTTGTGCTTATTACTTCCTGGCTTGCTTATCTAGTAGCAGTGCTATTAAGCGTTGTTCACACTTTGGAGATTTAATTACATGTGGGGTTTCCATTGAGTGTAGGTCAATCTAAATACAATGACATATGTTAACCCTTGCCAGAGACCTCTAGGGTGTCAATGCTAGCCACCATATCATTTTCACCACCTTTGGGCCACAGGCACCAGAATGTGTGAAATTCACTTGAAAACCATGTATTGTATATTTTACGTGTGTGCTTGCCACTTGTATATTAAAGGCACACCATGGGATTTTAGGTGGAGAGTTCTATCTTTAGAATAGGTCTTTACACTAGCTAGAGTGGCAAAATGAGCCCGAGGACCAGACTTTTAACTTTGGCTGCCAAAGAATTTGAACCCTAGAGTCACCTACAAAACCTAAAATATAACTCTCATGATTCATTCTCTTATGAAACCAATAGAGTGCTCTTCTTATTACTCTCTTACTTTCTTAGGTCTTGCTTGCTGCCTAATTCGATTAGAGATATTATATATGCTCATTGTGTGTGAGAGAGAGAGAGAGATTCAGTGTGAGATATTATATATGCTCATTGTGTGTGTGTGAGAGAGAGAGAGAGATTCAGTGTGAGAGGAGTGTCGAGCTTCCTTTGGAGTGTAGCAGTGGTGGTAGTGGTAGAGTGGAGCTTTGGAGAGAGGTTACATGGAAACATTGTCTCCTATGAGAATCCAAGCACAAATACTCATGAGGTGAATGACACACCTTGACCATGCAATTGTGAGTTAGGTCATGGCATATTGGCTTTTTGATTGAGTTGTTTTATGCTCCCAAGTGTGGTTGGGGAAAAGCCCCATGACATTGGTTTGTTCTTGCACTCTTTCTATGGTGTAAGGGCTTCCCATAAGTGGCGTCACTGCTAGGGAATAGCCCCACCTCATGTACGTATGATTTTATTTTGTTATATTTTTATATTTTTTTTTCAAGAATGGTAGAAATGAATTTTTAAAAATTTGTCTATTTTATTACATTGTTGTTGAAAGCTGAAGAGCTTTATGTTCAATTTCTATAATTTCTACATGTTTAAAAAATCTTACATCTTTTTGAATTTCTGCATGTTTTCAATTTCTATAATTTTTGCATTTTCTGTGAGTTCTACAATTTGTGCATTTTCTATAAGTTCTACAATTTGTGCATTTTCTACAAGTTCTACAATTTGTGCATTTAGGTTAACTCTTCTCCCACTTATCATTTTCAATTCTTTTTTTTCTACATTTTCTATTTTTTTATATTTTTTAATTTCAAAAAAGGAAAAAAATAGTCAATTGAACATGGAATTGAAAGAATTGGGCTAAATAGACCATAAAATCGGTTTCTTAGCATAGTATTTATCCCAATTTTGACTCCTTACGTGGAGAAATCGAGATTTTAAAAAAAATTAGGGGGAGGATTTTACAACACAAAAATTTAAGTGTTTTCTACACATTCTACCTTTTTACATTAGCGTAATTAATGTGAGTTAATTAAGCGTAGTCCTCTCTCTAATATGGGACATCTTGACTAGCTCTCCACATTTGATGTGTGTAGGCTTTTAGGCCACTAGCCTAAAAAGTCCAAAAGCCTATCAGTACCCATTTTTGGGTGAGTTTGAGTGGGGCTAGATGCATTTATTGTGTGCAGGCCCCAAGTCAAAGATCCTAAGAAAGCCCCTTTTTGGTAAAATCGACAATTAAAGCTAAAAATGTGAAAAGTAAAATATAACAAGTAAAAAGAAAAAGTAAAAAGTATAAATAAAAATAAAAAGAGAAAAGGTCAAAGGAAAAAAGAGAAGAGATAAAAGGTTCAGGGGTTTTCTATGGCTCTAATTCTTGATATAAATGGTCTTCTCATTCATAAAGTGGATCTACAAGAAGAGTTATTCTTCCCATCTTGGCATATTTGATATCAGCAGATTCTAGTGCTAAAGCCAAGGAGAATTTACTTCCTTGTGTGCCCTTCTGCTATCCAATTTTTGCTGTGGGCCAGCCAGAAAGCACTTCAGAGTCTTCATATGGAGCTCATGCATAGAAAAGAACTTGGTGGAGCGATTCTATAGTTGCTTTCCAGGTCTATGTGGTGTTATTACAAGCTTCATTAGGCAAGGTTCTTATTATGTCTTGCAAGGCTATCATTTGCATGGCAAGAAACCTATGTTTTGCAGGAAAATAAGAGTATAGAAATTTTTCGAAAAGAGCACGCACAAACTTGTCTAATATATCTTTTATGTTACGATTGTATTGATGTAACTTGTGTCACTCTAAAAGTTAGCATTTTTACATAGTTAAGGAGCTTCCTTAACTATGGGAGCCATCACCCGTATTGCTTGATTGACTCAAAAAAAGTACACTTTTTCTAGGGTTAACAAGAGTTACTACCATTATCTTACATCAAGGAGTCAAGGTAGGCATACCAAAAGGTCATACATTCAAGATATAAAGCAATGGTGTCTAAATCTGCAACTTGGACGGGTGCCCGTAATGGTCCCAAACGGAATACTTATGGCAATTTTCGCTTCAAGAGCGTGTGGTATAGCAAATTAGGATGAAGTCCCAAGTGCTGTACTTCATGGATATATTATGAGAGTATTCATTGTGATAGCATTAGGCCTCTTATGAGCCTAAAGTGCATGGCCGACCACAATTTAAGTGAGTGGTGAACACATGGCCATGTATATAAGTGAAAATCTCTCATAATACAAAGAACTCTCCCATAGTGTAATGGAGTCTTGCTCTTGCGAATCTCTCTCTAATCCATGCTAGTGAGTGTGTGAGTGACGTGAGGTGAGAGGAGGGACAGTGGAATTGCTTCTCAACAATTCCACTGTGAGGTGGTGTGACAACGCACGCGGGAGGCACAGTGGAATTGCTTCTCAACAAGGAGTTGTGGAGCTTGGAAACCTCAAGGGTTATGAGCTCAGCCAATGGAAAGATCCCCATGGTAGGCGTGGTGGAATTTCTTCTCAAGGAGTTGTGGAGCTTGGATACCTCAAGGGTTACAAGCTCGACTAATGGAAAGATCCCCCATGGTAGTTGCGGTTCACCAGGCAATCTTCTTGTTGGATGTGTTTCGCAAGATGGGTGTTTGAGTGAGCCATAACATTTTTAGGGCCGCTGTCAGGTAAAGAGAATGTGGGGGAGAGGGAGAGCTTTAAACCCTAGCAAGAAAACACACACACACACGAGAGAGAAAGACACAAGAGAGATGGATATCTGAATTTTCTTCTATCTTCTTCTTCTCTACTCAACCAACATAACATAAATGTAAGAGTACACACTATATGGGTTAGTACACAACTACTATATGTGAAGAGGTCATATTTAGAGTACTTTTACACATTTAGAGTCCATGCATACTAAAAATGTGGAAAAACAATGCGTTTCTCAAGATGGCGTGTTTGTGGCTATATACAGACATTTTTACCTATTTTGCCTATAATGGCTTGTAGACCAGATACCTTCCCGTTCTTTTGACTGGTTATATGACCATATTCTGAGTTTTAATCAGAGAGTTATGGCCGAAACAATTTGCTGTTTCTGTTAGGGTCTCTACACAGAGAAATCTGTGAGAAGGCAGCAAGTAGCCTCAAGGTAATCCTAGAGTTTGAGATGTATATATCCCTTCATTCTTATCTAATATCTTAGAAAAGAAGATTAGATTGCTATGGTCTTTCGGAGGAAGAGACCAAAACTCCATAGCTTTTCTTTTAGAGAAAGAATAGTATGTCGTAGCCCTGTAAGAGAAGGCTATTTTGCCATAGACCTTAGAGAGAAGAGTCACAGTACGAGTAAGAGGAGATAAAGCTTGGGGATGATTGGATGATTTCAATCATAAGAGAAGGTATTAGAAGACTCTATTCTCATATGTCAAGTTCTAAAGCTCTTGTTAACGAGCAAAGGCAACGATAAACGACAAATTTCTATAAGGTATATACATATTTTGTTTTTCAATTACATATCATTCTTAGGGGTTGAGGTATGGCCCCGGCTTCTCTATTAATTGCTAATAGTGATCTATTTGATTGATTTACTATTTAAAATTTGTATTCTTTTAAACAACAGCATATGCCTTAATAAAGAATGTCTTGAAATGCTAAAATCTTTGTGAAAAGGATTGTTTTCTTAAGAAGGTGACATGGATCCTAGTCCTATGGTTTAGTGAGTAAATGGATTGTTATCTTGGTTAAATAAAGGTACAGGTACAACTTCTCCCTGCCTTGACGCTGCCCCGTTCTTGTGCTTACGTAGCCGGATGGCGGAGACGTTAGTAAGGCCCGGAGTTGGCCCATGGTGTCCCTCATACCATTGGGAGAATGAGGTTTGCCGATTGAGGCGAGTGATTGTGAGGCTGCCTAGTTCTGAGGGCCCAGGCTAGTGTGGTGAATTAGCCCACCCTAGTGCACAGACATCCCTCTAAGGGGCGGGAGGATCGAGCGATGGAGCCTGAGAGGGCGACAAGCCGGCTTGAGTTTTCGCCAGTGGTCGACGATGAGGTGTATGGTCCCGTAGGGTTTTGCCCAGCATGTAGAGGCTGGAAGGCCAAATTCTAGATCATCGGCGATATAAAGGAAAAGAATAAGAGAGCCGGTTTGGCTTATATGAAATTGATTCATGTATAAACTATTTTATTTTAAATCTTATCTTGGCATTATTGTATTGTGTAAAAAGGCTGTTTTAACAAACCTTGTGAAAAGGACCTTAATTAAAGAACGTGTTTATTTATGTCAAACAGTGTGGTAGGATTAATTAGAAAACAAATTGACGCGAGTAGGGTGGAAAGTGGGAGGATGGAATGCCCCAACGGCACCATCCTACGGACGGGTGGACCCGATTAGTCGGGTAGCTTTCCAACAGATTAAGTGAAAGCCCTACACTAGATAAATAGGTTCTCGGGCAATTCTATTCTAGAAGATTAGGCCAGCGGATGTGCCTTGCATGGATGAGGAAAAATGCGTTGCCTCTAGAAATCAAGTCTTGTAGTTGCCCAATTTATGATCAATTACCCTATGGGTGATTTGATTTTTAGAAGACCACGCTCCCCCTGTGGGATAGAACTAGGTCTTACCTATGAATCGTATCCTTGAATCTCTGCATGGCCAAGGTGTCGATGAGTAGGAAATTTTCCTCTAAGATAAGACTTAGTGGACTATCTTAAGTGTTTTCCCTATTTGTGGAAGGAGGGAACCTTACAAGTGGTATCAGAGCCGATCTTAGTTCCTAGGATTTGTTTTTCAAAGATTAACTATCAAAGGGATTAAAACAAGTGATTGTTTATCATATGAGGACGAATCAATCATCTCTACTGGCCATAGAAGTGATTTGAATATCCTCACATGTTGAGACAATCATCCTATGAAATTGTGCTTGTATCTTGGGGGTGCACACGCAAGATATTTATATAATAAATTTGAGAAATAAGATTGGGGAGAAACCCTTTTGTGAGAAAAAATATAGGGTGATCAAATTAAGAATCTAGTGAGAGACTGAATAGAAGGATAGACCAAAACTTTGTTAAGAGAAATTTTCAGGATATATCTCATTAGTTCACATATTATAAATTATTAAGATTATAACTCTATTAAGGTTTGAATAGTTGACGTGTGAATGTCATCCATTGGATGCTTTACACTAGGACGATCATCCAAGATCTAGAACCCATCTCAGACAAACATGAGTCTAACTTCGGATGTGTAATTCCTACAGGATCATGCTCTTAGATGTGTTAATCCCAAGATACTAGATGTGTAATTTTCAAAAAACTAATCATCTCAGATGTGTCAATCCTGATAATATTTGGATGTGTCAATCCCAAGGCACCAGATGTGTAATTCTCAAAAACATGAAGATCTTAGATGTACTAATTTTTACTGCCTTTAAATGTGGTGCTATGATAAGTATTTGATAGTTTTGAACTTTTCATGGATATAATGAAAGAAGCAAGTTCACCCTTGCTCGTCTAAAAATTGAAAGAAATGCCGAATTAGTTGGAAGCACTGTTGTCAATCTAACCACTAGAACTAGAATCAGTTATGGGATTCCATGAAATTACACCTTCGTGAAAGGTTTTGTCCTCCAGGATTTCGAGAGGATAAAATGAATGAATTTTTGGAGCTAACCCAAAAAAGGAAGACCCAAAAAGAATACCACCAAACTTTTGTTAAACTTCTCCGATTTGCTCTAGATATGGATGAGGTAACTCTTCTCCATCGATTCATTTGGAAGCTTAATCTACCTTTGAATAACCTCATCAAGAATGTAAAACCATCCTCTATTTCAGAAGCCATAATTATAGCCAGAGACTATGATAAAGTTTTTTTATATAGAAAGTGTCGAGAAGGACATGAGTCTTCTCGACATGAGTCCTTCCATGTTAATCAAGAAGAGGTCTCCTAATTCAAGAGGAACGTCAAGCCCACCCGTGGCTACAAGGAATCATGAGCTAGAGCAAAAATTAGGTCAAGAAATAGGGATAGCAGGGTTAAAGATAACTGAATTCAACAAGTATTTCTATGAGTAAATAGAAGAGGATTGGTGCAAGATTCATGTGAAGTAATGTGCATGATGAATAGAGGTATTCTACAAGATGATACTAAAATTATGAAATTGCTATCATAGATTAGATTGCGTAAAGAATTGATTCCCTTACGTTTTTCCATGATAATTTGTTAAGTACCATATTACATGGGGGTATAGAATAAGGAATTCGAAGGTTCATATCATATGAGAGGTATATGGATGCATGAACTTAGGATAATCAGGCCAATTAACTTTAGAATAATAGACATTTTGGAGGCACAACAAAACAAGCCAAACACATAAAATAAGGGACTCGGAACAATGTTTAGATAAAAGAAGATTTCTATCTAGTGGGGACACTATTTTGAAGGAGACAGGAGGATTTACTTAGATACTATCCCAGCTCGTGAGATGAGGACATCTCGAATCTTTTAAGTGGGGGAGATTATAAGGTCCCTCCGAAGCCATGTATGTATGTGGTGTCTCTTTTAATATAGATTTCAATAAGGAAAGAGAGTGTAATTAGAGAAGAGTGAGACAACAAGGCTAGAAACATTAGGAAAGTGTTAGAATAAAAATATTAGCTCCAAAAATCCTAAAAGAAATAAGAACATAAGAATAGTTCTATTAAGAGATAAGTATCCCCGAAAATAGAATTTCAAATTTAGGTGATAAGAGGTTATATTTAGAGTACTTTTACACATTTAGAGTCTATGCATACTAAAAATGTGGAAAAACAACGCGTTTCTAAAGATGGCATGTTTGTGGCTATATTCAAACGTTTTTGCCTATTTTCCATACAATGGCTTGTAGACCAGATACCTTCCCGTTCTTTTGACTGGTTATATGACCATATTCTGAGTTTAATCAGAGAGTTATGGCCGAAACAATTTGCTGTTTCTGCCAGGGTCTCTACACAGAGAAATCTGTGAGAAGGCAGCAAGTAACCTCAAGGTAATCCTAGAGTTTGAGATGTATATATCCCTTCATTCTTATCTAATATCTTAGAAAAGAAGATTAGATTGCTATGGTCTTTCAGAGGAAGAGACCAAAACTCCATAGCTTTTCTTTTAGAGAAAGAATAGTATGTTGTAGCCCTGTAAGAGGGTTATTTTGCCATAGACCTTAGAGAGAAGAGTCACAGTACGAGTAAGAGGAGATAAAGCTTCGAGATGATTGGATGATTTCAATCATAAGAGAAGGTATTAGAAGACTCTATTCTCATATGTCAAGTTCTAAAGCTCTTGTTAATGAGCAAAGGCAATGATAAACGATAAATTTCTATAAGGTATATACATATTTTGTTTTTCAATTACATATCATTCTTAGGGGTTGAGGTATGGCCCCGGCTTCTCTATTAATTGCTAATAGTGATCTATTTGATTGATTTACTATTTAAAATTTGTATTCTTTCAAACAACAGCATATGCCTTAATAAAGAATGTCTTGAAATGCTAAAATCTTTGTGAAAAGGATTGTTTTCTTAAGAAGGTGACATGGATCCTAGTCCTATGGTTTAGTGAGTAAATGGATTGTTATCTTGGTTAAATTAAGGTACAGGTACAACTTCTCCCTGCCTTGATGCTGCCCCATTCTTGTGCTTGTGTAGCCGGACGACGGAGACGTTAGTAAGGCCCGGAGTTGGCCATGGTATCCCTCATACCATTGGGAGAATGAGGTTTGTCGATTGAGGCGAGTGATTGTGAGGCTGCCTAGTTCTGCGGGCCCAGGCTAGTGCGGTGAATTAGCCCACCCTAGTGCACAGACATCCCTCTGAGGGGCGAGAGGATTGAGAGATGGAGCCTGAGAGGGCGACAGGCCGGCTTGAGTCCTCGCCCCAGCGGCCGACGATGAGGTGTATGGTCCCGTAGGGTTTTGCCTAGCATGTAGAGGCTGGAAGGCCGAATTCTAGATCATCGGCGATATAAAGGAAAAGAATAAGAGAGCCGATTTGGCTTATATGAAATTGATTCATGTATAAACTCTTTTATTTTAAATCTTATCTTGGCATTATTGTATTGTGTAAAAAGGATGTTTTAACAAACCTTGTGAAAAAGACCTTAATTAAAGAACATGTTTATTTATGTCAAAACAGTGTGGTAGGATTAATTAGAAAACAAATTGACGCGTGAGTAGGGTGGAAAGTGGGAGGATGGAATGCCCCGACGGCACCATCCTACGGAGGACGGGTGGACTCGATTAGCCGGGTAGCTTTCCAACAGATTAAGTGAAAGCCCTACGCTAGATAAATAGGTTCTCAGGCAATTCTATTCTAGAAGACTAGGCTAGCGGCTTGCATGGATGAGGAAAAAAGCATTGCCTCTAGAAATCAAGTCTTGTAGTTGCCCAATTTATGATCAATTACCCTATGGGTGATTTGATTTTTAGAAGACTATGCTCCCCCTGCGGGAAAGAACTAGATCTTACCTATGAATCGTATCCTTGAATCTCTGCATGGCCAAGGTGTCGATGAGTAGGAAATTTTCCTCTAAGATAAGACTTAGTGGACTATCTTAAGCGTTTCCCCTATTTGTGGAAGGGGGAAACCTTACAGACTGCCTTTTCTTTTGAGCATATTCTGTCCTCCACCAAGACTCGATCGAGTAGAGCCAGTCTTGCTAATCATTTCCAGGAGCTGTATTTTTTGGACCCAGTGGAGAGACGACAACACATGTGGTTCTTAGGGTAATATATCCACACCTGTTGCAATCGGTTGAGACAGAACACCTCTTTAGCTTTGGTTTTGATGAGACTAGGGGTGGTTCGTGGTGTTATACTTTATCACCCCACACCTCGATATTTTAGGATCACTTGTCATATTTTCAGGCTTCTTAGCCATTTTATCCCAAGGATTAGGATTGTAGCACCAATGGTGGTGAGGACCACTTACATCGTGGCATGTCCACATCGCAGTATTGCCACTTCATGTGTATGCAATTGAGGCATTGACTTTTTGGAGCCACGTTCCTCTATGTATATATTATAAACCTTATGTAAATAAAGAATGTTTTGCAAAAATTATAGTTGTCTAGTGATTGTGAGCACCAGATATTGAGTTTAAAGGAATAAGTTCTGTTTTCTCAAGATGTATGTCATGGATCTATAGTAGAACGATCACTTTGTTTGAAAGAATTATTTTTGAACTTCTTAAGTCTTAGAATCTCGGAACGAAGTTGAATCGAAAATTTAACGATGTATCGTTTTGGCATAATCATGAGACGTGCGTAACATGGTAGACAACCAGATCCTCACACGAATGAGGATGAGCTTGACCCTGACGTTCGTAAAGCTCTACATAGATCTCAGCCAGGTCCCTTCAAGGGCGAAGGGGAACACTTAGGTGAGGCCGTAGAAAAGTGGATCGAAGTTATGGAGGAGTACTTCAATGTCACAGGTTACAACAAAAAAAGTAAGGTGGCTCTTGCTAGGCCGAAGATCATGGAAATAGCTAGAGTAGCGTAGAGGAACCACTACGAGACAAACCACTTGGATCAGAACACCCAGATGTGGGATGATCTCAAAGCATACCTCAGAAAGAGATTTTGTCCTCCAGGCTTCTTGGAAACAATGATAAATGAGTTCCTGGAGCTAACCCAGGGGGAAGCCGAACCACCACGAAGGAATATCACTAGGCATTCGGTCTCCTCCTCAAACATATGTGGCTAGGTTCATTTGGGGAATGAATGAACCTTTGGATACCTTGGTGAAAATGCTAAGCCAGTTTCTATGGCCGAAACAGTGCGGATGGCAAAGGATTTCACCAAGGCCTTTGTTGTCAAGGTTCCGCCGAAGCCAGCACCCTCGTCTTTCAAAAGATTCCAAACCCTAGGAAGTACTTCCAACTTTCCATCTCCTAAGAGACAACAAGGTCCTAATCAAACCCAGGAGATCAGAAGTTTCAGAATGGAAGGAAGGCCTTTTTCTTGGAGCATATTTTCTGGAACTCCGGCTCTTTCTAGGATACAGAAGGAAGAGCTTTGAAGTGAGAACATATGTTTTGTCTCTCAAGGTTTTGGGCACTAGATCAAGGACTGCCCAACTCCTATTCCTATTGGCTGGAAGAAAATACTTATCCAAAAATATTTCAACATTTTATTACCTTTCTCTAGAATATTTTCTCTCTCTAGGCCAAAAACAAGGAAAAACAATGCCTTTTTGCATTATGAAAAGGGGATGATCATTGGGGTCTGAAAGGAGAACTTACACATATGTAGGAGCTGGGGAGGAATCTTACAGTGATCATGCACTCATAAAGAAATTTTGCCGTGGACCTTGCATTAGCTTTTTTGGTGGCCTTTGTAAGATTCCTCCCACAGCCCCTCAAGATGTCCAGTTTCTCCCCCTGTAATCAATCCCCTTTTTAGAATAATAACAGATCATCTTGTTTCTATATCTGTTTTGGCCTAGAGAGAGAAAATGTTCTAGAGAGAGATAATTCAGTTTCTAGATATCTTTGGATGGAAAAATATCCCTTCTTATTAAAATGATTTCCTCTTAAACAGAAATTCAAAAAGAACTTTCCAGTGTGCAATTGGAATAAATTGAAAATAGGTAAAAAGGACCTTAGCCTGAGGGTCCAGATTTTCTGAAAATTTTGGATTAAGATTCTTATGGACCAATAAGATTAATCCAAATTTAGGAAGGAGATAAATTGAAGAATAAAAGAAAAATCCCCCAAAAATGAGTAAATACTCACATAAGATGAAGAGTTTAAAACTAAGGACAAGGTTTATCAGTTAAAAAAGAAGAGATATTTAGAGGAAATGATGCATTTTTGACACCTCAGTGTGGGAAATTCCCCTCATGAAGGAGGTGCCTATTTCACATGTGTGGATGAGTTTTAAACTCACAAATAATGAGATATTTTCATCTCTCCTCTCTCCTGTTTCAACTAGATCCAAAAAGTGAGCTAAACTGACCAAAAAATGGTCAAAAATTGACCAAACTGATCTGGAAAATTCTAGAATCAGTTTGCTTGGTTAGAGGCTCATTTTTTCCTAAAAAATGAAGCCTCCCCCCCTTTGTAAAACATTAATAGTATTTATGCATTGTTACTCTACTCCTCCCCATAGTCAAATACATTGAATTCAATTGATAATTCAATTGTTTTTTACTAAATCCTCTCCAAAAGAACTGGTTGCGAACAAGAGTAGAACCCTCAATCCCTCAAGCCGCCAAAGGAAAGCTTACAACTTCCATGTAAGCTTAATTCTTATTTATTGTGAATTTTAAATCTATGGTTTTCTTAAATTTTATGCTTTGTAAATGTTTGAATTAAAATCTGATGCTATGCCTTGATGGAAAGGCCACCCCCTTCTCTTCTTTACAATTCAGCCCTTCTTAACACTAGAAAGTTTAATTAAAAGATTGATTAAACTCTTTTCATTGTTTACTCTCTTGATTTTTAGAAAATGGAGTAGATTAGAGATATTAGAAATCAAATTGGATTAATTCAAGTCATAAATTGAATGTTAAAATTGAGAAATGGTCAGCGATACAAAGGAGGTTATGGCAAAATTTTCTTAAATTTTGTGGAACTAAAGTTTATCTCATTAGGTTATTCTAAAAGAGTAATTCCTTCCGTTTGTGCATTCTAAAAGATTTGTTTTTATTTCAAAAGTGTCATTTCCATTAAAATTGAATTTATGCATAGAAAGATGCATAAAAGACTTATTTTTTTTATTTCAAAAGAGTTATTCTCATTAATTTTGATTTTATGCATAGAAAGATGTATAAGTGAATTTATTTTTATTTCAAAAGAGTTATTCTCATTAATTTTGATTTTATGCATAGAAAGATGCATAAGGAAATTTATTTTTATTTCAAAAAGAGTTATTCTCATTAATTTTGATTTTATGCATAGAAAGATGCATAAAGAAATTTAATTTTATTTCAAAAAGAGTTATTCTCATTAATTTTGATTTTATGCATAGAAAGATGCATAAGGGAATTTATTTTTATTTAAAAAGAGTTATTCTCATTAATTTTTGATTTATAGAAAGATACATAAGGGAATTTATTTTTATTTCAAAAGAGTTATTCTCATTGATTTGATTTTTTGCATAGAAATATGCATAAGGGAATTTATTTTTATTTCGAAAGTGTTAATTTCATTAAAATTGATTTTATGCATAGAAAGATGCATAAAGGATTTATTTTTATTTTAAAAGTGTTATTTTTCTTAAAAATAAATTTATGCATAAATAGATGCATAAAAGGATTTTGTTTAAAATGTTATTCCCACTGAAAATGATTTTATACATAAATAGATGCATAAAGAATCTTTATATCAAAAATTAGAAATTCTCTTAAATTCTATGTTTAAAGGAATGTGATGAGAATCAGATAGATGTGAATGAATGGATGGATGGATGTGATATGAATAGAAGTGATGAGAATGTGATGTGGATAGATGTGATGAGATGCAATGTGAATTAGATAAATGTGAATGAATGGATGAGATGTGATGTCATGTGAATCAGAATGTAAATGAATGATATGGGATATGAGTGAATGTATGTTATGATAATGGATGTGTATGTGTATGTGTATGAGAAAAATGGATGTGAATGAGTATGTGAAAGAATGGATAAGGATGTGTATGAGAAGAATGGATGTGGATGTATGTGAAAGAACGGATATAGATGTGTATGTGAAAGAATATATGTGGATGTGAATGTGATGGATATGAATTGAATGTGATGTGATGGATGTGAATGGATGGAGGTGATGTGATGTAAAATGGATAGATGTGAATGTATGTGATGTCATGTGAATCGAGATGTGAATGGATGTGATGTCATGTGAATCGGGATGTGAATGAACGATATGGGATGTGAATGAAAGTGATGTCATGTGAGTCGGGATGTGAATGAATGATATGAGATGTGAATGGATGTGATGTCATGTGAATCGGGATGTGAATGAATGATATGGGATGTGAATGAATGAGATGTCATGTGAATGGGGATGTGAATGAATGATATGAGATGTGAATGGATATGATGTCATGTGAATCGAGATGTGAACAAATGATATGGGATGTGAATGGATGAGATGTCATGTGAATCGGGATGTGAATGAATGATATGGGATGAGAATGGATGTGATGTCATGTGAATCGAGATGTGATGAATGTGATGTGATGTGATGCGAATCGGGTAAATATGAATGGATGAGATGTGGATATGGGTAAATGCGAGTGGATGAGATCTGATGAGGATATTTGAGGAAAGAAGTGATGAGATGGAAAATGATGCGATTGAATGAGAATGGGAATTTATATGAAATGAATGTGGATTAAGTAATGTTGATTATTGTGGAAAGACAAGAGTTCGTTATAGAAACTGTATTTATGGCCTGTTTTTAAATGATTGTTTTATGTCAAAAATGGTGGAAAAGCGTTTTGACCGTCTTTTGATTAAGGTCGTGGAGATCTAGCTGATAAAGTTGCAACAGCTCACGGAGAGTCAACGGAGGATGTCTTGCGTAGCAAGGTCAGCCGAGCCTCGGTTTGATTAAAATGGTGAGCTTCCAGTACGGTGGATGAGGGACCAAGAAAGCGGCCTATGAGTGAAGCGCCTGCGAAGGATCCTAGAGGGTGCTGACCATACGGTGCTTGGGCTCTAGGTCGCTGTGACGATACCCACACGTGCGTCGTGGAAGATATTGGAACAAGGAGTAAGAGTTGTTTTTTGAATTCGGGCATGGATCTGGTTGATTGACCTTGCTGGTCCTCAATGGATGAGTCCATGGTCCTTTTATATGGATCCGTTGGTTGATCTTGCTGATTCTCAACGGAGTTTCCATTTTGATATGTGAATATATTTTACTATGAGCTAGGAACTATCGAAAAGGCCCCTGAGTGGTCAGGTGGTGAGCGTTCTGGTTGCCAATGATGCCATAGATACATCGATGAAGGAATGATCGAAAATAAGGATTCAACCGGAGATTTTGAGGATTATGATCAGTGAGACAATGGTTTCATTAAATGATTATTTTTAAAGATAGATGATGCTGAAACAAAGGCAATTTCATATTGGGTGTGTAAGTGGTGTGACTAGTTTTAAGTTTGCATGAATATCCGACTAGGGGGCCTGGGAACTCTTTTCCACCCTGGTAACTGGGACAAAACCTAACCAAATTCTTAATTGGATCCCATCACTACAGTGGGCGATTGGCTAACCCATGGGACTGGATGGGGCTAGGCTGCACTGATGGGGTTAGGTACGATAGATGAAGTAAATCCCAGACAAAAATTGTTCTATGGAAAAGAATCAACGACTGTGCCTCTCAATGAGGAAAAAAGCGTTGGTCTCTATGATCCAAGTGCAATCTTTTTCGCGATCTGGCTAGGGGACTTACGGGTTTGCTCAGATTAGTTCTGTTAGATAACGCTTTTGACTACGTTAGAGAAAAGTTATCCTAGAGGAATCGCCCGTGCTTTCCGGGCAAGGGAAGTTTTTCCAGGTTCGGTTTTGGATGAACCGATGGATTAGTCTCTTGTCCGGATATCCGTGGAGTGTGGGACCCAACCCTGCGCAAGAAGTGCTACTTCCACTGCTAGCACCCCTGAATTCGTTGCGCGGTGGGGACAGGGATCTTACAGCTGGTATCAGAGCGAATTGGCTAAAGTGGATCAACCGAGAAGCCAAAAATGTCATAAATTTTTGAAGTAGCAATAAAAGGTTGGAATTGTGCACAAATTGATATTCAGAATGAAATTCTTAATTTGATAATTGTGTCTTCAAATGGAAGTACTGCATTTGTATGGAATCCTTGACTTTTTTGAGGCCTAGACATGATGGTATTTACCTTATAGTTCCAAGGATCGTGACTACCCATATATACCGAGGGTATAACTGCAGCTCTTTATTGGCAGTATATACAAGTAAATCTAAGATCTTGAAATTATAAGCTAAAATGCTATCCAGATGATGAATTCGAATGTGGTTGATATGATTTTAAAATTTTGATTGAGAACTGATGAGTTGAATTGGATTTTGATTGAAAAATGATGATTCTTGAATTGATAAACTGAGCAAAACCACAATGAGGATGAATGGGACGAGTCCCTGTGTTGATGTTCGTAACTAGAATGATGATAATGACTTCAGCAAATCACTATGAGATTAGTGGATTGTGCTGACAGATTGCTACTGTTAACTCTTGACCCAGTGGATCAAGTTAAGGGATGACAAATTAAAATCTATAAAATTGAAATCCCCCATGGAGTATTGTTCAGATGGAAATTTCGATCTAATAGACCATTGTTGTGTTAAAGATATGAATGATATGTTGTTCTGAATGAATTGTTATTTGATAATGCGAGTATCTTTATCCCACCATTCTGTGGGGAGCTGACCTATCTAAAGAACCCCAGAATCAGCAGATGAATCAAAAATCGGATTCGAATCATAAATAAAGAGACTTAACAAGATTTTTCGTATTGATAGGAACATGGATCGAGGTCGTCGTGGTAGAAATGATAACCCCCAACTCGATGAGGAGGAGCTTGACTTGGATGTTCGTAAAACTCTTCATAGTTCGCAGCCTGGACCTTTCAAGGGTGAAGGGGAAAACTTGGGGGAGGCTGTGGAGAAGTGGATCGAAGCAAATGGAAGAGTACTTTGATGTCACCGAGTACAATGAGGAGCAAAATGGCTCTTGCAAGGCTAAAGATAGTAGAAACAGCCAGAGTGGCATGGAGAAACCACTGTAAGACAAACCGTCTAGATCGGAATACCTATTGGAAACAAAGATGAACGAATTCTTAGAGTTAACCTAGGGGAGCAGAACTATTGAAGTATATCACTAAGCGTTCGCTCTCCTCCTCAAATACTCGCCACCGCTGAATGAAGAACAATTGACGAACCTTTGAATATTTTGGTGAAGAACGCCAAGCCAGTTTCCATGGCCGAAGCAGTGCGGATGGCAAAGGATTTCTCCAAGACCTTTGATGTCAAGGTCCCACCAAAGTGAGCACCATCACCTTTCAAAAGGTTTTTAGTTCCAGAAGGTGATTCCAATCTTCCACCGCCTAAAAGATATCAGGGTCAAGCCTAGGATATGGGAAGTTTCAGAATGGAAGAAATGTCCTTTTCTCGAAACTCAATCCCCTAGAATTCAACTTCAGAAGTTCCACCCTTGAACAAGGAAGTGAAATGCTATAACTGTCACGGATTTGGACATCGCAATATGGATTGTCCAACTCCTTTTGGATCAAGGTTTTCAAGGCAGGGAAATCAGGGATCAAGATTCCAGACTCCAGCTCCTTCCTTCCAAAAGAGTAATTAGGTTTCTATCTGCCAAAATCACGGAAATCCCAAAGGTAGACCCTCTAACCAACCCACAGTTTCAAACCAAAGAAATGCAAGACCTCTGCCTCAGAATAGGGGAAGTCAAAGAGAGTTGTTCCCAAATCGGCTATCCACTTCCAAGACAGTAACGCTAGAAGTGATTGAAGAAGAAGAAGAAGATGAAAGAGATCATACTCCACTTGCGAGATGAGGACATCTCGCATTTTTTAAGTAGGGTAGGATGTAAGATTCCTCCCCCAGCCCCTCAAGATGTCCAGTTTCTCCCCTTGTAATCAATCCCCTTTTCAGAATAATAACAGATCTTGTTTCTATTTGTGGCCTAGAGAGAGAAAATATTCTAGAGAGAGGTAATTTAGTTTCTAGATATCTTTGGATGGAAAAATATCCCTTCTCATTAAAATTATTTCCCCTACATAAATTCAAAAAGAACTTTCCAATGTGCAATTGGTATAAATTGAAAATAGGTAAAAAGGACCTTAGCCTGAGGGTCCAGATTTTCTGAAACTTTTGGACTATGGACCAATAAGATTACTCAAAATTTAGGGAGGAGATAAATTGACGAATAAAAGAAAAATCCACCAAAAAAGAGTAAATACTCACATAAGATGAAGAGTTGACTAAGGACAAGGTTTATTAGTTAAAAAAGAAGAGATATTTAGAGAAAATGATGCATTTTTGACACCTCAGTGTGGGGAATTTCCCTCATGAAGGAGGCGCCTATTTCACATGTGTGGATGAGTTTTAAACTCACAAATAATGATATATTTTCATCTCTCCTCTCTCCTGTTTCAACTAGATCCAAAAAGTGAGCTAAACTGACCCAAAAATGGTCAAAAATTGACCAAACTGATCTAGAAAATTCTAGAATCAGTTTGCTAGGTTGGAGGCTCATTTTTTCCTATAAATAGAAGCCTCCCCCTTTGTAAAACGTTCATAGTATTTATGCACTGTTACTCTACTCCTCCCCAAAGTCAAATACATTGAATTTAATTGATAATTCAATTGTTTTTGACTAAATCCTCTCCAAAAGAATTGGTGGCCACTCTTGTTGTTGCGAACAAGAGTAGAACCCTCAATCCCTCAAGCCAAAGGAAAGCTTACAAGTTCCATGTAACCTTAATTCTTACTTATTGTGAATTTTAAATCTATGGTTTTCTTAAATTTTATGCTTTGTAAATGTTTGAATTAAAATCTGATGCTATGCCTTGATGGAAAGGCCACCCCCTTCTCTTCTTTACAATTCAGCCCTTCTTAACCCTAGAAAGTTTAATTAAAAGATTGATTAAGCTCTTTTCATTTGTTTACTCTCTTGATTTTTAGAAAATGGAGTAGATTAGAGATATTAGAAATCAAATTGGATTAATTCAAGTCATAAATTGAATGTTAAAATTGAGAAATGGTCAGCCATACAAAGGAGGTTATAGCAAAATTTTCTTAAATTTTGTGGAACTAAAGTTTATCATTAGGTTATTCTAAAAGAGTAATTCCTTCCGTTTGTGCATTCTAAAAGATTTGTTTTTATTTCAAAAGTGTCATTCCCATTAAAATTGAATTTATGCATAGAAAGATGCATAAAAGACTTATTTTTTTATTTCAAAAGAGTTATTCTCATTAATTTTGATTTTATGCATAGAAAGATGCATAAGTGAATTTATTTTTATTTCAAAAGAGTTATTCTCATTAATTTTGATTTTATGCATAGAAAGATGCATAAGGGAATTAATTTTTATTTAAAAGAGTTATTCTCATTAATTTTGATTTTATGCATAGAAAGATGCATAAAGGAATTTAATTTTATTTCAAAAAGAGTTATTCTCATTAATTTTGATTTTATGCATAGAAAGATGCATAAAGGAATTTATTTTTATTTCAAAAGAGTTATTCCCATTAATTTTGATTTTATGCATAGAAAGATGCATAAGAGAATTTATTTTTATTTCAAAAGAATTATTCTCATTGATTTGATTTTTTGCATAGAAAGATGCATAAGGGAATTTATTTTTATTCCAAAAGTGTTAATTTCATTAAAATTGATTTTATGCATAGAAAGATGCATAAATGATTTATTTTTATTTTAAAAGTGTTATTTTCCTAAAAATAATTTTATGCATAAATAGATGCTTAAAAGGATTTTGTTAAAAGTGTTATTCCCACTGAAGTTGATTTTATATATAAATAGATGCATAAAGAATCTTTATATCAAAAATTAAAAATTCTCTTAAATTCTATGTTTAAACGAATGTGATGAGAATAGATGTGATGAGATGTGATGAGAATGAGATAGATGTGAATGAATGGATGGATGGATGTGATATGAATAGAAGTGATGAGAATGTGATGTGGATAGATGTGATGAGATGCGATGTGAATCAGATAAATGTGAATGAATGGATGAGATGTGATGTCATGTAAATCAAAATGTAAATGAATGATATGGGATATGAGTGAATGTATGTGATGATAATGGATGTGAATGTGTATGAGAAGAATGGATGTGAATGAGTATGTGAAAGAATGGATAAGGATGTGTATGAGAAGAATGGATGTGGATGTATGTGAAAGAATGGATATAGATGTGTATGTGAAAGAATATATGTGGATGTGAATGTGATGGATGGATGTGAATGGATGGAGGTGATGTGATGTAAAATGGATAGATGTGAATGGATGTAATGTCATGTGAATCGAGATGTGAGTGAATGATATGAGATGTGATGTCATGTGAATCGAGATGTGAATGAGTGATATGAGATGTGAATGGATGTGATGTCATGTGAATCGGGATGTGAATGAATGATATGGGATGTGAATGAAAGTGATGTCATGTGAGTCGAGATGTGAATGAATGATATGAGATGTGAATGGATGTGATGTCATGTGAATCTGGATGTGAATGAATGATATGGGACGTGAATGGATGAGATGTCATGTGAATCGGGATGTGAATGAATGATATGAGATGTGAATGGATGTGATGTCATGTGAATCGGGATGTGAATGAATGATATGAGATGTGAATGGATGAGATGTCATGTGAATCGGGATGTGAATGAATGATATGGGATGAGAATAGATGTGATGTCATGTGAATCGAGATGTGATGAATGTGATGTGATGTGATGCGAATCGGGTACATATGAATGGATGAAATGTGAATGAATATGATGTGATGAGATGTGGATATGGGTAAATGCGAGTGGATGAGATCTGATGAGGATATTTGAGGAAAGAAGTGATGAGATGGAAAATGATGCGATTGAAATGAATGTGGATTAAGTATTGTTGATTATTGTGGAAAGACGAGAGTTCGTTTTATATAAACTATATTTATGGCCTGTTTTTAAATGACTGTTTTATGTCAAGAATGCTGGGAAAGCGTTTTAACCGTCTTTTGATTAAGGTCGTGGAGATCTACCTGATAAAGTTACAATAGCCGACAGAGAGTCAACAGAGGACGTCTTGCGTAGCAAGGTCAGCCGAGGTCTTGACGAGCCTCGGTTCGATTAAAATGGTGAGCTTCCAGTACGGTGGATGAGGGACCAAGGAAGCGGCCTATGAGTGAAGCGCTAGGTCACCTGCGAAGGATCCTAGAGGGTGCTGACCATACGGTGCTCTTGCCCGCGATGATACCTACACGTTCATCGTGGAAGATATTGGAACAAGGAGTAAGAGTTGTTTTCTGAATTCGGGCATGGATCTAGTTGATTGACCTTGCTCGTCCTCAACGGATGAGTCCATGGCCCTTTTATATAGATCCGTTGGTTGATCTTGCTGATTCTCAACGGAATTTCCATTTTGATATGTGAATGTATTGCCGGTTATTATGAGCTAGGAACTATCAAAAAGGCCCCTGAGTAGTCAGGTGGTGAGAATTCTGGATGCCAGTGATGCCATAGATACATCGATGAAGGAATGATTAGAAATAAGGATTCAACCAGAGATTTTGAGGATTGTACTCAGTGAGACAATGGTTTCATTAAATGATTGTTTTTAAAGATAGATGATGCTGAGACAAAGGCAATTTCATATTGGGTGTGTAAGTGGTGTGACTAGTTTTAAGTTTGCATGAATATCCGGCTAGGGGGCCTTGGAACTCTTTTCCCTGGTAATCGGGACAAAACCTAACCAAATTCTTAATTGGATCCCATCACTACAGTGGTTGGGCGGTTGGCTAACCCATGGGACTGAGGCTGGACTGATGGATGCCTAAATTGAGCTCAATTCTGTTATGGTACGATAGATGAAGTAAATCCCGGACAAAATTTGTTCTATGGAAAAGAATCAACGGCTGTGCCTCTTAATGAGGAAAAAAGCATTGGTCTCTATGATCCAAGTGCAATCTTTTCCCTGATCTGACTAGGGGACTTACGGGTTCGGTTAGATCAGTTCTGTTAGATAAGGCTTTTGACTACGTTAGAGAAAAGTTATCCTAGAGGAATCGCCCGTGCTTTCCAGGCAAGGGAAGTTTTTTCGAGTTCAGTTTTGGATGAACCGATGGATTAGTCTCTTGATCGGATATCCATGGGCGAGGCTCTGAGTGTGGGACCCGGCCCCTCGCAAGAAGTGCTACTTCCGTTGCTAGCACCTCTGAATTCGTTGCACGGTGGGGACAGGGATCTTATAGCCTTAGCTTTGACCCATTTTGTGCAATAGTCCATGGTCACTATGAAGTACCGTGCCTGGGTGTGTCATACAACTAGACTAATGGGTCCTACAAAATTGATGCCCCATTTCTCATATGATAGGATTTAGGGACATTCTATCCTTATTGTGTGGAACCACTACCCATTGGCATTCATCGCATTGTTTGACATATTCTATGAGGTCTCCAAACAAGGTGGGCCACCATAGTCCTACCAATTAATAGGGGATAGGGGCATTTAGAACATGAACCGAGGGCGCTACGCCAAGGGTCACAAGCTGGCCAAAGAATGAAGAAGTAGGATTTTTCGACTAGTGATATCTGCACTGCAAAGTGTCCTCCTACAATTCTAGAGTGGGATTCCTACAAAATAAGACATATTTATCCTCTCGGACACATCGCCTCATGATTTCTTCTTTTCCTTACCTATAGAGTTGCCCTGTGAAGATGATCAGCTGATAGGGGATGAATTTTTTGATGAGGTATCTTGATCTCCTTATTAATTGGTGCTTCGCGGGGGGGGTAGGCCATTAGCTAGGAAGTGTGTAACTTCTTCTTCCCATTCAGGAATCAAACATAGCTAGAACAGGGGGGCATCTGGCAGGTCATCATCGACACCCACTAGTGGCTCTCAATTAGGGATGCCTGACATATGGTCGGCCAATACATGTTGTGAGACTTTCTGTACCATGATGGTAAAGTCAAATTTTAGCAGAATTAGGAGCCACCTGGTAATTTTGAGTGGCACAAGGTGTATTCACCAAGTGAAGAAGAGCCTGATGGTCGATGAAGAAAATGAGCTTGGTCACTCACCAAAAGATAATGGCAAGACTTTTTAATAGTGTAGACCATGTCCAACCCTTCTCTTTCTATGGTGGTATAGTTCCATTTTTCTTTGTTTAATTGGTAACTGGCAAAGCTAACATGGAAATCCCTATTTTATTCTCCGGGTTGAGCCAGAATATGATATCCCAATCATGATATCTCAAGATGGGAGCGTTTTCCAATGCCTTTTTTAGGGTATCGTATGCTTGTTGGAACTCCTCTATCTATTCAAAATTCACTAATGCATAAAGGGGATTAGCAATGTCAGCATACATGAAGATGAAGCATTAGTAAACAACATGTCCCATGAATTGCTGGACTCCTTTGGAATTGATCGAGGGTGGCAGCTCAAGAATGAGTCACACCTTGTTGTCATCTGTGGAGATTCCATGTTCTGAGACAATATGTCCCAATATTACTCCATGCCTGACCCAAAATTGGCATTTTAGAGGGTTGAGAGAGATCCTGCAAAGCCGGCATCTCTCTAGCACTTTCCTTAGACACCACAAATGCGCTTTCTAAAGTAGAGTTGACACAAATGTCATCCATGAAGACTTCAAGGAATTTCTATAGATATTCCTTATAGGATGTGCACATTAGGTTGTTGGAAGGTACCTAGGGCATTGGTTAGGCCAAATGGCATGACTCAATATGCATATGTGCCCCATTCCATGACAAAAGACATTTTATGTTGATCCTTGGGGTCGATCAACACTTAGTTATAACCAAAAAATCAAGGAAACTGTATGCTTCTTTTCCTATGACTCACACGAGCACATGTTCTATGAGGGGAAATGGGTAGTGGTCCTGTATTGTTGGCAGCATTGACCTATTTGAGGTCTATGCATACTCTCACTTTCTCGTTCTTTTTGGGCACTATCATTATGGGTGAAACCCATTCTGTGTGCTCTATCTTGTAGATGAATCTAGCATCTATGAGTTGTTTGATTTCTTTCCAGAATATCTTGGAGTATTTGGGGTTCATAGGGTAGGCTCTCTGGTTTATTGGTCTTTCTCCCTCAACCATGAGAATGGTGTGTTTGACCACTTTGGGAGGTACACCCTTCATATCTGTATACTTCCATACAAAGCAATCTTGAAACTCTATAAGAAGAGTGATAAGGTCTTTCTCCTCTTCTATAGATAGGTCTTCCCCTATGTAGATGGATTTCAGATCTTTCTTGGGGCTTTCCAAGTTAATTTCTTTGACTTTGGCCAAACCATCATAAGATGTTCTTGGCTTTCCATCGTGGGTTCTTTGGGCCTTGTTATATTGTACAAAATGGTCTCCAACCTTGTAGGCCTTAAATTGCTTGGGGACTTGTTTAGTCTCCGAATCTTTAGTGCTTTCTTTCTCCATTAGCTTTTTGGCTTATTTTTCAATTAGCGCTAAATTTTTGGTTTGAGCTTTGTGCATAGAGTGGCAAAACTTTTTGGGGTTCAGGCTAGGAACTAGCTATTTCTTTCAGTTTTGTGGTTATAATCTTAACTGGAATGGGAAACTCGTCGAGCTCCTTTTGCTAGACTTGGTAGAAGTAAGGATATGTGTTAAGAGCTTCAATGTATCTCAACCAATGTTCTTCTGACTCTATTAGGAAGACGTATGCCTCTTTTCCTGTGAAGCCATTGGATTTATGTGTTTTGCAAGGATGGTTTTCCCATAATGGTATTTCCTCTCTGACACTCACAGGTTCATGGCTTGTAGCATTGGGCATGCATGTGGCACTGAGCATTTACAGGGATATGATTTCTTGCTTGTCAGCTGTGGCAAATCTGGTGCCCGTGTGTTTTGGAAGTATGTCCAGGGTTGCTAGGATATGCATCTAGTTCTGAGAGTCTTCCGGTTCTGGGAGGGGTGCAAGTTCCACACTATCCCATTCCTCCTCTAGCATTTTATGGCATGTTTGGCACAAGTGGCCATCATTACTGAATCCTTAGCAAAGGGTCTCCCACTCATAAGATGGATCTTCCAAATGCGCGAGTTGACCTTTAGTGTATGGTCTTTCTTCGAATGTAGATATCATCAATGTCCCAATCAATTTATCATTTTGGTTTCTCTCATGAAGGGATGTCTTATGATGTAATTATAAGAAAAAAGCTGTTGTGGCCAAAGTTCATCACCATGAAGGTGTGTCAGAAGTTGGTTCGGAGAATCTTAATCCTAAAATCTCGTAGAAGACCTATGGGCTTTACGTTGGCTCTATCAAATAAGTTTCACGAGTAAAGATGTGTCATCCATGGGAGGCTCTCCCCATTTCTCCCAGCATTGTTTGGTAACAATGCTCACTCCTTTCTCGCTATCTAGGATGGCGGTGACTTGAAGGTCATCAAAAGTTAAGGAAAATTTTGTATTGAGTTCATCTCCTTCCAAGTATTTCCATAACTTGTTTACTCAGACCATGGGAACATCAGCTATTCTATTTGTTCTATGAATCCATACTTATCAATCTCGTTGAAACTCCCTAGTTTTTCCAGTTCTTCCATTCCTACTCCTAGCCGTTCTTCTATCCAATTTTTCAATCTTTCCACAAACTTAGGCTACCTTGAAGTAAGGTACCAATGGGAATTTGGATTTGCAAAGAAACCTGTAATGTCTCTTGGAATGGATGTGAGTTCCTGAGTTAGATTATCCCTATTTGTGATTAGGATTTTTAGGTGTAGGGTATTGGAGTATGAGCTTCCTTGTTCGTTCTTTTTGGGTGATCGTCCCTTAGATTTTTGAGACACTCCAACAGGGTCTACTAGACGTGGGGCTATTGTGGCTTTTGGTCCTATCCTTTAAGGAAGTTTCTCAAGGAGTGCTTGGTTGTCTAGACCTTTGTCAGGCTCTTAGGTTTCCTTAGTTGGTTGAAATTTTGGCATATGGAAACCTTCAGAAATATGTAGTACTTGAGGCTCCTCCAATTGAGCTTGACACTCCTTAACCAATTCCTGAGTATCCTTTAGCCTTTCCTTCTCTTCAATAGGGTTTGGGTATTCGGCCAACTTTTGGGGTAGCTGATCGGGATCTATTTCCCCTTCTTCTTGAGGGGCTAATGGTAGCATCATTTCCTCATCAGATGAGGAAGATGATACATTGGTGGTTGTCCCCTCGTCAAACCCACTCTTTATGGTCACACAGCTATCCCATTTGCCGATCTTTATGGCATTTTATTTTACAAGAGACTAGTTGTGCATGCTTGCTCATGGAATTATTTAGGGGATAAAATCCTTGCATGTTCTAGGGTTTCCTAATTTTGTGATGTAGATTCTTTGGCCAACAGCATCAACTACTACAACTCTCCTTCTACTTTGCATTCTGGTAACCGCATTTAGCGGCACCGTGTGAATTAATCCATCTCATACACTCAGCAAGTCAATGGTGGTGCTAGGTTTAGCTTCAGTTCCCTTCCCAAGTGTACCCATTCTTATATATATGGTCTATCCCACATCCTATGGATAAACGAGTCAAGGTAGAAGTACTCAAAGGGGTACAAGCCATCCCTTTCTCAACCAGACACTTAGTTGTTCGACGAGGTCCCTCGAAATAACATTGCATAGGTGGTCATTTAGCCATGTTATTCAAGGCTCATCCCTGTGGGGTTGGACAGCTAGGTACATAGCATACATGTGTTCACCCTCCACCATCACATAGTGACTTAGGACCTACGAGGGTGGACTACTTAAATCAATGGGTTCAAAGAAGGTGGTATTGCTAATGGATTCTCCCTCCTCCCCTTCTTGAAATATCTCTATCAGGGTAAATTGGTGAACCAATGTAAGATTCCTCCCCAGCCTCTCAGGATGTCCAGTATCTTCCCCTATATTCAAATCCCTCTTCAGAAATATAAAAGATCTTGTCTCTACCTGTTTTGGCCTAGAGAGAAAATGTTCTAGAGAGAGGTTATTCAGATTTTGGATATTTTTGGATGGAAAAATATCTCTTCATATTTAAATAAGTTCCCCCGAAACAGAAGTTCAAAAAGATTTTCAGAAGGTGCATTCGAAATAAATTATAATCTGTTCAAAAGGCCTTATCCTGGGGGTCCAGATTTTTTGAAAATTTTAAATTAAGATTTTGAGGGGCCAATCAGATTCATCCAAATGTGTGGAGGAGATAAATGGAAGAAATAAAGAAAATCCCCCCAAAAATGAGTAAATACTCACATAAGATGAAGAGTTGACTAAGGACAAGGTTAATAGTTAAAAAAGAGAGATATTTAGAAGAAATGATGCATTTTTGACACCTCAATATAGGGAAATTTTCCCTCATGAAGGAGGTGCCTATTTCACATGTGTGGGAGAGTTTTAAACTCCCAAATAATGAGATATTTTTATCTCTCCTCTCTCCTGTTACAACTAGATCCAAAAAGTGAGCTAAACTGACCTAAAAATGGTCAAAAATTGACCAAACTGATCTGGAAAATTCTAGAATCAGTTTGCTTGGTTAGAGGCTCACTTTTTCCTATAAATAGAAGCCTTCCCCTTTGTTGAAGCTTAATTGTTTTTGCACTGTTACCTTGCTTCTCCCAAGAGCCAAAAACTGTGAATTTACTCATAATTCATTAGTTTTTGACCTTCCCTCTTCTAAAGATTGGTGGCCACTCTTGTTTCAAACAAGAGTAGATCCCTCAAACCATCAAGCCAAAGGAAAGCTCTCAAATTCTCCTTGTAAGTTGGAGATTCTTCTCTTTTCTATTTCATTTTATGGTTTTTATGATTTTTGCCTTCTCTAAAATGAATATGATGTTATGCCTCATTGAAAAAAGGCATTCCCCTTTCTTCTTTAGTAAATCCAACCATTCTTTATCCTAGATGAATGATTAACGGATAAAACCAAGCTTTTCATAATGTTTCTCTTAAATAAGTAGAAAATGTTTACATTAGAATGATTTAAATACTCTTGGTGAAATTCTAATTAATTTTAGAGAGTTAAAAAATTGAAAAATGGTCAGCCATACAAAGGAGGTTATGGCAAAATTATCTAAAATTGTGTAAAATAAGTTTTACTTTTTTTATTTCAAAAAGAGTAATTCCCATCGTATATGTATTCTTAAAGTATTATTTTCATCCTAGGTATTGAAAAATGCATACTAAAAAAATATTTTATTAAAAAAGTGTTACTTTCTTTAGAACTAAATTCTATGCATAGAAGGAAGCATATTAAAATTGTTATTTTTATAATAAAAGTGTTATTTTCATCATAAATAAATTTTATGCATAAATGGATGCATAAAAGAATTTTTTTATATTAAAAGAGTGATTTTCATCATAAATGATTTGTATGCATAAACATATGCATAAAAGATATTTTTTATATATTAAAAGTGTGATTTTCATCATAAATGATTTTTGCATAAATGGATGCATAAAAGAAATTCTTTTATATTAAAGGAGTGATTTTCATCATAAATGAATTGTATGCATAAACATATGAATAAAAGATTTTATATATATATTAAAAGTGTGATTTTCATCATAATTGGATTTTATGCATAAAGTAGATGCATAAGAGAAATTCTTTTATTCTAAAAGTGTAATTCCTACTAAATTGGATTTATGCATGGAAAGATGCATAAAGAATTTAATTTAATCCAAAAAGTGTTATTCTCATCAATTTTGATTTTATGCATAGAAAGATGCATAAAGAAATCTATTTTTATTTTAAAAGAGTGATTTTCATCAATTTTGATTTTATGCATAAATAGATGCATAAAGAATTTTATTTTTATTCCAAAAGAGTTATTCTTATCAATTTTGATTTATGCATAAATAGATGCATAAAGAATTTTATTTTTATTCCAAAAGAGTTATTCTTATCAATTTTGATTTATGCATAAATAGATGCATAAAGAATTTTATTTTTATTCCAAAAGAGTTATTCTTATCAATTTTGATTTTATGCATAGAAAGATGCATAAAGAATTTTATTTTTAATTCAAAAGAGTTATTTTCATCAATTTTGATTTTATGCATAAATAGATGCATAAAGAATTTTATTTTTATTCCAAAAGAGTTATTCTTATCAATTTTGATTTTATGCATAAATAGATGCATAAAGAATTTTACTTTTAATCCAAAAGAGTTATTCTTATCAATTCTGATTTTATGCATAGAAAGATGCATAAAAGATTTATTTTTATTTCAAAAGTATTATTTTCATTGAAATTGAATTTATGTATAGATAGATACCTAAAAGATTTATTTTTATTTTGAAAGTGTTATTCTCATTAAAATGGAATTTATGCATAGTAAAATGCATAAAAGACTTATTTTTAATTCGAAAGTGTTATTTTCCTTAAAATTGAATTTATGCATAAATAGATGCATAAAAGGATTTTTATAAAAGTGTTATTCCTACTAAAGTTATCTTTATGCCTAATTAGATGCGTAAAGAATCTTTATATAAAAAAATAGAATTCTCTTACATTCTATAAATAGATATGATAGGAATTAGATAGATGTAAATGAATGGATGGAAGTGATATGAATCGGATAAATAAAAATGGATGAATGGATGTGATGTCCTGTGAATTAGGATGTGAATGAATGGTATAGGATGTGAAGGAATAGAGATCATCGCTTTTTTCCCCTCAAGTGAGGCACAGCCGTTGATTCTTTCCCATAGAACAAGAATTACCCTGTGACCTACTTCAACTATCGTAACTCGAACATAACTGCACTTTATTGTAGGAATCCACCGATCCAGCCTACTCGGCCCATGGGTTAGCCAACCGCCCAACCATTGTATTGGTGGGATCCCTCTTTATAAAAATTTGGTTGTGTTTTGTCCCAGGTACCAGGGAAAGAGTTTCCAGGCCCCCTAGCCAGCACTCATGCAAAAATATTAAATATACACACCACTTATGTACCCAATATGAAGCTACCTTTTCTCATATTCAACTATTTTCAAGACAGAATTGCAATAAAACCAGAGTGTTTCCATCATAATTCTCAATATTCCAGTTCCATTGTTTTACAATCAAGTGTCATCCGGGCTCTCCGTTGAAGACCGGCTAGTCAATCAAACGAGATCCAATTTCATAGACTAAGTTTCCAATTTACTTAAATAAATTTCTTGCCAATCCATGAATATCTCCCTCGACATACGCATGGATGTCTTTCGTGACCGCTTCGTCGGTCCTTGTCCATCGTACCGGAAGCGTACCATTTTTAACTGTACCGAGGCTGGTCAAGACCTTGGCAAGCTTTGCCACATGAAAGATGTCCTTTGATGACTCCCCACTAGCTGTTGCACAACATAAAATCTCCTTAGATTAACAATAAACCAAATGCTTCCTCCAGCATTCTGGCGTAAGACAGAATACAAAAATAGAGTTTCTATACAAGTAGGATTTTTCCATTGAGTTTGCTTTCATCTCACGAAAAGGCATTTCAGGAGAAAACATCTCTAGTATTGGTTTCACAAGACCCTTTTTTCAAAACCCAGACTTCCTCAATGAAAATCACGAATCTCGTATCTCGAGTGATCCATCCACCATCAATTACAAATGAATTTCTAACTTATTTCTAGACAATTTCAGGTCTTAGGGAAAATTCTGTAAATCAAACGGTTATCCCTTCTTTGTATTGAAGAAATGGGAATGGTCACAAGTCGGCTTAATTTACGATTCAAGAGATGGGCATGTACCTTATTGACCCACCTTTCTCAAGTGGTCATGGTCTAGCACCGAATTACTTGAATTTATTCCTAGATTTATTTCCTAAAGATATTTCTCCATTTATCTCATAAAATAACTGTGATTTATAATCATATAAGGGTAAACATCCAAAAATATGAAAATTCATTCTACTTTGGTGATAAAAGAACTATAAATAATTCTACTTGTGAATAATGGAATTTAACAAGGATATTTCTTTTTCTAAATGATCCTTTAATAAATATGCATGCATCATTTTAGTAAAATATTCACATAGAAATAATCTTAAATATTTTCTTCTCTATTTGAACCTAGACATCAACATGCCATAATTATCTACATAGAAATATGATGAAACATTCTCTTTTTGATACCAAAATTAATTATGCATTTTCCTATTTAAAGATACGATGAAAATTCTTCTTTGATAAACAAAAATATTCATATATATACATACTATGAATATACATATTTAAAATATAACAAAAATTTCTCTTTTTAACATGAAAATTCCTCTTTAGCATAGAATATCATGAAAATTCCTCTTTTAGCATTATTAAATTTATGCATAAACATAATTACATAAAAATATGGTGGGACTTCCTCTTTCAATATAAAAATTCTTTATGCATAAATATAAGCATCTTGTTTATTTCTAAAAATAATAAAATATAACTTCCATATGAAAATAAATATATGAATGTTATCCTAAGCTCTATGCATAGAATTTATATCTAATGAAAATCACTCTTTTATAATAAAAAAATTAACCAATATGCATCTTTCTATGCATAGAATTTAAATCTAATGGAATTAACACTTTTAGAATAAATATATTTCTACTATGCATTTTTCTATGCATAGAATGAAAATGACACTTTTAGAATACACAAACGATAGGGAATATTCTTTTAGAATAATAAAAGATGAAACTTATTTCACAAAATTTTAGAAAATTTTGCCATAACCTCCTTCTTATGGTGGCTGACCATTTTTCAATTTTTCCTATGTTAAAGTTACTTCAAAATTATCCCTAAATGGTTTTAAGCACTCTAAACTAATCAAATTTTACTTTCAAAAAAGAAACAAAGATTGGATTTCAAAAGAGAAAAATTTTGCTCTAAAATCGGCCCTTCAAAATAAAAACAATTTATTTACCTATCGATTGGCCCTTTTTTTAAGAGAGAGGACATACTGCAAGCTTGATTTGATTTTTTTTAAAGTTTTCTAGGTTTTTGGAAAAAAAATCATAATATATTGGACACTTACAAATTTATCAAATTTGTAAGGTTTCCAATAGCAGAAGGAAGGGTTCCAACCAAGCCCTAGTTGATAAGAAGCCTGGAAATAGAAAGCAAACAATAAACACAGGGAATTATTATTCAGAAAATTATACATCATTTTCTAGCCTTCCAGAGGAATCTTGACAATAACCTTAATTTCACCATTTTAAAAAAATGCCATTTTTGCATTATGTTGCTTAATTTTTTTAACGAATGATTGAATTTAAAATGCCCAAAAAAAAAAGAGAGGTCATTTTTGCAAATACTAGCCACTAAATACAGTCGTTGGCAAGACAAATGATTCAATTAAGGTTGAATATGCTAATTCAGAGAATAAACTTGGAGATTAACACAAGGGTTTTATGGGAGGGGGGGAGGGGATTTGGGTTAATTTAAGTTAAAAATAGAATGATAAAAATGAGAAATGGTCACCCATACAAAGGAGGTTATGGCAAAATTTTCTAGAATTTTGTGGAAAAGAAAGTTTGTTTTCATGTTATTCCAAAAGAGTAATTTCTACCATTTTTGCATCTAAAAGAAATATTCTAATTACTCCATGCACATATTCACCTATGAATATACATGGATATCACTGATATTGATTATTAAATTGATTTTTATGCATAGAAAGATGCATAAAGGAAATTTTTTTATTACAAAAGTGTTATTCTCATTAAATTTAATTTCTATGCATAGAAAAATGCATAATGGATTTTTTTAATTATAAAAGTGTTATTCTCATCAAATTTAATTTCTATGCATAGAAAGATGCATGATGGAAATTTTTTTATTATAAAAGTGTTATTCTCATTAAATTTGATTTTTATGCTGCATAGAAAGATGCATAATGAAAAGTTTTTATTATAAAAGTGTTATTCTCATTAAATTTAATATCTATGCATAGAAAGATGCATAATGATTAAATTTAATATCTATGCATAGAAAGATGCATAATGGAAATTTTTATTATTATAAAAGTGTTATTCTCATTAAATTTGATTTTTATGCATAGAAAGATACATTAAGGAATTTTTTTATTATAAAAGTGTTATTCTCATTAAATTTAATTTTTATGCATAGAAAGATGCATAAAGGAAAAAAAATTATTATAAAAGTGTTATTCTCATTAAATTTAATTTCTATGCATAGAAAGATGCATAATGGAATTTAATTTTTATTATAAAAGTGTTATTCTCATTAAATTTAATTTCTATGCATATAAAGATGCATAATGGAATTTTTTTAAAATAAAAGTGTTATTCTCATTAAATTTGATTTTTATGCATAGAAAGATGCATAAAGAAATTCTTTTAATTATTAAAGTGTTATTCTCATTAAATTTGATTTTTATGCATTGGAAAATGCTTAAAGGAAAAAAAATTCTAATAAAAGTGTTATTCTCATTAAAATTGATTTTTATGTATGAGTATTATTCCCATTGAAGTTGATTTTTATGCATAAATAGATGTATAAAGAATTTTTATATCAAAATTAGAATTCTCTTATATTCTATGAGTATTTTGATAAATGAATAATTAAATACTCTAAGAGAGAAATTTCTATCGTTTTATATTCACACGGATTGTAAAAGAAAATTCAAGAAATCCATCGAGATCAAAATATTTAGATAAATGATTAATTTATTCCTCATTGGAATTTGTAACAAATTTAGAAATGAGTTAAGTGAATATGCAGAGGGGGCAGAGGTGTCTCACAGATGGTATTAGAGCGCTGTTGTAAACTTACGAAACAGCAGAAATTGCCTAAAATTTTAAAGTAAATCTGGGAAATTATGTTTTCACTTGTTAAGATTATGTATTATGGTTGCTTCTCTGCCAAGTTGGAAGGAAAAATATCTGTAACCCAAAAATAAGATCGTTAAACACATGAAAGATGTAGCTATCGTAATATCACATGCCTCCTTCCTTCCTTTTATGATACTTATAGTTGCATGGGAATCAAGTTTGTTGGTGAAGATGGATGTCTCGTGCCATGTACACATGTTGTACAATGGCCACCAGGTCTCCATTGCTCGATTTTTTGAATCCATGTAACTGACCCTTCCAATGAAGCTCCGTCACATCTTGGTCGTTCAGTGCGGACCAATAGTAGTAGGCTACAGGAAAACCCAAGCACCCTTGTGAAATGCCTCTCTCACCCAAGCACCATCATCATTCCTCTTGTTGTACAGTGAGATCTCCTCAATCTCAATCTCATCTTTTGGTCTTCTTTATGGTGCAGCCATATCAATTATGAAGCTATAGTAGTGAGATTAGGGTTGGGCGAATGAGATAGAGAAAGAAAACGCGAAGATGCTATTATGCAGATTAGGGTTTCAGGCTTGATGGATATTGAAGAGATGGAAGAAGAAGGGAGGAAGGTTAACGAGAGTTTAATTCGGACATTCAAGGGGGAAAGCAGACTTGAAAATGAAATTTTTGACTATAATGAAATTTGAGATGGGTTTTTTGGGGGAAAAGTGACCATTGGGGGAATCTCAAAAATGTAAAAATTTTAAGGATTTTTTGAGCCATGAGAATGGTGGGACCACACCTACCCTAAACCCTCTACTTTTTGAAAGGGACAAGTGTAATATTCCTAGTGGTTCGGTTCGGATTACTTTCATTAGTAAAAGGCCCAAAATATGTTCAAATTCCCCCTAATTGCTTTCAGTGAATTCATGTTTATGCTAAGGGGAGTGATATTCAATGGCATGCTTTCAATGACTCCATGTTTATGTCAAGAACCTTCTTACTCCCTACCAAGGAATCATAGTTCTCTAGCAAGGAACCTTCCTTATATTACTATCTACAAGAATCCTTCTTACTCTCTAGCAACAAGGAATAGTGCTAGTGGTTAAATCACTTATCTTGGATCATGGAAGTTCCTTTGGAGAGGCTAAAGAAGCCAAGAGGTGTGCCAATCCTTTGGAGAGGTGTGCCGATCCCTCTTATTTAAGCCCTTTCTCTACTCTCTAATCCACTAAGTTATCCTTCCTTAAGGCAATGGTTAAGCTAGAAAGCTTGAAGCACCTTCTTCTCCAACCATGTTGAATCACTCTCTCACTTAAGCAAGCAATCATGCACACTTAATACACTTCATCAACACACATAAGCATGCACACTATGATCAAGCAAGCAACAAGGGAAGAGCTCAAAAGAAGAAGAAAGATTTCTACACTTGACAAATGATAGAATATCCCCTTTCACATTATTAAAACTGGTATATATACAAGAGAGCTTTGCCCAACCACCCAACTTAAGTGGGTGTCCAATTCTTGTATCTATCCATATATACAAGGTTTGTGGGTGGCTAGCTTCAATACATCAATGGCCCATGGCCTATACATAATGTGACCAGAATTGAGGCTACATGTGGGGATTTTGGGTGTACAAAAAAGAGGTAACAGCCCCCTTCCTAGACCTACATTTTTCCTCAAAAGCTGAGAAAGGTGGGTGTGTTGATGTGAGGATCTTTATTTCATCTACGTCGTATGTGGTCGTATGTGGTGGAAGTGTTGGAGAGGTTTACCATTGTTGAGTGAACACAAAACTGTAGCTTGAGAGGATGAATTTAGAAGAACACATCTCCTTAAAAGATTGCATTTAGAAAGCCTCCAAAAACTCTATCTTGGAAAAAAACCCCATAGATTTGGCATAGTGTAGGCTTGAGATTAAGGTTAAAGATGAGGCTTTGGGAACAAGAGAGTTATCGTACTTGTCCCATTGCATAACTCCCTTCTCATCCTTAAAATCTTATAATAAGCAAATTTTTATTATATCAAGGAACTTTATTGAAGCTTGGATGACCATATCCGAGGTGTCCTGATAAGAATCTATGAATTGGACGATCAGCTCGCACATCCACTCCTATGTTGGAAGCATTTCGAAGGGTGGTGACTTGAACTTTGGAAAGTTAAGGAGTAGAGGATTGATGTTCTTTCTTTCCTCATACTCTTCGAATGTATGTTCCCATGTAATGCATTTACATAGGGTTGATTCTTTGGTTGATTGGTGAGACATAGTATGTGGCCCAGCAATCAAGATTATAGGGGTATTTGAGTCACCACTTTGTCTAGTTCTTTATCTCTGCAGCACTATTGAAAGATCTATCATCATCAGTTGGTCTTCCATAGCCCCTATGCTCTTGGACTTGTATATTTTGTATCCATTGTTTAAAACGCAATATAACTGCATAAGAAAGACCTCCAATCTATGCACTCCATGGATTGGTTCTCTATAAGGAAGCTTCTTGGCTATTTTATAGATTACATCATCATAATCTTCGATATGTCAAGTGGGAAAAGTCTCTTGGTATCTCTTTGGGTATTCTTTCCTCTGCCTTAGAGAATAAGTCCAAGGTAAAACTATCCAAGTAGAGGGCTCAGATGCCCATGGTGGTGTGGTTCTCTGATCTACACAAGGTGAGATCTCTCCTTCATCGTGCAACTTGCTACCCTCCGACTATGGTGTGTCCTCAAAATCATGATCATGGAGATCTAGGAACTCAGTTTCCTTAGGTTTGTTCTCTTACTCTGTGGCTATTCCTTGTTGGAAAGCTTCAATTTCTTTCGGCTGCTCTTCAATGGTGCCCCAAACCCCCCCCCCTTGGGCGAGCATGGCTCTATGGCATCTCCTTCTGGATCCTTGCTAGCATCCCCACCCTCCTTCTCGTCCTCTTCACTTGGTCCTAAAGAATTTGAGTCGTCTGATACGCCATGCTTTTCCATCCATCTTTCTGGTTTCTCAACAAATTCATAGGCCTCATCTCCCTCCATTATGTAAAAGGTGGGATAATCCACTTGTAAAGTGCTAAAGGACATTGCATTGGTCACCTTTTTCTCTTCTTTGTCAGCAACCAAACCTAGCATCCTTGTCTTTGCCCCCTTCACTTTCTCCTATAGAATTTGAGCCATTGACAAGCCATGCTTGTCCATTCATATTTCTAGTTTCTCAACAAATTCATAGGCCTCATCTCCCTCCATTCTGTTAAAGGTGGGATAATCCACCTGTAAAGTGGTAAAGAGCATTGCATTGGTTGCCTTTTTCTCTTCTTTGTCACCAGGCCAAATCCTCTTCTCTTGGATCCATGTCTCTACATGTCCATCATTGCATTTTTCATGGTAGTTGGTTCTATGAATCGGTTAACATCCAAGATTAGTTTATCAACCTATAAATAAGGGATTTTCACAATGGCACACTATGCACAATGATAATTAGACACCATGGGATGGATGTACTGATTATAGGTGTCTGCAAGGTTTTTCTAGGTGATCCCCGTTGAATATCATCATATTTACAAACTGCATGTAGTCTGCCTTGGAACACTCCTGTAAAGTTCTATGAACATAAGTAGATTTAAGGGCTGGTTGAGGGAATATCCCTGAAACATAAGCATTAGGGACACATGCTAGTAAAGTCAAGTGGAGGTACACAACTTGATAAATAAACATTAGGGACATAGCTTGTAAAGTGCATTTCTGCTCACATATCTGTTACGTGGAAATACATGCTTTGTTTGCTTTCCAAATTGGCATGCTTCACATATTTTATGCATACCTTCAACTTTAAACTTTGGCAACCCTGTCTCACAATTCCTTTAGTCTGCATAGACTTCATTCTCTGCACATTCACACGTCCAATTCTTTTATGCCATATGTCTGTGTCTGCAACAATTCCTGAACCATTTGCAAACATTGTAGCACTCACTTCAGGCATGTTTACATTCAATGTAAACCTTCTGCCCACTCTGTTGCCTTTTGCAACCAACCTGCACTTGTCTTAAAAGTCTTCAACATAACAACCATCAAGATTAAACCGAACCTACAAACCCTGCTCAATCATCTGGCCAACTGAAACCAGATTCTTTGTTATATTTGGAACATGAAGTACATCTGCAAGGTACTTCACTTTGCCATCGTGCATAGACAATGGCACATCTCCAACATGGGCAATTGGATGAGTCATCCCCTGTTTCCGCAAAACCTGGTCTTTCAAGGTTTTTCATTTCCTTGAACCACTCCCCATGACTTGTCATGTGGTTCAAAGCACCTGAATCAACGTACCATACATCATCTTTATGTGCTGCTTCAACATTTTCAGACATGGCATTAACAACATGCTACATAACAAACAACCTTTCATTATCCTCATTGTTTCTGCTCGAGGATGCATAGTTGTTTTGCTCCAATTTTCCATTTTGCATGTCAGCCTGCTTCTTATAACAATCTACCTGCACATGTCAGCCTGCTTCTTATAATCTGCCTGCACATGTCCAGGCTTACCACAATAAAAGCATCCACATGTATCATTATATTGCCTTTGCTAATTTCCACGACCTCTTTGACTCCCCCTGCCTCTGAATTGGCCTCTTCCACCTGCATGTTGTTGTTGTTGTGAATTCTGGGACTGTTGTTGTTGCTACTACTACTGACCATAATTATGATTACCTGTTCGGCCACCTCCTTGGTCGCGTCTACGGCCTCCTCTACCTCGTCCTCTTCCTGAACTTGTGTAGAAGGCCTATTGCTCTGGAACTGTTTTTGTTTTGTGAAGACTGTTGGTCTTCACCCAAGCTCTTCTCTTTTATAATTAGCATAGACACACAATCTGTGAAATTGGTAATGTTTTCACGAGTCTAAATAGACGTCTTGAACGCCTTGTATTGTGGCTCGAGACCACGTATACAGACTTTCACCTTATCATCTCATCATCTATTGAAACACCAATAGATTCAAGGGATTCAAGGGATTCCACAATACCCTTTATCTTCAATGCATAGTTATTCACATACATACTCTTTTTCTCGACAGTATGAAGTTTATTCTTCAACTGTATCTTTTGTGCCTTGGTATTTGTTTCATAGAGTTTTACCAAGGTGTCCCACGCCTCCTTGGGGGACTTGGCATCCTGTATGTGCCCAATCATGGTGTCCTGTATACTGATAGAGAGCCAATACATAACTTTTCTGGCTCCTTGGTTCCAATCCTTGAACTCTTTCACATCTGCAGCAATCGGATTGATCTCCGGTGCCTCTTCATGCTCACCTTCTATGTAGTCCCAATAACCCTTTCCCATCAGGAAATTCGTCAACTTGAACCTCCAAGCATGGAAGTTGTTCTTATCAAGCTTCTCAGCAACAATCTGGTTTATGCCCCATCATTTGACATCTTGGCAGGCACACAAATTTACCAGAAACAGCACTCTGGTTTGTCCTGCACAAGCTGTTGTATTTTCTGCAACGGTACTGTACTACACTCAAATGTCACAACCAGTGACAGCACTCTGGTTTGTCCTACACGAGCTGTTGTATTTTCTGCAACGGTACTGTACTACACTCAAATGTCACAACCAGTGACCTCAATGTGCATACATACACCCAATGGTAACTGTTGACCTCCTTGCAGCACACACAATGTCTGCACAACCAATCTGTCTTCCTGCAGTTCTTAAAACAGAGTTCTGCAGAGAATCGATGACTTACCCGTAGTGCTCGAAATCGCCTGCTTTCTGAAAAACGGAGGTCGTAACGCGCCCAAAACACATTTTCGGCCCAAAAATTGAGGTCCTATAGGATAGTATAGTTGCCCTATAGCTTTACTCCCGCGAAGAAAGCTCCTCAATCACAGATCGTTTGTCGGTGCCTCCCGTAGAGCTCTCAACAAGGGTGTAGTCGCCAACACAAATAGGGAAGAGTAGATGAAGCTCTTACCCTCGTACCGCTTCATGTGCTTCTCTTGCTTGCAGCTCAGCCCTTAGCATGAACTAGGCTCTAATACCATGAAAAGATGCAGGGGAGAAGAGAGCTTGAGCTCTTGCAAGCACACACACACTCACAAAACCCTAAAAGAGAACACGCAAGGTGAGAGGCTGAAAATCTTCTTCTTCTTCACTCAACACTCAACACACCATATACAAAGATAAGAGTACACGCATATGAAAAGGTACTCAACCAAATACATACTAGGGTTCTCTATAGTGTAAACCTAACTAAATGAGCTGGCGCTATAACTATGCCAGAGTCTCTAGAATGGCTGTCACACAGCCTGTCATCCCGCTGGCCGCATATCACCTATGATCTCACCAACCATGCCAGTGGTGTAAGTGTGAGGCCTATCCTCCATGCGGGTCATCAGTGTCCACCGCCTCACAAGATGAGCTCGATATCTCAACACCTCAGAGTTAGACCCTGATTCTGCCAAATTCCAATACTTTCCAAAGAAAAGATCTGTACTGCATTTTTCCCTAAGTGAATCGTACAAGTTAAGAGTAATTTTTGTGAAGCTAAGTTCGTTAACTTCACCTACTTCGGCTCAATGCATCAGCAACACAATTTGAGCTACCTTTCTTGTATTTAATCATCATGAAATCAAAGTCTTGCATCAACTCAGCCCATCTGGCCGCCTTTCTACCTTTCAAGTCCAGCTTATCACAAATGCATAAACACACATAATCTAGGCATATACTCATCCACCCGACCACCCCCGAGCGAAAGGGTGCACACATCAAAGTAATGAAGAACCACATACCTATCCTTGGTGTCCCATACCACCAAGAGGTATGTCTTCAATCCAGCAACACGTAGCTCTAGTATGAAATGGCAATAGAGTAGATACTATGCTCTACACAAGAGAACATCCCTTGAGAGTGCCCCATGCTCCTATTATATAGGAGAGCTCTCAAGTGACTCTTGACTCTCCATTTCCATGTGAGACCCTTGGTTTCTTAACCCTAACCCCAACCTTGGTTAGGTCTAACCCTTGTCCCACTAGAGCATGTTCCCATGATCCCATGCTCACATAGGGTGGGTTAGCCTCCTAGTATATGCACATAATATGACATGCACATAACAGAAATGTCGAGCATACCAAGAGGCTCACCAACCTTCTCTTTGCCTTTCCGTGATGTACCAACTGCATTTTTAGGACTGGTATTTTGACGCAGTCTGCCACACTCCATGGTCTATCAATAAACTCAACACAAGAGGACTATCCAGGTCCACTCAATGACTATGTTGCTGACTTGCATTCTATGCAATCACATTTCCAGTTACATCAATCCCAATGGCATCTTTTTCAGCAGCATACCAGCTATTCATTTCATCAAACACAGCATCTCTACTTACCCTCAACTCACGTGTAGAGGTTGTAGCATCTATATCCCTTTTTCTCAAGGGAGTATCCAATAAACACACACTTTTCTACCTTTGTACCTAGCTTCGTACGCAACTCATCTGGCACATGCACATAGGCAATATATCCAAAAACTTCCAAGTGAGACAAATCAAGTTTCTTGTCGTTGAATTTCTTCTTTGGTGGCGTTACATCATGTATGGCTGCAATAGGAGTCTTGTTCATAACATAAAGCTGTAGAAACAGGGTTCAGCCCAATAGTTATGAGGCATATTCTTATCTGTCCTCAATGCTCATGCTATCTCTAAATGTGCCTATTTTTCCACTTAGCAACGCCATTTTATTGCGGAGTGTATCTACATGTAAACTCTCTCTGAATGCCATTCTTCCGCAGCAAGAAATCATAGAACTCATTGGAGAAGTATTGTCCCCCTCCATCTGACCTTAGGCACTTCACATGCTTCCCTATTTACTTTTCAACCATCACTCTAAAATTTTGAAAATGAGTGAAAACTTCACTCTTCTCCTTTATGAAATACACCTACACTCAATGAATGTTACATAATACCTGCAAGCCATCCCCATGGATGTAGTTTTTATAGGACCCCATACATCTAAATGCACAACATCTAGTACATTCCTACTCACATTTTTGTCATGTGAAAATACATGCTTTCTCTACTTTTCAAATTGACATGCTTCACATACTTTGTGTATACCATCAACCTTAAACTTAGGCAGCCCTGTCACAATTTCTTTAGTCTGCATAGACTTCATTCTTTGCACATTTACATGCCCAATTCTCTTATGCCAAATGTATGTATCTGCAACAACTCCTAATCCATTTGCAAACAGTGTAGCACTCACTTCAGGCATATTTACATCTAGTGTAAACATTATGTCCACTCAGTTGCCTTTTGTAACCAACTTGCAATTATCTTTAAAGTCTTCTACATAACAATCGTTAGGGTTACACCGCACTTGCAAACCCTGCTCAATCATCTGGCCAACAGAAACCAAATTCTTTGTAATGTTCGGAACATGAAGTAGATCTACAAGGTACTTCACCTTACCATCCTGCATAGACAATAGCACATCTCCAACATGGGTAATTAGATGAGTAGTATCATCCCCTGTTTCAACAAAACCTAGCTTTTCAAGATTTTTCATATCCTTGAACCACTTGCCATACCATGACTGGTCATATGGTTCAAAGCACCTGAATCCACATAACATACACATCATCATCGTATGCGGATACGTCATTTTTCGACACAGCTAACCACATTTCGCATAACAATCAACCTTTCATTGTCCTCATTACTTCAGCTAGAGAAAGCATAATTATTTTGCTACACTTTTACACTTCTCATGTCATTTTGCTTCTTATAGCAATCTGCCTGCTCATGCCCAGATTTGCCACCCACAATAAAAATAGTCTCGTGTATCATTTTTTTGCCTTTGCCAACTTCCACGACCTCTTTGACTCCCCCTGCCTCTAAACTGGCCTCTTCCACCTATGTGTTGTTGTGATTCATGGGACTGTTGTTGCTGACCATAATTTTGATTACCTATTTGGCCACCACCTTGGCCACGGCCACGGCCTCGGCCTCTACCTCATCCTCTACCTGCACTTATGTAGAAGGCATGTTGCTCTGAACTGCCTTTGTTCTGTGAAGACTGGTTTTCACCCAAACTCTTTTCTTCAATAATCAGCATTGACACCAAATTTATAAAGTTGGGAATGTTCTCCCGAGTCTAAATAAACATCTTGAATGCCTTGTATTGTGGCCTGATACCACATAGAAATACTTCCCTATAGGACAGTATATTTGGCCTGCGGCTCCACTCCTGCTGCCTGCGAAGACAGCTTGTCAATCGGAGTTCATTTGTCGGTGCCTCCCGAAGAGCTCTCGACAAGGGTGTAGTAACCAACCAAAGAAGGAAGAGTAGATGAAGTTGTGTACCGCTTCCTATGCTTCTCTTGCTTGTTGCTCAGCTCCTAGCATGAACCAGGATCTGATACCATGAAAGGATGCAGGGAGAAAGAGAGCTTGAGCTCTTACAAGCACATGCACACACTCTCACAAACCCTAGAAGAGAACACACAAGATGAGAGGCTGAAAATTGTTCTTCTTCTTCTTCACAAAAAAAAGGGTTCTAACAAAAGATAAGGAAAATACAACATAAGTAATAAAGTACTATGTACATGCGATCCATAATGTGAACATGCTAAGTGGAATGGGTAGGTGTGGACTAGTTGGTGTAGTCCAGCTATAGAATCTCTGGCAAAGATATGTCGATGCCAGCTACCAAACCTGCCACAGTGATGTAAATGTCGAACGATCACACAGGTGCCTTGTGAGTGTCAGCTCTCATGTTAAGCTTGACATTTCAATAGATTACACCAGCTACTAGTCCACCATTGAGTTATGGCATACTTATCTTACCAGCTCACTCACTTAGCGTATTCACATTATGGATTGCATCATGTACATAGTACTTTAGTACTTATGTTGTATTTTCCTTATCTTTTGTTAGAACCCTTTTGTTGAGAAGAAGAAGAACAACAATTTTCAACCTCATCTTGTGTGTTCTCTTCTAGGGTTTGTGTAAGTGTGTGTGTGCTTGCAAGAGCTCAAGCTCTCTTTCTCCCTGCATCTTTTCAGGTTGTAAGCTCTAGATTGTTTTATCACTCGATGAGCTGAGGAATTGGAGATGGATGAAACTTGGGATGCTGAGGGTTTAAAATTATTGTTGTTCTTATGATGAATTTCTTTCTATGTGTGTGGAATGACTTGATTGGAAACGAATGTATTCATTAAGGGATAAAGGAATCTATGCACAAGAATAAATAAATGCTCATGTTGCAATCTACATCAGTGAAAACAATGTAATTAGTAACTTAGGGAAAACCTCATAGATAAACGATTCTAGTCACTGGGAAGCGGGTGGTTAGGTGGACCTAATGAGAAACCAAAATGAGATCCTTGACATATTGGGTAGGACCCCCAACCTGTGGAGATCGATTATAAATTAGATCGTCTAAAAGAGGCACCGATGAGATAGCTCTCACAATGGGTTGGAATTAATCTTACCAAGTGGGATGCCTCCGTATCCTTGGTGATAGGACGAGCGGGTATCTTACAATTCCAAGCTATTGGGATCACCCCCAATATTGTTCGGTGTTGATTAAGAAGTCATGCACATATGGTTTTAGAGCATTGGATATGTTTAGTTTTTGGATTTAATTTTGATTTAGAGTTTATTTTACATTAGAGCATTTTATGTTCATCTATTGGTTGGGTAAAACCCTGTTTTTTGGTGATTTGCATAAAATCGGAGCCAAAAGGCTTAGATTTGATTGCTTTGATTCAAGAATCAACTTATCAATTATTATTTAAGAGTGGAATACACTTCAAAAACATGAGCATCGAGATCCATAGTAGAGGAGAAGCATGTTAAACCTTCAAGAAACACTTAATTAGTTGCATCAAAATTAATTAGGATTGCAAACATTAAACACACCCCATCAAGTCCAAAAAATTCACAAAAACTACAAAAAATTAGATGAAACTAGCTCTTGGGTAGGAGACATGAACCCACAGTCCTACACAAAAAGACGTGTGGAAGGCCCAAACACACCACTTGGCAAAGAGGAAACCACGTAGATGCTAGCTAGCACAAGACCCAGCTCCCGTTGTCAATATCACGAGAGTTGACTATGTAGAGCTTAGGAGCCTTAAGAGAGAAGAGACCATGCTAGCCTCTCAAGACACTGATCCTCTCTCACACTCTCTCACACATCCACTCATATGTAAGCTAAACAAGGGCGAGAAGGCAAGTGGATCACACACATATTCACACACTCTCACACAAGCAATAGCATGCGCACAAAGAGGAAGCAAAAACAGACTCTCATTCAACACTCAAGGGATTCTCCTCTTCTCATTAGAGACATTAACTTACATACAAGATAATTTGAAGCTTGGGTGTCCACACCTAATAACTAGTTGGGTGCCCAACTTATTGCCTAACCATATCCAGGCTATTCTAAGCACATATTGGGCTCAATCATCCCTTGAGTACATCATTAAGTATAATCACATAGGAATTACAATGATTGGAAAGAGTTATTAATTCCTGCTTGGGTAAACAACACATTCTTGAGGGTGGAAAAGGTCTTTTAGGCAATGCCCATTTTGTATGTAGGTCCTTTGGTGACTCTCAAGTGTTTCTACCTATATTGTTAGCACGTTCTAGAGGGCTCGTCTTCACTCATGGCCAATAAACAACACATTCTTGAGGGTGGACAAAGGTCTTTTAGGCAATGCCCATTTTGTATGTAGGTCCTTTGGTGACTCTCAAGTGTTTCTACCTATTGTTAGCACTTTCTAGAGACGACTCGTCTTCACTCATGGCTAGTGAACATATCCATTGTGATGGTGTAGAACCATTGTTGATACATGTAGGTGATCCTCATTAATCTTGGGTTAACAACATGAACCTAGACACATGTAAGTCTGTAGAGCCTGGAGACGTGAGCTATGAGCTTGGACACGTGAGCCATGGGCGTGGACATGTGAACCTACATGAGCCTACGAACGTGAGCCTATAGGATGTAAACTTGTAGACATGAACCTGCGGTTGATGTGATTCTAGAGGTAGGTATACCTAATATCATATGGACCAATTATTACAACCATAAAGACTCGTATAAACACACCTATCCATGCTTTTATAGCAAAATGTATGCTCATTAGGCATGTTTGATACACTCCTATCTTTGTAAAATGCAAAGCATAGCCATATGTGGAGCAAATTGTTGAGATGTCAAGCTCAACATGAGCTGACACTCATGAGGTGCCTACATGACCATTCGACATTTACATCACTAGCGGATTTGGTAGTTGGCACCGACGTATCTTCACCAGAGATTCTATAGCTAGACTACACCGACTAGTCCACATCTACCCACTCCTCTTAGCATGTTCACATTATGGACCGCTTGTATATACTCTATTATGTGTGTTAGTCACTTTATCTTCTTTGTAGACCTCTTTCGTTGTGTGAAGAAGAAGAAGAATTTTCAGCCTCTCACCTTGTGTTTTCTCTTCTAGGGTTTATGTGAGTGTGTGCGTGCTTGCAAGAGCTCAAGATATCTCCTCCCCTACATCTTTTCATGGTATCAGAGCCTGGTTCAAGATAAGGGCTGAGCGGCAAGCAAGAGAAGCACAAGAAGTGGTACGAGGGTAAGAGCTTCATCTACTCTTCCCCCTTTGTGTTGGCTACTACACCCCTGTCGAGAGCTCTGAAGGAACCGACAAACGAACTCCAATTAAGGAGCTCTTCGGGAGGCGCTAGGAAACAAATTTTGACAAAAACTTTTGGGCCGAAATCACGTTTCGGGCTCGTCTGGACCTTCGTTTTTCAGTTTGTAGGCGTTCACGGGCATTGCAGGTAAGTTTCAATACTCTATAGAACTCTGTTTTGGGAACTGCATGAAGGGAGATTGGTTGTGTAGACATTGTGTGTACTAGAAAGAGGTCTCAAAGTTGCCATTGGATGTATGTATACAAATTGAGGTCATTGGTTGTGATAGTTTGGGTGCAGTATAGTACCGCTGCAGAGAATAGAGCAGTTTGTGCAGGTCAAACAAGAGTGCTGTTTTTGGTAAATTTGTGTTGCAGAAGACAAGATGTCAAATGATAGAATAAACCAGACAGCTTGACAAGAATAACTTCCATGCTTGGAGGTTTAGATTGAACAATTTCCTGATGGAAAACGTTACTGGGACTATATTGAAAATGAACATGAGGAGGCATCAAAGATACCAGAGATTAATCCAACTGCTACAGATGTAAAAGAGTTCAAGGATTGGAATCAAGGAGCAAGGAAAGTCATGTATTGGCTTTCTACAAGATGCCAAGTCACCTAAGGAGGCATGGGACACCTTGGTGAAGCTGTATGAAACTAACATCAATGCACGAAAGATTCAGTTGTTGAAGAGTGAGCTTCATGCTGTGGAGAAGAAGAATATGTTTGTGAATGACTATGCCTTGAAGATCAAGGGTATTATGGAATCCCTTGTATGAATTGGTGTTTCTGTTGATGATGATGATAAGGTGGAAGTGTGTCTATGTGGTCTCCGGCCACAATACAAGGTGTTCAAGATGTTTATTCTTCAGACTCGAGAGAACATTCCCAACTTCACAGATTTGGTGTCAATGCTGATCATTGAAGAGAAGAAATTAGGTGAAGATCAACAGTAAAACAAAAAACAATTCAGAGCAGCAGGCCTTCTACACAAGTGCAGGTAGAAGTCGTGGACATGGCCAAGGTGGTGGCCGAATAGGTAATCAGAATTATGGTCAGTAGCAGCAACAGTCCCAGGATTCACAACAATAACACATACGTGAAAGAGGCCAGTTTAGAGGTAGGGGGAGTTAACGAGGTCGTGGTAATTGGCAAAGGCAGCATAATGATACACAAGGGTGTTTTTATTGTGGTAAGCCTGGACATGTGCAGGCAGATTGCTATAAGAAGCAGAGTGACATGCAAAATGGAAAAGTGCAGCAAAACAACTATGCATCCTCTAGCAGAAATAATGAGGATAATGAGAGGTTGTTTGTTATGCAACATGAAGTTAATGCTGTGTCTAGAAATGATGTAGCAGTATGTAAGGATGATGTATGGTATGTTGATTTAGGTGCTTTGAACCACATAAAAAGTCATGGTGAGTGGTTCAAGGAAATAAAGAGTCTTGAAAGACCAAGTTTTGTTGAAACAGGGGATGACATTGCTCATTTGATTGCCCATGTTGGAGATGTACCATTTTCTATGTAGGATGGTAAGGTGAAGTACCTTGCAGATATACTTCATGTTCCGAAAATTACAAAGAATCTGGTTTTTGTTAGCTAGATCAGGGTTTGCAGGTCCAGTTTAACCCTGATGGCTATTATGTAGAAGACTTTAAAGATAAGTGCAGGTTAGTCGCAAAAGGCAATAAAGTGGGTAGAATGTTTACATTAAATGTAAATATGCCTGAAGTGAGTGCTATAATGTTTGCAAATGGTTAAGGAGTTGTTGTAGATATAGACATTTGGCATAAGAGAATTGGGCATGTAAATTTGCAAAGAATGAAGTCTATGCAGACTAAAGAAATTGTGACAGGGCTGCCTAAGTTTAAGGTTGATGTTATGCACACCTTGCTTTCTGAACTGTATCCCACAAATGCATATTTAACTACCTTATCGGCAAGCTTAATACCTTGTTGCTTAGGCACAAGAGCATAAGCAAGACAGCCAAAAACATGCAAATGAGCCACAGAAGGCTTCCTACCATGCCAAGCTTCATAAGTAGTTTTAGACTGCAAGGCCGTGGTAGGGCATTTGTTCAACACATAGTTTGCGCACATAGTTGCCTCTAACCAAAAACCATGAGGTAAATCTTGGGCTTTCACCATACATCGTGCCATCTCTATGAGAGACCTATTCTTCCTCTCAACCACACCATTTTGGTGAGGTGTGTATGGCATTGTACATTGATGCCTTATACCTTTTTCAACCTTATATGCATGAAATTCCTTGGACATATACTCCCCCCCTCGATCTGAATCAAGGGTGCCAACTTTACATTCACATGCATTTTCAGCCATGGATACGAAGTGTCTAAAGCACATAAAAACTTTTGACTTCTGCTTTAATGTATACACCCAGCTATATCTGGAGTAATCATCAATAAAAGTGACGAAGTAGAGATATCCCCCAATAGATGGTGTCCTCATAGGACCACAAAGGACCACATACATCACTATGTAATTTCTTAATAGCTCTCATAGATCCATCCTTTGGAAATGATGCTTGATGCATTTTACCAAGAATACACCCCTCACATACATGTCTAGTAGGGGTCTCAAGAGTTGGCAACTCAGACACCATATCATGCCTTTGAAGGCGTAACAAACTGCCATAATTCAGATGGCCAACTCGTGCATGCCATAATTCTGCATCACTCATAGCACGAGTCGTAAAGATTGAGCAAGCATCATGCTGCAACTTCTCAAATACATCCATCTTGTATAGGCCATGAAATAAGGTACCTGAGGCAATGATAGAATAACCATCATTTCTATCTTGAACTGTACATCTGTCATCCACAAATTTCACCGTCAAGCCTCACAAGGCTAAGGCTGAAACTGATAGCAAGTTCTTCTTAATGCCTGGCACATCTAAAACTTTCGAAAGAGTAAATGCGCCCCCATTTGCTGCTGCTGTAGTGACACAACTCTCCCAACTCCTTTGACAGGATATGAGGAACCATTTGCACATGTGATGGTTCCTGCACTTGGGACAGATTCGAGAGATGAGAACAAACCTTTTTGTGAAGTAATGTGCTTACTAGCACCACTGTCAAAGTACCAAGCATCTGATTCTACCACTGACGCATACATCATGACAGAAGGGTCATAACTGCAATGCACAATCCATGCCCAATCATCTTGAGCAAAACTTATAGATTCCTTCTTCTCTATACTTGGTGCAGATGCATCAGCCATAGCCATGCTTGATTCTTTCTTTTTCTCCTTCTCTAGCCTTTTCTTGCACTCATGTATGTAGTGCCTTGGTTTCCTGCAATAGTGACACTTGCCCTTCTTTTTAGGCTTATGACCTTCTTTCTTTGCATCCTTACCTGAGGATTCTGATTTTGGCTTATAGCAACCATGCGAAGAAGCTTTACCTTTGCCTTTCTGATTAGCAACTCGCATATTAGATCTATTTTGCCTAGACTGCTCTTCTTGCAATAGTACTAAAACCAGCTCATTAAATGTAAGGGCATTTGGATTTCCCTTCATCATGCATCTAAGGGTAGAGGCAAAACTCTGATAAGAATCCGACAATGCATTGAGAATTATGGGCACCAATGTACTATCAGGTTATATCTCATCCACACTAGCAAGCTGCTCCTTAAAATCTTTGATCTTGGTCAAGAAGTTGTCCATTGGGTCTCCCTCAGTCATGTGCTCAGACTCCAACTATTTGTGCAGATATGCAACATGTGCTTCATTGCGCACCTGATATAACGCAACAAGTGGATCCCATGCCTGTTTTAAAGTCTTACATGACCGAATATGAGGAATAATGCTTCGCTTCACAGAAAGTGCAAGTAATGCATGTGCATCTCTTCCATCCCATATCGTTTGAGTAGCAGTGGGAGGAACTAGTGGTGCATGTGGAGGAGCCACATTTGTATCAAATTCTACTTCAGATGTACCTACAGCACCTGGTTGCACTAGTAGTTGTGAAACAGGACGAGTTTCACTACCACTGACTACATTCCAAAGGCCTTTAGCAATCAATATGTGCCTCATTATATAGGACCACAATAGGTAGTTAGTCCCATTAAGTTTATCCTCAGCAGACAACATGTTGAATACATCACTACTACTAGCCATGACTTTCTACCAAATGCAAAATCTTTCAACACTACTGCAAGTACTCAGTATTCACTAAATGCAACCTTGGATGACTGCCAAACTGATTAAATCACTTGTAAAGTGTATGAAAATTAACACAGAGTAGAGAATAAAGTGTTACTGGTGAAAGTATGATGGTCGATGTTGTTGAAGACACTGTAGATGGTGCTGCACATCAAATCTTTGCCACTACATAGCCCAAACACCCAAAATTGAGCAGAACCAATCTAAAATGATGCCTCTCTAGAATGTCTGCAGAAACCTTGTGGTGCCCAAAACGTGCCCGAAACGTGTCCGAATCGCACCGTGGACCCCGAAAATGTTGTATACTTTATATACGGCACACTACAGTATACACCTTCTTCTCCTAAGAGGGTATCTCAATTGGAGACAGAAAAATAGGGTTGTGAGGAGGGAGGCAGACTACTAGATCAAGTGTTAAGGAATCTCAGCAGCCTGTAGAAAACGAAAGGGCACCAGCAAATTTAGGGAAGAGAGAAGGTTATTTGGTTTTTTTTTTTCCTTTAGAGATAAGTAATAAAGTTCTAATGTAAAGTGAATCAAATAAGAGGCTTTTCACATTGGATTTCCTTTTGGGCTTAATCATTACCATTCAAATCTTTCACACTGGATTTCTTTTTGGGCTTAATCATTAACAGTCAAATCTGAGCCAAATCGTGTCCAAATTATTGTAAGGGAGTAAACACTAGTAAATGGAGATGAGCTTAATGAAGTGAGTGATGAAGAAGTCAAATCATGGATAAAAAAGAATAGAAAAGGCATGGCCATCATTAGGTTAAGTCTTGGGGATAACATCATTCATCATATCAGCAGGAGCATGCCAAAGAAGCTGGGATAAACGAGAAGGTATTTGGAGCTAGGGCAAAAAATTCAGAAATAAATATGAAAATACAATTCTATGAACTCGATATGGAGTTCAAAGGCTCATTTGTGGAGCATGTAGGAAAGATGAAGAGCATTATGATGCGGCTTGTAGGTATCAAGGCACCTGTGGATTAGAAAGATGCAATTGCAGCCTTAATCAAGAGCATGCCTCAAGAGTTCTCTTCAATGGTAACAACTCTTACTAATCTTCCAAATCTTACTCTTGAAAGTGTTGAATCTTCTTTGTTTGAAGAATATAAAAAACTAAAAGGTCCACAACAAAACTCAACAAATAGCAGGGAGACTACATTCTTTAACAAATACAATATCAAATGTAGCCATTGTGGAAGTATGGGGCATGTAGTGGCCAATGTCATCATCGAAATAAGCCCAAGCTTTGTATGTGATGCATGTGGCAAGGTAGGCCACCTTGAGAAGAATTATTGATCAAAGGAGAAGCAACAATGCAAATTGGTGGAAGCAACTCATGAGGATGCTCCATAAGAGCACCTTTTCTAGGTGTGATGATGATTTATGTCATGTCTTATGTTGATGTCAACCTTGGGATTGGGCAATCCTCAATGAAGATGTGCCCATATGTATGTGGATGTGATGATGTCTCTCTTCATAATGTCATGTCATGTTGATGTAATCACCTCTAGCATAAGTGATGTATGTATTTGTCTCCGTTAAGGGGGGGCAAATGTCATGTCTATGTATGTTACCTTACCTTCTTTGGGGATGAGACCCATTTGGGCACCAAGGGGGGGTGTTGAAATGTAGTGCATGTCATGTCATGTATGAGGCACATGTATGTGGAAGCAAGGTAGATGGAATCTAGGATGCTATGAAATTGAAATGGATGAAGTCTAAGGTTATTAGGAGATGTGAATGGATGAATGTAAAAGGAAATTAATGGTAAAAAAGAAGGCACATGGAAGGTGTAAGGGTGCACAAGACATGTGGGCATTTATGAACACATGGATGGCACAAGGGTGCATGGAGCATATGGATGACAGCTCTATGAGAGCTACAAATAGTTATATGCAAGCTCATTTTCAAATATATGCTAGTTGTGACTTTTTGATTAAACCTGCAATGAGCCCAAATCTGTCATATCAAATGACACGTGTAATTCAGCCTTGAAGGTTAAAGTCTTTTTCTTATTATTCTTATTAGGGCCTATGAGTAGCATGTCATTAACATATAAAATAATGACCAAAAAATAATATTTACTCCTCTTTACATAGAGGGTACTCTTAGTAGGAGTGCTGCAAAAACCATTTGTAGCATTTATCTTCTTAACTTGCATACTTTAGACTCGTATCCCTTCTCAACAAAACCATGTGGCTGAGATACATAAACCTCCTCATGCAAATCACCATTGAAGAAGGTATTTTTGATATCCAACTGATGTACATTCTAACCATGATGCATTGCTAAAGCAATAATACACCTGATCATAGTCATAATCATACGAGGCATGGGAGTGCTAAGGTCTTATCATAATCTATGATACGTTGCTAAGGCAATAATACACCTGATCATAGTCATACAAGACATGGGCGCGCTGTGGTCTTATCATAATCTATGCCCTTCTCCCCTAAGCATAACCCTTTGCAAAACAAGCCTTGCCTTGTAGCATTCAACACTACCATCAGCTTTATGCTTAAGCTTATATAAACCCACTTTGTACGAGTGGCCTTTTTACCATAAGGCAAATTTAATAAGGGGTGTGTTTTTTAGGATTAATCCTACATGGCCTGCATCATCATTTTCCCATGCTTTCTCAAAGGAAACCGGTTCCTCTTTATTGCATATATTGTCAATGAGAGCATGATCCACAAAAGAATAAGATGCATGATAAGAACCTATAGTGTCTTGATAGGTAAAGGAGTAGCTAATTTGTTGTCCCATAATGTCTGCACCAGCCATCTTGGCATACTCTTGAATGCCTATATGGCTACCCTTTCCTTATCCACTACATCATCCACAAATTGCCTCATTAATAGGCTGATCTTTGGGCTGAAATTTGAGATGATTTTTGGCCGGCATGTATTGATTTGCATCAACTTGTTAAGAATTCATTTGTGAAAAGATGTAGAGGAGGAGAGAGCTTGAGCTCTTACAAGCACACACACACTCACACAAACCCTAGAAGAGAACCCACAAGGTGAGGCTAAAAATTCTTATTCTTCTTTACACAACAAAAAGAGGTCTACAAAGAAGATAAAGTGACTAACACACATAATAGAGTATATACCAGCAGTTCATAATGTGAACATCTAAGAGGAGTGGGTAGATGTGGACTAATCGGTGTAGTCCAGTTGTAGAATCTCTAGCGCAGATATGTCAGTGCCAGCTACCAAATCCGATAGTGATGTAAATGTTGAACGGTCATGCAAGCGTCTCGTGTGAGTGTCAGCTCATGTTGAGCTCGACATCTCAACACTCCCCCTCAAGCTTAACTCCATCTCATAAACTCCAAGCATATCTCGAAATCTGCAGAGCTTCTCAGCTCCGAATGCCTTCGTGAAGATATTAGCGACCTAATTCTGTGTGCTAACACGTAGGCCAAGTCGATGTCACCTACCAAGACTCTCTCCCTAATGAAGTGGTAATGTACCTCAATGTGTTTCGTCTATGCATGAAAAATTGGGTTCCTGACCAACTGTATACTGTTAAGATTGTCACAATATATGACAAACTTTCTCTCCACATGCAACCCCAAATCAGCATGTAGCTTGCGTAACCAAGCTACCTCACACGCTGCCACCGCAACTCCTCTGTACTCGACAAGGCATTTGTGGGCTGCTTCTTGTTGCTCCATGTCACAGCAGTGCTCCCCAATGAAAACATAAATCCATTGGTAGATCTCCTGTCTGAGATGCTACCTGCCCAATCTGCATTTGTGTACCCATATAGCTCCATCTGATGTAAAAACCAACCTTTAAATGCAGCCACCACAATCACAACTCTCACAGTTGCCATCTTTGCAACCGGGGTAAATGTCTCCTCATAATCAGTCCCACGTGTCTGCGCATATCCTTTGGCTACCAATCTGTCCTTGTACCTGCTTATGCTACAATCACTATTATGTTTCACCTTATATACCCACTTACAGCCAATAGCTTTCTTGCCTTCAGGCAACGGCACCAAATCCCAAGTCTCATTTCCATACAATGCATCCATCTCCTCATTCATAGCTTTCTCCCAACACACATTTTCCATAGCCTCATCAAAACATGTGGGTTCTACAACGTGCACAACTTTTGCCATATACATAGTGATGTGCCACATAACCATCATAAGTCAACCTCTGCACAGGGTTTTTGACTCTTCCAGATCTTCGTAGCTTTGCATTCATGGATTTCATAGCCTTCTTCACACCATGTGTTCTCATTGCTTGAATCCTAAGCTCCTTGTGTCAAGTCTCATCTCTGAGCCACTAGAATCTCCATCAACAAGAGAATGCCCTGCAGAAATATCAGGCATACCAAGGGGCTCAACCACTTTCTCTTTGACTTTATGTGATATGACTATAAATCTCAATAAGACCCTCCTCATGAGCAATGGCAACCCAAATCTTAGTGGATAAATTTACTGGTGAAGGATTTCATACATGGCAAACAAAGGTTATGTATCTACTTAAGGGCATGTTTGATTGATTTGCTGCTCCTTGCTTAGCACATCTACTGCTGCTCATAGACGACATCCATGATAGTCCTAATTTTACGGTGAAGGTATTCTGTGTAGGTCGTCACAACAACCATGACAGTCATGTTTTGTGTAGGTCACATCAACCCTGATGTGCTTCACGCCACCCCTACAAGTCAGCCTGGATTGGACCTCACAATGCCACTTTGCTGTTGAGAAAGAATAGTGAGATCTTTTTTTTCAAAGAAAAGTGAGATCTTGTTTTTTTTCAAAGAAAAGTGAGATCTTTTTTTTCAAAGAAAAGTGAGATCTTGTTTTTTTTCAAAGAAAAGTGAGATCTATTTTTGAAAAAAAAGGGCAAAAAAGAAAAAGAAAAACATAAGGCGGTCTTGTAATATACAGATATCACGTCAAAAGAAAAACATAAGGCAATATACAAATATCACGCCAAAAACAAGAGGACGTCTCACTGTGTGCACCTAGCAACGCAATCATGTTGCCCACCAGCTCAAACAGGCATCGCCCGCCTGCTGTAGGCTTTCACCAAAACTCGTTGTTGACGCATTACCTCAGGCGAATCGTCAAGGTGTGTGCTCTCTTCCTCTCTTTCTCGCATCAAATTTCCTATCGGAAGTCTCTTGGTTAAAAAACACAATTTTTATGATCACAAAAGGCCATCGTCGGGCAAGTTAATGAAAATCTTTATATCTGAGAGAGGGTCTTTATATCTGAGAGTAACAAGGGCATTAACAATAATAACAAATAGAAAACGTTTTTAGCAGCACCACAAGACACAGATCAGATTGGCATACATAATTTTTGTACAAGGCATATCACAACATGAACACACTAATGCTGGTACACCTGCCTGTGGGAGGGATCATTATTGCCCATCTACTTCTAGCCCATGGTGATCTTAAGTGCTTTTATCTCCGATGCGGGTTGTGCATCCTTGAACTTGATGATGAGGGGTGTTTCCTTTGTAGGGTCTCTAGTGACTCTCCACATTTTGAATTGTGATTTTTGCTCTAGATCCTTGATATTTTCCATAGGAGACGTCCTTCTAGTCTTCATGTTACCCTCGTGTAGGATTTTCTACTTCTTCTCCTTTCCACACAGAGAGAGAGAGAGAGAGAGAGAGAGAGAGAGAGAGAGAGAGAGAGATATTAAGCGTCTACTAAAGACCCAATGGGCCTATGAGACCAAAGTGGTACAATAATGTCCATGGCATATCTCATCATGGAATGGAAAATAAAACAGAATGAAAACATAAATATAGCTATCTCACTGGGGTGATACAAAACTGTCCATGGAAACTCGTCATGGAATACTAAGAACATAAAAACATGGGAGCAACATCAGCTCCGAGTAGATGGTATACCACTCTCCAAAATGTCATGGCCGAGAGGTCTCCCTCAGCTATGTCACGTGGAAGGTTAGCTCGATGGCGGTGGAGCATGTCCTGGATCTGGAGCTGATGAGGTGATCGTGGCCGACGGGGGGGTCGAGGGCGTCGGGCATGTTGGAGTGCAAAGGCTCGGTCCGAGGTAACTCCTCTCGGGCGAGGTAGGTCCAGAGCAGCCCGTGGAGGGTCCACAAGATCCACTATGTCGGTGTCCTCCACCTCCTGGGTCCGGAAGAAACTGGTGATGGTTGGCTGCTGAGGGAAGGGGTGGGGTGGCTGGGGCCTGTGTCTCAACGAGGTGTCCCTGTGTCTGCGGAGCTCAAGCAGGAAGAGGCCCAGGCAACGCTGGTCCTGGAAGTCAATGATCCTAGAGAGTGGACCAAATCCCTCACGAAATAGATAGTGAAACCTCCCGCGGATCTCATAGTATACTGGGCAGTGGCATATGTAATGCTCCTCCGTCTCAACCTCTGTGTGGCATAGTCGGTAGATCCTCTCCTCTCTGGGTGTCGGGCCGCTGTGACATGGTGCTCAAGGTGGTAAAACTGAGCTGGCGCAAGAAGGTCCTGTGATGATGGGAGATGGCCCGGATCTTCCTGTGGTGGCGTGGCCATGGGCAGGGGCCATGGGGTCTGGGGCGTCGAGCTCTGCATAACTCAGTGGCTTTGTCGAGTGTCACACCTCTCGGCCAAGCTCCTACATTAGCTTGTGGTGTGGGTATGATGGGTGGATCGGCCCTTGGAGTGCTGGTATGGAAGAAGTCGGTGAGAGCTCTCTGTGGTGGTCCTCGAGCAAGTTCAGCTGATCTGGATCTCACTTAGGACTCCCTGTGTCTACGGAGCTCTAGAAGAAAAAGTCCCAGGCATCTTTGATCTGGGAAGTCCATGATCCTGGAAAGTGGTCCGAACCCAGCTCGAAAGAGGCAGTGGAACCTCCCCCGAATCTCATAGTATACAGGGCATCGACAGATGTAATGGTCCTTTGTCTTGGGCTCTGTGTGACAGAGTTGGCATATCCTGTCCTCTGGTGCGGCCGCCCTGGGCCCGTATCTGGCAGTCTCCACTCTCAGCTGGTGGGACAAGGTGCGGATATGGCCGATCGCACATCTCACCCCAAAGGATAGGTGTATGACCATGTAGCATGGACGGATGATGAACCCATCCTCTGTTAGGCATAGGAGGTGATCTCTGTAGAAGGCAGTGGACGACTAGGTGAACTCCATGTCCTCTGAGTATCCAGTCTGACAATGTCCTTCCTGATAACCCTGTTCTGCTCTGTGCGGTTGAGAGCAAATGACGGGGCCTCTATGTTGTACTGGAAGGGGGGGAGTGCCTCCATCTGCATACTGTGCATGCCAAACCAAGTGCCTACCTGTGCATACCAGCACTCTGTATCTCCCTCAAGTGTCCACTGTCTCGAGGACTCCAGGGCTAGTCGGGGGTATCTATCAAGTGGAAGCTCCCATAGCCTATGCTAGTATGTCACTGTTTGGAATAGAGCCTCTGTCACTATCAGTGCAGCCCCCATCTCTGCCGGCACAATCTCATGTGGCATTGATGGTTTACTCCTAATCATGTGTGAGATCATCGCCACTAGGGGCCTCTCCATCGGCTTCCACCCATCATATACCTCCTCTGTATCTGTCTCAGCTGGCTCTCTCCTCTTTCTCCTCTTGTGGTATAAGCTAGGACCCTAGATGGGGGCACCATACAGTAGTGCAGGTGTAACTAGAGTATCAAGTAGCGAAAGCTTCGTCCTCAGTTCCTGAAACTGTATCTGTGAGCATTGCCTCTCTAGCGAGCCAAGGGCTGCTACTGAAAAGGTGGCAACCGCTCAATGTCTATCCCATGATGTGAGAACCACTGTAGCATCTGTGCATACCAAGATCCAGTGTGTCCAGCCTCGGCCAGGTGTCTGGCTGCCTCAAAAGCTCGGCGGGATAATCTCTCCGTGGGCATCTCCCTCATCCTGTATATAAAGGAGATCGTTTGGAACAATGCCTCCACTACCATAGGTGGTGCAGCAAACTCAGCTCGAACAATGTCGTGCGGGACGGATGGTTTGCTACGTATCATCCTCGAGAGCATCAAGATCTGTGGTCTCTCCAGCTGTACCCATGTGGAGGTTGCAAGCCCTGGTGCCCAAACCGCTGCTGCATACATCAAGGCTGGCGTCACTAATGTATCAAAGAGCCACCCCTTCGTGCGGGGTTCCTGAAAATGTGCCTGATGACACTGACGCTCAAGGCCAGCAAGAGCTGCATACCCCGGTCCCCCAGGTCACTCTGTCTCGGACTGCCTGAGCCATGGAGAAGCATCCAGCTAAGCTAGTAAATGTGATGCCAAGGTAAACATAAGAGCTCACCACCTCGACCCACCCTCCTGCTAATGTGAGAGTAGTGTGGCTCCTGACTGCGGGTGAAGTGTGGAAGATCATAACCTTGGTTTTCCCAAGGTTCACTGTGAGCCCCTGCTGTGCGCAGAAGTCATCAAGAGCCACAAGGTGTCTTTGAAGCCCAACCTGCGTGTCGGATACCAAGACGATGTCATTAGCATAAAGCATAACATGGACAGTAATACCTGATAGCTCAACCCCAGAGCCTCCTCCCTGTGTGATGTAATCGACCACCTCATCAATATAGAGCCCAAAGAGCGTGGGGGAGAGCGGGCACCCCTGCTTCACACCAATGGTGCTAGCAACTGTGTCGGACAAGCCTCCTGGGCATCGGACTCTCCCAAAGACCTGCTCATATAGCCTGTATATGCCCCACATCATGTCTGAAGGTATGCCTAGTGTCTGTAGTCGCTGAAAGAGGCGCTCTCTGGGCACAGTATCAATTGCCTTGCGGAAATCCACAAAGCAACAATAGAGCCGTTGCCTCCGTGCCTTGGCTTGATCAATCAGGCACCTCAATGTAAAAATGTGGTCGGAAGGCTCGACGGAAGCCTGCCTGGCCTGCTGCTCTCAATCCCCCAACCTCTGCATAAGTGCTCAGCTCTGCCTCCAAAACTACCCTGTATAGTTTGGCCAATATATGGCCAATCATAATGGTCCTGTAGTTCCCGGGGTCTAGTACATCTCCCGCTTTATGGATCGGCACAATATCGTCCACTCAGCCGGAAACCCCTCTGACAGAGCTCTGTTGAAGAGATGAGCAAGAAATGGTGCCAATGTATCAATAGCATAGATGAGATGCTCTCCCTGTAATCCTGTATGATCCGTCGCCCGTCCATGTTGGAGGCCCGTCCATGTTGGAGTCGGCATATGGCCCTCCTAACCATAGGTGGGGTGAAGAAGGTGGAGACTGTGGAGCATGGCTCTGTGGGCTGTGGTATAGGGGGCTGTGTAGGCACATCATAAAGTCTCTCTGCATATGTCTGCCAGGTCTGAGGATCGGCAATAGGTGTGGGAGGACGGGGCTCTTTGAGTCTCCTCCAAGCAGCAGCAGCATCTCTGCTCATGAGCATGTGATATGTGTCCCAGTACTGAACCTCCTCATAAGCTCGCCGCTTACGGCGGGTGAGAGTATGCATCCTCCTACCTGCCTGCCTCTGGGTGATCTCCCCGCGAGCCCTCTGCACTCGGAGACTGCGGTAAAGATTTCTGCACTCATCATCATACCATCGGTTCTGGGGCATGCTCCCAGATGTAGGTGGCCGTCCTGTCTGTATGTGGTATGGGAAACTCCTCGCGGCTGCGGAGTGCAGTACATGTGAGAGCTGGGAGGTGAGCATGGCCATGGGTGCCGATGGATCTAAGGCAAATAGCTGATCATGAACATGATAGTCGTACACCTCGGCTAGGTCTTGAGTGAAGTGAAAAATAGTGCGTGGTGGCTGTATGATGGGTGGGTGGGTCTCCAGTAAGCTCTTGAAAGTGAGGGATAGGTATGTATGATCCGCCCCAATGGGGCATGGTGGTACGGTGAAGTGAGACACCATATCTGTTGCCTCCCGGGATCCCATCACATAATCCACTGTACTACTGCCACCTCCCACTGGAAAGCAAGTCAACCCACCTGAATCTGGCCACTGAGTCATCCCGTTATAAATAACGAGATGGTGTCGGGCCCCAAGCTCCAGCAAATGTTGCCCATATCCAGTGCTGTCAGCTCCTCCATCAGCGGAGATCCGAGTGGTCCTTGTATCCTCTGTAGCTAGCGGCTCTAGTCTCAAGGGATCCTCAAAGTCATAGATCTCGCACTGTCTACTTTCCTCCGAAGGGGTCATGGTTTGCCACCACCGAGGAGCCGGGTGGAGGAGAGGCTAGTGAGTCTCCATACTCTGTCTTATCTAAGGAGATCTTACACTATTCGACACTGGGAGAAGTCTTCTTGACCTATGAGACCAAAAAGGTTACAACAATTGGTGGATCTGATACAATGTCTGTGTAAGAAAAGCTAAAAACAACTAAACAACTAACTGAAACTGAAACAACTATGAGGAAAAGTACGATACTAGGAGCTCCTAATGGATAACATCTGGGAGGAAAACTCCAACAACAAAGGTAAGCATCATACACATCACTATCCAAAGATGTCTCTCATTGGTCGATGGCGGATATCCTCAATGTCCTCCATGGTGAGTACTTTGACTGGACGTCTCCCATGCCGTGCTAGTATGGTCTTGATCCTCTGTTGTAGTCTCCGCCGGTGCCGAGATGGGCCTCTCATCTTGGGGCGCCTGGACCGCCCCAGTTCTATAGCCCGATCAATTAGTGTACCTCTGGTGCGGCTATACTATGGGGCTAGCTGCAATGCCTGTTGGCCTGATTGCTCAATCTCTGGTCGAAAGAAGTCTGTAATCTGCCTCTGTAGGTGTCTCTCCCTCTCTGATCCCCTCCCTCTCAAGAGACCCTCTCTATGTCTACGCAGCTCCAACAAGTATAATCCGAGGCATCTCTGATCTTGGTATCTCATTACTCTAGAAAGTGGTCCAAAACCCTCTCTAAACAGGCAGTGAAAACGGCCTCGTATCGCATAATATACTGGACAGTGATATATGTAATGTAACTCTGTCTCTGGCTCCATCTGGCACAGCTGACAAATCTTGGCCTCAGCTGGTACTCCTTTGAATTTGCCAGTCTCAATCTCTAGCTGGTGTGAGGATGTGCGCATCTGACCAATAGCACACCGTACCCCATGAGAAAGATGAGTATCCATGTAGCTGGGTCTAATCACAAACCCATCCTCCGTGAGCTGGAGAAGATAATCTCTATAGAAAGCCATCTTCGTACCTAGCTCGTGTGTCGGCTGTATCCATGTCCTCCTAGTGTCCAGCTGAGTCAAGTCCTACCTGATAAGTCTGGTAATCTCTACCCGTGTGAGAGAGAGGGAGGGTGCATCCAGGGAGTACTGAAATGGAGGTAGCCTGTCCATACTAAAGCCATGCAGTTGGAACCAAGCTGTCATCTGTGCATACCAACATGATCCGTCTCCCTGTGATGCCAACTGTCGTGAAGACTCCAGGGCTAAGCGAGCATATCTGTCTCTAGGGAGAGCCCAAGTGCTATGTATAAAGGAGACTGATCGAGTGAGTGCCTCTACTACCAATGGGGGGGGTAGCCATCTCTGCACGGATAATATCATGTGGAGGCCTTGGCCCTAATCATCCGGGAAATCATAGAAACCAAAGGCCTCTCCATACGTCTCCATCCATCAGTGCTACCAGCTCGGCTGTGGTGATCCACTGAGGGTCCCCATATCTCCACTCCATACAGCATGGCTGAAGTGACCAAAGTGTCAAAGAGCCAGAGCTTTGTTCGAGGTTCCTGAAACTGAACCTGCGAACACATCCTCTCTAGTCTCCCCAATGCTGCATAAGCTCTGGTCAATCTGGTCTCCGCTGCTCTCCTCAAGGAAAATAGTGGGCCACTAAAAACCACACCAAGGTAAGTATATGCATCTGTATACTCCACTGTCTCCTAACCATATGTAAAGGTGGGTACTGACCTCCTAACCCACTGTGCTGTGGTGTTAAACACCATCACCTTGGTTTTACCAAGGTTAACAGACAATCCAATGTCCTGTGCAAACGTGTGCAATGCATCCAAATGACGCTGCATCCCCTCTGGAGAATGTGAGATCAGCACAATATCATCAGCATACAATAACAGCGGAATCCATGTCCCTGTTAGCTGTGCTCCTCTGTCACCCTCCCACTCTACATAGTCCGAAACCTCATCCACATACATCCCAAATAAGGTGGGAGAAAGGGGGCAGCCCTGTTTCACCCCAATAGTGGAGTGAACCATCTCAGATATACCCTGAGTAGTACGTACCTGCCCCACCTGTATAAAGCCATGATTCCCCAAATCAGCTCTGTGGGCACTCCCATCTCCTGTAGTCTACGCATCAGTCTGGCTCTCGGTTGTCACGATTGTGACGTGTTTATATATCAGATTCTCTCTTCATTGCTGATTACTGTTGCAGATGCAAAGAGTTACCAGCCAAAGGGAACCCCTACCCTCGACTGGTTGCGACTCTTCGTCAAAGGATGTACCTCTTCATCGAATAGCCACATCTCTTCGACGAATAGTTGTACCCCTTAATGAATGGTTGTGCCTCTACATCGACTAGACACATCCCTTAGCCTAAAAGTTGTACCCTTTCGTCTAAGGTCATGTCCTTTCATCAAAGGACATGCCTCTTCAAATGTGTCTCTTCATCTCTTATATAAGAGACCTATTGTACTCAGTTTAATAACAACAAGTCAATTCAATCTTGTCTCAAGTGTTCTCCTGAAGGTTCTTGTTCTAAGTTAATTACTTGAGTAGTAATTAGTACACAATATGCAGGATTAACCACATAATCCTCACAGTGGTATCAGAGCAAATTTTTTTCCTACCCGTGGGTTGTGAAGCCCTCACCCTCTCCGCGGCACTCCCTCATCCACCTCTCCTCTCGGTGTTGTATGGAAGAAGCAGAGCGATGGCGGACTTGGCGTGAATCTTTGCTTGTAGTAATGTAAACAAGTACACAAGGTCTCACACCCGTATACACGTGTTGTGTGTATAGCAGAGAGGGACCCCCTGCAGTATTTCCGGAATGCCCCCCCTCCCTGCTGCCGGTGGCGTTCCCAACATGGCAGGAACTGCCCCCTTCGCTGCTGACTATGGAGCCCCCCTCTCTTCGCCTTGGTTGCTGCCAACCGGCGCTCTTGTTTGCTGAGCGTGGCTGCCTACTATATGCTGAGCGTGGCGACGTGTCACCTCCTACTTTGTGTGCTACTGGTTCAACACTGTTCGCAGCACGTTCAACACTGTTCGCAGCAACCCATTCGACGATTCAGCCTTCGTAGCGCCGCACCCCTACAATCGGCGAAACGGCGAAGCGTCAACTTTTCAACCAAAAAAAAAAACACGCCTTATGAGTTAAGGCTCATACACTTAAGCCTTTTTTAAATCCACGTGGCTTTACCAGCCACGTGAGCAGTCGGGCGCCAGCACCCAACGGCCGCCAGCGCCAGGACACCCGCCGCCAGCTACCAGCGCAAGGAAACCAGCCGACCAGCGCTTATTAAAAAAAAAAAACAAAGGAGTACCCCACGGCCAGCGATCAGCACAAGCTTTTAAAAAAAAAAGAAAAACCAATGGGCGTGCGCTAATGTGAACCGGCACCCCCCTTTCCGTTGGCGATTCGGCAACCCCAGGAAGCAGCCCTCTTCATGTATGCCCCTCTTGTCTTGGCAATGACTTTCTTGGCATGTAGGGCTTCCACCAAACCCTGCAGTGCAGAATTTTGTTGCTGACCAAAAATTACAACAAGCATAAAGTGTTGAAAGTGGCCTCAAATCCTCATTTTCTTCACCGATTTTCCTTCTCGGGCATGAAATGAAGGCATTTCAACCACTCTTGAAGCCTTCTCTGGCTACTTTTTCGTCACACTTGATCCATGGTGAGCCAAAGCCTCCTCAAGCTCCCGACAAGCAACTTCTCGGCGTACAACACCCACAACAGGTTTCTTGTCCTCAGCACAGTTCTGTGGAGACCACCAGACATGAAATACCTTCGTTCGAGCCTCTGCATGCTCGTCGCAAACATTCTCAATATTACAACAGTTATGAGAAAGATCCATCTTTGAATCACTATCAGCAGAAGCCAAAGCAGCAATATGAAGCTTTCAGAAGATCTCCCCTTGAAGAGTCATCAATCTCTTCGAAGTGGGCTCACACAGTGGCACATATTTCCGACCCTAGTCGAGTACTCGGTCGTGAATGCCGCAACGCTGGACAAGTTCCCCCTTGCGAGCCATGCCATGCTCCTCCTACTCTGGAAGCCTTAATACCCGCTGATAAAGCTGACGATTCAAGAGGTTCTGGTTCATGTGTGGCCTCCCAAATGCACACAACTTCTTTGGCTGTGGTCCAGGCAAAAACAAAAGCCTCGTCACCGCTCGTGCAAAACGAAGTCTTTGTCTCTGACCAGATACCGGACGCCGTGGTGAATGATGATTCTTCTTCAAAAATGAAGACTCCAGTTCTTACCTTCAGTGGTGCAAAGGATAAATGAGATGCAGACTCTTGCAGCATGACTTCAGTCGTTACAAATAAATCTTTGGACATAACTTGTCCCGAGAACAACTTTCTGAGCAAAGAAAAGCATATGGAAGATATTTCTTCTCAACCTACGACAACACTTGAAGACTTTTGTGTTCCAGAAAAATCAGTGGAATCCCTTTCAGACATCCAACAGGTGGTTGTCGCCTCTCAGCCGGAAAGCGTGGTGACACAATCAGATAATTTACCAATAGTTTCACTTGAAGCAGATAAAGATTCAGTCTTTTCTTGGACAAAGCTCGAAGTTACCAATGATGTTAATAAAAGAGTTCCAGATATGATTCTCATACTTTCGGTAAAGATGAGACAAGTTGCAGATGCAGTTAATATTCAGTTTGGTATATGCAAGATTGTTATGGTCAACAATAATGCCATGACATGGGATCTAGCAGCTAGAGCTTTGGATGCAGAAGCAATTCAATCATTTCCCTTCTTCCAGAGTCTCAACAACTATCCCTGGGTTTTATTTTAAATGGGAGGGAATGTCACGATTGTGACGTGTTTATATATCAGATTCTCTCTTCATTGCTGATTACTGTTGCAGATGCAAAGAGTTACCAGCCAAAGGGAACCCCTACCCTCGACTGGTTGCGACTCTTCGTCAAAGGATGTACCTCTTCATCGAATAGCCACATCTCTTCGACGAATAGTTGTACCCCTTAATGAATGGTTGTGCCTCTACATCGACTAGACACATCCCTTAGCCTAAAAGTTGTACCCTTTCGTCTAAGGTCATGTCCTTTCATCAAAGGACATGCCTCTTCAAATGTGTCTCTTCATCTCTTATATAAGAGACCTATTGTACTCAGTTTAATAACAACAAGTCAATTCAATCTTGTCTCAAGTGTTCTCCTGAAGGTTCTTGTTCTAAGTTAATTACTTGAGTAGTAATTAGTACACAATATGCAGGATTAACCACATAATCCTCACATCGGTACTGTGCCAAAAGCTTTGCGGAAATCCACAAAGCAACAATAAATCCTCCTGCCATATAATCTGCCCTCGTCAATAATAGCTCTGAGTGTCAAGATATGGTCAAGAGTGGAGAAACCTCTCCTGAACCCTGCCTGCCCTGATGCACCTATGCCCTCTCTCTTTGCCCATCTACTCAACTCTTGCTCAAGAATAGATGCATATAATCTAGCCAATGTGTGACCAATCATGATGGTACGATAATTCCCAGGAAGCATGGGATCCCCTAACTTGAAGATAGGCACAATCGTGGACATATTCCAAGTCTCAGGAAAACCCTCACACATGGCTTGGTTAAACATCATAGCACTAAGCTCTGCAAGCATATCTCTGGCATGAATAAAGTGCTCTGCTACCAAACCATCATGATCATATGCTCTCCCAGTCCTCATCCTGTCAATAGCTTTCCTTACCATCTCAGCAGTAAAGAAAGCACATGTCTTTGGGCATGGCTTTGATGGGTCTGGCAGGGGTGGCTGTCCTGGTGCTGTGTACAGGGATGCTGCATACTCACCCCAAATCTCTGTGGAGGTAATGGCTGGTGATGGTGAATGCTCATGGAATAGTCTCCATGCCTCGCCTGAGTCCTGACTCATAAATAATTGATACAAATCCCTCTCTAACTGAGCAAGATAAGCCCTCTTCTTCCGTCGCACTAGGTGCCGGAAGGTAATCCGTGACTGTCTGTGAGTGGTAACACCCATGAGCACCTCTCTCTGTAATCTGATCCTCGTCTCTCTGCACTCCTCATCATACCAACTGTTCTGGGGCATGTTCCCAGATCGTCTCCGTGTAGGTTGACTATGGGGATATGCCTCTGATGCTGCAGCATGAAGCGTCTCTATCAATATCTGAGTGAGCTCATCTAATGGCCGTCCCGGCTCCTCGGCACATAAGCGTTTGTATATCTCATCCGTGTACACGGTGTCAGTCTCCCTCGTAAAGGTAAAACGAGTGTGTGTGGAGACCTGTCCCAATGGAGCGGTGCTGAACTGAAATGTGAGAGTGAAGGACAAGATAGCATGATCCACTGCTATTCCAACCGGCCTAGTGCCTACCATAAAATCCTGAAAAGAGGGAATGAGACTGGGCTGAGCCATAACATAGTCCACTGTACTAGCACCATGCCGATGTGGAAAGCTAGTGAAACCGCCCGATGTCGGAAATCTCTGTAGGCCATTCAGGATGGCCAATCCATGTGCAGTCCCCATGTCTATCAAATACCGCTCATACATTGTATGTTCCTCATCCTGTGAGAGTCTAGATAGGCCCATATCCCTAACATCAAGCTCCCTCAACATCTCCTCTGAGGTATCATAAAATAGTGTCTGGTTATGGGCGGTCCTGGCATTGAAGTCCCCCAAGAGAATGATGTCACCATCCCTGGAGAATTCCCAAATGTCATCATCCAAAATAGAAAAGGGAGACTGACCGCTAGGTGATGCATACACTGATGTACTAAGAGCAAAATAGCATATAGCAATGTAGAGATATCTGCCCGTCTCTGCCCTCAGACTAACCCACATGTACCTAGCTTGCTCATCTCTGCGGACTATATGTATCAGTGGCTGTAGCTCCTCTCTAAACAATACTGCCACTCCTCCTGAGCCCCGTCCTCTATGCTCTGAACGAGTCTCCTGTCTACAAGCTGTCTCCCATTGGTATCCTCTAACATGTGGCATGGACTGTCCAAGAGCCTGATGCGTCTCACAGTAGAAGATGATGTCCCTCCCAGTGAAACTATCCTCAAAAGCCCCTACATCAAGGCGTAGAGATCCATTACAATTCCAAGTAGCAACTTTGAGTGTAGTCCCATAGGTCTCGTGCCGTCATGAAGAGCGCCTCTCCATAATCACCACTCTACCATCTCTATAGAAGGCCACTTTCCCTTTCTCTCGGGCTGCCCTTATCTCGGGCATAACTTCTTTCATGTGGGCAAGTTGCGAGAGTGTGAGGTCATCTCCAAGAAATATTCCCGTCTTCTTGAGTGTAGGACGTCTATTTCATAGATCCAAAGGGTTTATGAGACCAAAAGTTAAAACATGTGATTCATGGGTAGACTGAAGGCCCAAAAGCATGAAAATAGGACTTGCGTACTGCAAGCCCTGCATGTACAATGAAATTGGTAAATTCAATCATGTGTTATCCTCCCCATAGATAGAGTACATAGTATCAATGTCCACCGCCGTGTTGTTGCCTCTGTATGGCGCTTGAGCATGTCTCCAACCTGGAGCTGATGGGAACAGGGTCTGGATCTTGGCCCTTGGGGTGGGGATGTTTGGCTTTCTAGAGGGACTAAAGGGTTCAGATCTTGGGGTGGGGACGTTTGGTTGTGTGTGTGTGTGTGTGTGTGTCTTGTGACTTCACGCGTATGCAGACCCATGGTAAGATGCACTTTCATGTTGAGATCTAGTTTGCCATCCATGATTTGTCAGCACCTTATGGCACTGCCACAGTTGGGGATTTATAATATTCCTCTAGTGGGGGCCAAAGAAGTCTGAAATGGAGGTTGTAGTATCATGCTGATCCCACCTCCCTGCATATTGTCAGAATATGCAGCGGAGATGATGACCAAATCTGGGAACACAAGAGCAAAAACGCAGGCAGAAAAAACAGCACAAAAAGAGAGAGATGTAGGCGTGTAACTCTGCTCTGATATACACAAGAAGATCCCGAATATGATACAAATGAGGTATGGGGGCTGAGGACATATATATACCTCCCATAGAGGGCAGTCGGCCAGCAACAGAAAAGCCCACGACTGCTGAATATGTCCCACGACTGCATAAATGCAGTCGGCCAGCTATCTGGTGCCAAAACCTGATCAAAATCAGTCGGCCAGCAGCAAGAGTGCCCACGACTGATAAACATCCAGTCGGCCAGCACTGTACTGCTCTTGGCACCCTCTGGCAGCCCTCCCAAGCCTCAGAAAAAATGGGAAAAAATGGGGGAAAAATACGGAGAGTGGGGAAAAATGGAAAAACACCTCATAAGGGCGGGCACACCCACAACAAAGGCCCTGGTGTATAAAACTAGACAGGAGATGACTTCTAACACCCCCTCTCAGCTCCTGGCTGTGTAACCAACCACTGGGAGCTGGGGTGCCGCCTGAGCAAATCCTGAGAGCGACTTCGTGAAGAGGTCCACCGTACTGTCCTCCGTCGAACAGAACTCCAGCAAGATGTCATCAGCAACAATCTGTTCACGAACAAAGTGCCTCTGGATGACCAAGGGTTCCTCCAATGGAAGCCCAAACCTGCCATGCAACCTCCTCCTGCTGCTCCGTAGAACTACTCCTGGGCCTGAAGTAGATCCCCTCGTGTCCGGATCTCCTCCCCAAACCGAGTCACTCCAACCGTGGAGTCGGACTCCATCCAACAATCCCCCTCCTGTGTACAAGAGTCCATGATCCTTCGCATGCCGCAGAAACCACAGGAAACGCGATCCTGCCTCACAAAGAGACATCTGCAACAATGAGCTCAACTGCCTCATCAGGAAGCTCCCGTCCAATCCGGTATCCATCAACCAGATCAATGAACCATCCAGCTTCTGAGTCACAGAGACATCACATTGCTCACAAGGATCAACACCTGTTACGGTGCATAAACAAGTCCTGGAAACCTGATGAAACCTGTCAACCACCCCCTCTGAATCCGGAACCACAAAGCCTGGAGAAACCACCTCCTTCTGCAAGCAAACACCTGTCACCTGCCTGGCTTTCCGAAAGGTCCCCGTGGAAAGAACATCCTGAACTACTGGAAGTTCTATGTCCCGAACACGACGAGACATCAGAGCATAAGTGACCTGTTCAGCTTCCTCTGACTCACGAACACAAGAACTACCAACCTCAGTACTGGAAAGTTCCTGCCAACTGCTGCCATCTACTGGCAAGCTATCCACCATCTGGTCCCGGAAAGCCCGCACCTGCAGCGTATCCACACCTGAGTAGCTATTACCATACTGCCACTCATCACAATCTTGAGGACCTGGGAGAGAGAGTGCTGAAAGCCTGTAGACTCCATTCTCCACTCCACCTTCCCAAACCACTTGGCCTGTTGCTTTGTCCCGGAGAGCAACAAAATGCTCATCAAACTCCACCCGTACGCCAGTCTTGCAAACCTGATGCACTGACAACAGATGAAAACCAAGTGCCGGAACATACAACACCTGGGAGGAATGCTTCCCCCCTCTGCCATCGGGAACTATCTCCATCCTGCCCTCACTGTGAACTGGGATAGTGGACGTATCCCCAGTAAGAATATGACCAGAAAGCCTGCAGAGATCCTGTAAACCGGAACGGGAAGGAGTCATGTGCCTGGAAGCACCACTATCGAGAATCCACTCCCGAGTATCCGTTGCGGAGAGTCCTCCAATCTCCTCCCTGCCTGAAGAAAATGAAGCATCGGTGTCCATCACCTCCAGGTGCACAAAAGCCGGAGTCTTCATGATTGCTGAGGAGTCTTCACCCTTCTCGGTCTTCCGCTTGGGACACTGCCTCCAGTAGTGGCCTTTCTCGCCACAATCATTACAGGTCCTCTCTGCCTTCAGTTTCTCGCGGTCACTAACGGACATCTTCTCAGAAGACTTCTCCGACGAAGCCTTCCCCTTGCCCGTGTTACGGCCTTTCGACCGTTGGCCAGTAAAGGCCTCCGAACCTCCACCCTGAGTAGGGTTCGTGAATCGTTCCTCCTGGTCCAAGACCATGGGCACAAGCTCCTCCCACGTGATGGTGCTGAGCCTGCCACTGGTAATCAACGACGAGTAGAATGCTGAGTACGAAGAGGGCAAATGTGACAGCAACGTTATGGCCATGTCCTCTGACGATATCTCCTTCCCAGCTTGGAGAACTTCCTGCTGAAGAGCCTGCAGCTTGTTAATATGCTCCCGCATCGTCGACGACTTTGCAGGGCTCATAACCCGCATCTGTACTTCCAAAGAAATCCTCTTCATGGGTGATACCCTGTTGTACAGAGAAGCCAAATGCTGCCATATACCTCTGGCCAGCGTCATGTGCTTTACATGATTGATTACCTGTGGTGTGCAGTTGAGGAAAATAAACGAACGGACCCTGGCGTTGACGCGATCCCACATCTGCGTCTGGGCCTCCCGGTCCTTTCGGGTTGACGGTAACTCCCCTTCCTCTACTTCCGGCCGTGGAACACCAACAACGACAAAATCGGCGAGGTCGTAAGACTCCAGAACGGATTCCATCATCACCTTCCATATGCCGTAGTTGCTCCCGTCCAACTGACGGTCCACCGGGAACGTGGGGAGTGTCGGGATCTTCACATGTCTCTCGGCCATCTCTAACAGATCTGCCATAGCGGGGATGTACTCTGAAAAGGGTGGGTGGGTGGGAACAAAGAAGAACTGATACCTGCAAGTGGCTGTCCAGCAAATCAGCCCGCCTTCCTCTTGCTTCTCCTCTTCCCGAACAGTCCAAAACAGTCCACCAATCAGCCACAAAACAGCCCCCTCTTGCTCACACAAATCCCAAGACCTATCTAGAGCCTAGGCTCTGATACCATGTCAGAATATGCAGCGGAGATGATGACCAAATCTGGGAACACAAGAGCAAAAACGCAGGCAGAAAAAACAGCACAAAAAGAGAGAGATGTAGGCGTGTAACTCTGCTCTGATATACACAAGAAGATCCCGAATATGATACAAATGAGGTATGGGGGCTGAGGACATATATATACCTCCCATAGAGGGCAGTCGGCCAGCAACAGAAAAGCCCACGACTGCTGAATATGTCCCACGACTGCATAAATGCAGTCGGCCAGCTATCTGGTGCCAAAACCTGATCAAAATCAGTCGGCCAGCAGCAAGAGTGCCCACGACTGATAAACATCCAGTCGGCCAGCACTGTACTGCTCTTGGCACCCTCTGGCAGCCCTCCCAAGCCTCAGAAAAAATGGGAAAAAATGGGGGAAAAATACGGAGAGTGGGGAAAAATGGAAAAACACCTCATAAGGGCGGGCACACCCACAACAAAGGCCCTGGTGTATAAAACTAGACAGGAGATGACTTCTAACACATATAGCCTCATCAAGGTGCTTGTATGGTGGTGCAGCTCTAGCAAATACATTACATGTGAAAGAGGACAAAACCCCTTTTTGAAGAGGCACTGAAATCTCTCTCTTATCTTGTAATAAACTAGACATCTGAATGATAATTTTCCTCCATCTCTATCTCCCCAGTTGTGCATAGTTGGCATATCTGCGCCTCCCGTGGGATGCCCTCTGCTTTCCTTGCCTCTATCTCAGAGATGATGGGAGAATGCCCTCAGCTGTGACTGATGGCAATCCCCATGTCATGAGATGTGTCTAGAAAGAGTTATTTCATTAACCCGTCCTCTGTACCTCTCAAAATGTAACAGGTGGAAGCTTCGGGGGAGATCGATAACTTCAATGCTCAGAAATCAGCACACTTTTCGCGACGGAATTAACGCACAAAACTGAATAAAGATGTGCAGAAAATAGAGAGAGAGGGAGAGAGGAGAGGACACAGTATTGGGTCCCAAATACCCTCTGTAGGGCCCCCACCACGAACGGTGTATTTGCTTTATTAGAATGATGTAAATCTGAAAGAAAATACAGAAATCTTGACCTTTCTTGGCTGAGAAATCTTTGCCCTTGACATGCAGTCCTTCACCCCTTTGCGTTAGCAACTTCTTGGCTGTCCTGGCCCTTGTTTGCTTGAGCACTTGGTGAATTATGAGATAACACAAATGGTTTATGGCTCTCCTATTTATACTACTCCTATTAAGCAGTCGGCCAGCTCTAAATCCAGGTTGCCAGCAATATTCTGTCCCACGACTGTAAATGCAGCATTAAACGCTAGAAAATTCTCATTAATTGCTGCGCACTCTCTCATGGCTGGCTGGGCATTAGGCGCCTGTGCAAAGTGTTAGAATATGTAGCGGAAATGATAACCAAACTTGGGTAGACAAGAGCAAGTAGACTGTAGAAAATAATCAGCACAAGAAACACAGAGAGGTGTGTGTAAACTCTTCTCTATACACAAGATCCCGGAAATACTGAATGAGAAAGTGGAGGAGGATGAGGGGCAATATATACAAACCCATGAGGGCAGTCGGCCAGCTCTAGAAAGTGCCCACGACTGTGTAAAATGTCCATGACTGCTGAAAATAGCAGTCGGCCAGCTACAGATGCCTACGCCTGAGCAGATTAAGTCGGCCAGCACTCCTACAGCCCACGACTGATGCAGATGCAGTCGGCCAGCTTCAGAGTGCTCCTGGCATCACCTGGCAGCCCTCCAGCCACTAGGAAAAAATGGGAAAAAATAGGGAAAAAATACGGGGAGTGTGGAAAAATGATATACGGGCGGGCACACCTACAACAGAGGCCCTGGTGTATACAAATAGACAGGAGATGACTTCTAACACCCCCTCTCAGCTCCTGGCTGTGTAACCAACCCCAGGGAGCTGGAGTGCCGCCTGAGCGTAGCCTGAGGTAGAGACTTCGTGAAGAGGTCCGCCGCATTGTCCTCCGTCGAACAATAAAGTAGCAAGATGTCACCTGCCAAGATCTTCTCACGTACAAAGTGATACTGTATCTCTATATGCTTGGTCCGGGCATGGAAAACCGGGTTCCGAGCAATAGCTATACAACTCTGGTTATCACATTGGATGACTGTGGGCTCCCTCTGTGGAAACCCCATCTCGCCTAGCAGCCTCCGCAGCCATACAACCTCACAAGCAGCACCACAAGCAGCCCGATACTCTGCCTCTGTCGAAGAAAGGGCAATAGTTGGCTGCTTCTTGCTGCTCCAAGAAACCGCTCCTGAGCCGAGGGTAAAAGTGTATCCTGAAGTAGACCTCCTCGTGTCTGGATCTCCTCCCCAATCTGAGTCACTCCAACCTTGGAGCTTGACTCCATTCTCTCCTGTGTAAAAGAGTCCCAGATCCTTCGTACTCTGCAGATACCGCAAGATCCGCAATCCTGCGTCCCAATGAGTCTTCAATGGCGTCTGCATAAAAGAGCTCAACAGCCCCACGGAGAAGCTCAAGTCCAATCTGGTGTTCAGCAACCAGATCAATGAACCAACCAACTTCCGGTACTGCGAGGCATCAACTAGCTCACAAGGATATGTAACGGTTAACTTTGTGTTCGGGTCCATCGGCGAAGTAATAGGCTTGCAGTTCTCCATCCCAAAGGCCTCAAGCAACTCATGAACATACCGCTGCTGAGAGACGAAAAACCCCCTCTGGGTCTGCCAGATCTCCAATCCCAAGAAGAAGTGGAGTAAGCCTAAGTCGGTCATCTCAAACTCCTTTGACAAGGCAGCCTTCGTCACTCCAATGTGCTCCACATGATGTAACGCGCGGAAGCTCTGGGTAGTCTTCTTTCAGCCCTAAACACTCTTGAAAACCTTCTGATGCAAAAACGCACCATGATGCAAAAACGCAGGTAGAGAGAGAGTAGAGAGAGAGAGTGAGAAGTGCTGGAATTTCAGTATATACTATGTACAAAAAAGGTACAAATCTGTACAGCACTTGGCTGCCCTCTTGAAAAGGTGATAAACCCTAATTCTGGCCCCCTATGGGACCCTCCTACTGACTCACACCCTTAGTGGGTGGAATGAGTAAAACATAGAGCCCTTGATGCCTTTTATAGCTCTCTTGGACAAGTGAGGAGCTGGCCGACTGCTGGTCGGCCAGTTTTAGTTCATTAAATCCACTTTAATCCACTTAAATCCAGCCGACTGGTCCTGTTTTCTGGCGCCTGCTGCTGCCCTCTTCTGCTGGCTCAGCCGACCACTCCAGTGTGCTGCCGACAGCCATCTGGTACTGCTGATGTCAGCCCTCCTGCAGCCGACAGCCTTCTTGATCAAATCTGGGCTCCAAGTCCTGCTCCATGTTCACTTTCAGATGAGTCACCTGAAGCTCCTACTTTCTGGTTCTACTGGTTCATAATCTTTATCTGCTTGCCTCTTCTGGATCTAGCCCTAGAAATGTCCATGGCATCTGTGATGCACATGACATCCCCCTCTGCTAAACTTGATGACGGGAATCCAACCTGCTCTTGGATGACTGTCATCATCCCAATCCTGTTCCGAAGTCATCATCCATCCCTGGCAAACCTTTTTTCTCTGAAAATCCGGTCTGTTCTCCAAACCACTCTGTCTCTGATGAAGTTCTATGCATCTGGTCTTCCTCTAGTCCACAATCCATTCCTGCCCTGGCTCTGAACACCGTCTTGGTCTTCTTTCCTGGAACTGAGTCTGGCACTCTCACATCACCCTTGGAGGATTAACCTCCCTTGGGACCGTTCCCTTAGAACCCATCTGGCTCACGGAACTGCCATCCCCATCTGGCACTGTGGAACACCACCAACAAACCTCCTGGGAGTTCTTCCCGATCTGTGTTCCCGCCTTGGGCTTCGAATCCGTGTACTTTCCTGTACCTTGGACCTGTACACCATCATCTGGGACTGATTCAGCGTTTAGCTTTGCTGAGCCTGATGCTCTGATACCAATGTAACGCGCGGAAGCTCTGGGTAGTCTTCTTTCAGCCCTAAACACTTTTGAAAACCTTCTGATGCAAAAACGCACCATGATGCAAAAACGCAGGTAGAGAGAGAGTAGAGAGAGAGAGTGAGAAGTGCTGGAATTTCAGTATATACTATGTACAAAAAAGGTACAAATCTGTACAGCACTTGGCTGCCCTCTTGAAAAGGTGATAAACCCTAATTCTGGCCCCCTATGGGACCCTCCTACTGACTCACACCCTTAGTGGGTGGAATGAGTAAAACATAGAGCCCTTGATGCCTTTTATAGCTCTCTTGGACAAGTGAGGAGCTGGCCGACTGCTGGTCGGCCAGTTTTAGTTCATTAAATCCACTTTAATCCACTTAAATCCAGCCGACTGGTCCTGTTTTCTGGCGCCTGCTGCTGCCCTCTTCTGCTGGCTCAGCCGACCACTCCAGTGTGCTGCCGACAGCCATCTGGTACTGCTGATGTCAGCCCTCCTGCAGCCGACAGCCTTCTTGATCAAATCTGGGCTCCAAGTCCTGCTCCATGTTCACTTTCAGATGAGTCACCTGAAGCTCCTACTTTCTGGTTCTACTGGTTCATAATCTTTATCTGCTTGCCTCTTCTGGATCTAGCCCTAGAAATGTCCATGGCATCTGTGATGCACATGACACATGACCGCCGGTGAGAATGAGATCATCCACATAAAGGATGATAAGTGTGACCATGCCGCGTTCCCGAAAGAGATACAGGTTCGGATCTGCAACCGATCTCTGGAATCCAGTCCGAATAAAGAAGGAATCAATCTTCTGATTCCAAGCCCTCGAAGCCTGCTTAAGACCATACAAGGCCTTACGTAACCTGTAAACCATCCCTTCCGATCCTGGAACAATAAAGCCTGGAGGCTGCTCAACGTACACCTCCTCCTGCAGGTCACCATTAAGGAACGCCGATTTTACATCCATCTGGTACACGGGCCACCTCTGAGAAGAAGCAAGAGCAAGAATGGTCCGAATCGTGGTCATCCGCGCTGTCGGTGCAAAGGTATCCTCGTAGTCGATGCCTGGCCGCTGAGCATAACCCTTAGCCACGAGCCTGGCTTTGTGTTTGTCCACCGACCCATCAGCGGCGTACTTGGTCTTAAAGACCCATTTGACACCAATGACTGACCGCTTCGACGGCCTCGGTACCAACTCCCAAGTGTTGTTCTTCTCGATGGCATCAAGTTCCATCTGCATGGCTTCCCTCCAAGTATCTTGTGAAAGGGCTTCCTTTACGGAAGTGGGCTCTTTATCCCGCATGATACGAGACATAAGAGCATAGTTCACCTGAAGAAGCTCCGTGTTGCTTTTATCTCGGACTCGATGTGATCTTCGAGGGCCGTCCTCTGTGGTCCACTCGGAGGGTAGCTCCGTGACACCTGACTCCCGAAGGGTGTCCAACAACCACCTAGGTACTCGAACAGATCGTGGAGCCTCCTGTGATCGCGGGGGCTCAACTCCAGCTGCGGGCTCAACCTCCTGTGATGACTGAGGTGGATCAACTGGAGTAGTATACTGGGAATCATCATCAGACTCCTCTGGATCTCCAAGAAGTGGCGGCTCCTCGATAGTGGATGCTGGAACATGCTCGTCAAAGACCACATCCCGGCTGACAACAATCTCGTTCCTCTCTGGATCATACAACCTGTATCCCTTGGAAAGAGAGTTATACTCCACAAATACCAGCTTGCGGGACTTGGAGTCAAGCTTCCCCCTCTGCTTCTTCGGAATATGTACATACGCGTCACTCCCAAAGACACGGAAGTGCGAGACATCGGGTTTCCTACCAAAATATGCCTCAAACGGAGTCATATGGGGTACAGAAGTCGTCGGAGAGCGGTTAATGGTATGGACAGCTGTTGCCACAGCTTCACCCCAAAGGGGACGAGGAAGATCACGATGCTCCAGCATGGTCCTCGCCATCTCCACCACAGTCCTGTTCTTACGTTCAACAACTCCATTCTCTGAAGGCGATCCGGTATTGGCCAATTCCCTCTTGATGCCATGATCTGCACAAAACCGGAAAAATACAGTCGAGGAGAATTCACCTCCTTTGTCAGCCCTGAGAGTCTTGACCTGAAATCCAGACTCTTTCTCCACCATCACGTGCCAATCCTTGAACCGAGCAAAAGCTTGGTCCTTCTGGGAAAGAAAGTAGACCCACGTGAATCTGGTACAATCATCAACAAGCAGCATGAAGTAGAGAGATCCTCCCAAGGATGGTATCTGCTGTGGTCCACACAAGTCAGTGTGAATCAACTCCAAAGGTTTCGAAGCCCGCCTGGAAGCCTGCTTCGGAAAGGATTCCCTGTGCTGCTTACCACGTATGCAAGAACTGCAGCGTCCTTGCCTACTACCAACATCTGGCAAGCCAACCACCATCTGGTCCCGGAAGGCGCGCCGCAAAGCATCCACATTTAAGTGGCCAAAACGAAAGTGCCACAAATCTCCGACCTGAGAGCCTGTCAATGAGGAGAGTGCAAAGAGCTTATAGATGCCGTTCTCCACATCGCCTTCCCAAACAACTTTGCCTGTCTCACGGTCCCTTAGAGCAACTGAATGCTCCTCAAATTCCACCCGAAAGCCAGTCTTGCATACCTCATGCACTGACAAAAGATGAAAGCCCAGAGCAGGGACATAAAGAACACGGGAAGCATGCTTGCCTCCCTTGCCGTCGGGAATAATCTCCATCCGGCCCTCACTATCGGAATAGTGGAGTTATCGCCAATAAAGATACGACCTGACTGCCGTTTCAGATCCAGAAAGAAGTCACGGGATGGAGTCATGTGCCTGGAAGCACCACTGTCGAGAATCCATTCCCGGGTATCCTTCGCGGTGAAGCCAACTGCCTCCTCGCTCGAAGATGATGAAGCATCGGAGTCCATCATCTCCAAGTGCACAAATGCCGGAGTCTTCGCAGCTGAGGCTGAGGAATCAGCACTCTTCCCTGTCCGCTTAGGGCACTTTCTCCAGTAGTGGCCTTTCTCGCCACAATCATTACACGATCTTTCGGCCTTCAGCTTCTCTCGTTCTGGATCAGGCTTCTTCTCGGAAGACTTATCTGGTGAAGCCTTCCCTTTGCCCTTGTTGGTATTACGGCCTTTCGACCGTTGGCCAGTTAAGGTCTCCGAACCTCCACCATGAGGAGGGTTCGTGAAACGTTCCTCCTGGTCCAAGACCATTGGCACAAGCTCCTCCCAAGTAATGGTGCTGAGCCTGCCACTCGTGATCAACGAGGAATAGAAAGCGGAATACTGACCAGGCAAGTGGGAAAGTAACGTGATGGCCATATCTTCGGACGATATCTCTTTCCCAGCTTGAAGGACTTCCTGCTGAAGGGCCTGCAGCTTGTTAATGTGTTCCCGCATCATCGAAGACTTTGCAGGGTTCATAACCCGCATCTGCACTTCCAAGGATATCCGCTTCATGGGTGACACCCTGTTGTACAAAGAAGCCAAGTGCTCCCATATGCCTCTCGCCAGTGTCATGTGCTTCACATGGTTGATCACCTGTGGTGTGCAATTGAGGAATATAAACGACCGGACCCTGGCGTTGACACGGTCCCACATTTGTGCGTGTGCCTCTCGGTCCTTCCTCGTCGAGAATAACTCCCCTTCCTCAGCTTCCGGCCTTGGCACCCCTTTGATAATAAAATCAGCAAGATCATATGACTCCAAAACTGACTCCATCATGACGTTCCAGATGCCATAATTGGACCCGTCCAACTGACGATCCACTGGGAACGTGGGGAGAGTCGGAATCTTCACGTGCTTCTCAGCCATCTCGAGTAAATCTGCCATCTCGGAGAGTAACTTGAAAGGGTGGGTGGGTGGGAAAAAAAAATCAGAAAATCAGAAAATATGCAAGTGGCTGTCCAGCCCCTTTGCCCGCCTTCCTCTTGCACCTTCTCTTCCCGTTCAGCCCGGAACAGTCCACCGATCAGCAACCTGTTGCTCCCCCTCTTGCTCAGAAAAACGCCCAAGATCTCCTAGAGCCTAGGGCTCTGATACCATGTCAGAATATGCAGCGGAAATGATAACCAAACTTGGGTAGACAAGAGCAAGTAGACTGCAGAAAATAATCAGCACAAGAAACACAGAGAGGTGTGTAAACTCTTCTCTATACACAAGATCCCGGAAATACTGAATGAGAAAGTGGAGGAGGATGAGGGGCAATATATACAAACCCATGAGGGCAGTCGGCCAGCTCTAGAAAGTGCCCACGACTGTGTAAAATGTCCACGACTGCTGAAAATAGCAGTCGGCCAGCTACAGATGCCTACGCCTGAGCAGATCAAGTCGGCCAGCACTCCTACAGCCCACGATTGATGCAGATGCAGTCGGCCAGCTTCAGAGTGCTCCTGGCATCACCTGGGAGCCTTCCAGCCACTAGGAAAAAATGGGAAAAAATAGGGAAAAAATACGGGGAGTGTGGAAAAATGATATACGGGCGGGCAACAGAGGCCCTGGTGTATACAAATAGACAGGAGATGACTTCTAACACAAAGTGGGGCTGGGCACTGTTTCTAGGCTGTTTGGGAACTGGGCAGCCTGTATGGGCTGCCCTTACAGCCATAACTAGGCTGTATAGCCTGTATGCTTCCCTTAGCCTGCTCCTAGGGCTGCCGTACAGCCCCTCCATGGCTGGTGGGTTCAGCCAGGGCCTTCCTGGCCCTCATGGGGGTGGTTTCACACTATCCCCATGCCCACACAAAGACTCGGGTTAGCCCTATGGGCTGGCCCCTTTTCCTAAAAGCAAACCCTAACTACCTACACAATGATGTGGCATCCAGTACCATACCAGATACACAGAATCACTGTCATCATTCCAAAGGGAGACTCACAGCGTGGACTGGCATTGTTTCATGTGCAGGACAGTGCACACCTGACCTTGGACTCCTGCGCAAGAAAATGCACACTTGACCTCGGACGACTGGGATGGATCCCTGGCTGACTCGTCCCGGACGGGGCTCACATGGGACCAGTTTACCATCCTAGGCCGTGCACCTTCTGTACAGATATGTCTATGTGGCATCCAAGTGCAGGATTCACGTGACATTCTCTTCTGCTTAACTTGACGGAAGGTGTATAGCCTCCAAATAATCCGTCAATAATGCCGGATAGTCTTCGAAAAACTCTTTGTCAAGCCATACCGCTTCGTGGGTCCCTCGGTCCTGAAACTTCGTGAGGAACTGTCTTTGTCTTCGGCCTGAGCCATGCTTGAAACAGTGCAGAAGAATCTGTTCTGGAACCATAACTTCTGCTCCATTAATAATATCTCGTTCCGCCTCATCTTTGACTTCTGAAGGGATTGGACTTGCATATGTCTTTAACCAACTGACGTGAAACACATCGTGCATAGTCCAACTCGGAGGTAGCTTTAACTGCATAGACACCTCGTTAATCTTCTTCTTGATGGGAAAAGGTCGAAAGCTCCTAAAAGACAACTTTGGGCATCGCTTGCCCACCTGTTTCAATCTTTGCTTCATAATCCAAAGATAAACCCAATCCCCTTCCGAAAACTTCATATCCCTTCGGTCTTTATTGGCCTGTCGAGTATAGGCCTCTTGTGCTTTAGCCAACCTGTCTTTTACTGACTCTAAAATCTCTTGGTAAGACTCTGTCACTCTGTTCGCTTCAGGTATTGAAGACGAGGTCCTGGTCAACAATGACTGGAAAGGTCTTCCAAACGCTGCCTCATATGGAGTCGTGCCAATAGCTGAAGAAAAAGAATCATTCAAAACAGCTTGAACTAAAGGCAAATAAGATTCCCACTTATCTTGCTGATCGTGGACATAACACTTCAGCACATCAAAGGCCAACTGGTTGTATATCTCTGTCTGGCCGTCCATTTGTGGGTGGAACGCAGTGGAAATATTCAATTTAGTACCAAAGTTATCAAACAATGCCCTCCAAAAATGACTGGTAAACTTGGCATCTTGGTCTGACATTATGGTCCTAGGAATCCCGCCAATCGGGTACCAATGCCGAATGAACAACTGGGCAACATCCTTGGCGGTCACATTGGCCCTGCAAGGAATAAGCATAACAAATTTGCTAAATCTATTAACAATAGTTAAGCATTGCGTATTACGCTTACTTGGATTGGGAGGTAGATTCGTGACAAAGTCCATGGAAATATCTTGGAAAGGACCCTCAGGAATTGGCAAGGGCTGTAACAACCCTATCTTCTTTCCATGAGGAGCTTTCACCTTTTGACAAATATCACAGTGTTGTACATATGTAAACACATCTCGCCTCATCTTTGGCCAATAATATTGCCGTTCCAATTTCTCCAGAGTCGAATTCATGCCCTTATGACCACCTGCAATGGCGTCATGGGCATCATGGAGAAGAGCTGCCCTGAACGACTTCATGACACACAGTCGGCCTTTGTAGAAAAGCCAACCATCGCGTATCAGAAAGTGGCATGGTCCTGTGGCATTCAATGCCTGTTCCCACTGTGTACCGAATTCCTTGGCATCCGCGTATGTGTGCTTCATGTCATCTAGTCCTGTACCAACAAGATCGAGTCTAGTGGTCTGAATCGAAGTCACTTGTCCCTTCTCGCTCAAAGCATCGGCCACTAGATTGGCCTTTCTTGGAAGGTACTCAATCATACCACCGAATTGGTGGAATATCTGACTCCAGTGGTGTTGTTGATCACTCCACTGTGCACTTGGCATTGTTTGAATCCAGCGTAATGCCTGATGGTCAGTGCGAACCTCAAAGTCACGGCTATACAAAAAATGTTTCCAATGTTTCAAGGCCTGTATAACTGCTAGGAGTTCACGATCGTAGATTGACTAATTTCTCTCTGCTAGGAGTTCACGATCGTAGATTGACTAATTTCATTTTCTGGGTTTTTTTATCCAGACATTGTATCAGATCCACCATGATGTAACTTTTGGTCTCATAGGTCATTATGGCCTTTTGAAGACGTTAATATAACATTTCATTTCATTTCATTTCATTTCTGCGGGCAGTAACTTACGAGACATGTAAGCTACTGGATGACCATTCTGTTGTACCACAACTCCAATTGCGATGTTACTCGAATCGGTGATCACCTGAAATGGCTTGTCCCACGAGGCAAGAGCTAAACAAGGCGCTTCTGATAAAGCCACCTTGAGGTTCTTGAATGCCTCCAACGCTCGTGGAGTCATTCGAATCCGTAGCCTTCTTGTCTTCACTCCCTTTAGCAGATCGGTGAGATCTGCGTAGAGGTCAGAAAACTTGTCTATGTGGGTGGAGTATGCCTGGCATATACGCACAAAGGATCTGATGTCATAGGCTGTCTAAGGTATTTCTCAATTGACAATCTCAGCTACTTTATCCGGATCAAGTCGAATGCCTTCGGCACTAATTATGTATCCCAAGTAATGCACATGGAACAGATAAAATTCCGACTTCTTTTCATTGACGTAAAGCTCGTTGCTTTCCAGCAACTTAAGGACTTTCTCCACATCAATGTCATGTTGCTCAACCGTAGCTGAAAATACGAGTATGTCGTTCAGAAAAATGAACACACTTTCCAATCAAATCTCAGAAAACACGCATCATCATGCGGTTAAATGTAGCTGGGGCGTTCACCAAGCCAAATGGCATGACCACAAATTCATAGTGGGCCCGTTCCATGCGGAAGGCTGTCTTGGGGATGTCCCCCTCCACAATCCGCACCTGGTGGTATCCACTCTTTAAATCAAGTTTCGAGAACACCTTTGCTCCGTTTAGCCTCTCGAGAATATAATCAATTTGAGGCATCGGGAATCTACTCTTGATAGTTAGCTTATTGAGTGCACGATAATCGACGCACAAATGGGAAGACCCATCTTTCTTCTTGACAAATAAGATTGGTGCTGCAAATGGCGACACCCTTGGGCGGATGAAGCCAGATTGCTCCAATTCTTGGAGTTGGTAGTCCAACTCCGATTCCATTGCCTTGGAAAGGCGATACGGAAACTTGCTTGGGGGTTACGAGCGTGGGAGGAGGTTAATCTTGTGGTCCTCCGGTCTGGACGGGAGGAGCTGGGGAGGGAGACTGTCCCGAAGAAAAATCCTCCGGAACTTTTCATGGAGAGCCGAGTACTTCTCACAAGCACTGGCCACCGTCTGGGCTGTCTGAATGTATATCATCGCACAATGTGCGCCTTTCCTGACTGCTCGCTTAGCCTGCAAGTGGCTTATGAGCGGAAAGTTTGGAATTCCTGGCTCACACTTAACGGTCACTGGGGCGTTTGACACATTCCGATTGATCTGGAACGTGTGCTTGTCCCACTCGACATCAGGAAGAAACTTGTGAAACCACTGAATACCCAAAATCATGTCTGCTCTAACAAGATAGGCAACCATAAAATCACGCACAAATTCTATGTCCCGAATAACTAATTTAGCACCAAGAGCTTCATACTTGACGCTCGTTGTCATGTCTGTGCTAAAACCCTCAACCTGTTTGTCCACCGAAGTTAGGACGAAACGGCCACGCCTAGCGGCTTGTTTCGTGACCACGTCCTTCGTGCTGCCGCTATCAAACAAGACAACGACTCTCTGGCCACCTATGTAGCGAAAGGACTTGAGCAATTCGTTGCGCTCATACTCCTGGTCATGGGCGCCCTTTTGCTTATCTTTGAGCTCCCGGCTAATAATTGCTCCAACTGAAGCACCGGGATTTGAAGAACTAGGGACAGCCATTGGGGTCTGTGTGGGAGCTGAGCTCACCACGGAAGTTGTTGAGGCAGCGGCGGCGGGCTTTGGAGGCTTCTTAGGACACTCCCGAGAAGTATGTCCTTTTGTATGACAAAAGAAACATCTACCCTCCTTCTTGTACTGAGAAAGCTCCTCAGCACTCAACTTGCCACTTATCTTGCCTGCCTCCGCTTTCTGGTTTGGAGTAAGCTTAGACGCATTGTTCGAGTTCTTGGAGCCAGAGGCTCTTGGGCTCTGTCCTGGGGAAGACCCCGTTTGGTTCTGGCCTTTTCCCCCCGAGGCGGTAGCTTTGGGAGAAGCCGGGTGGGAAGTCTTGGGCTTGCTACCATTATGCTTCATTTCTGCACTCTGCTCAAGCGAGAGTGCGTCTTCAAGGGTGGCTGGCCTAAACATACGCACCTTCCACTGGATTTGCGTGTCAAGGCCATACAAAAATTGCCCTTTCTTGTCCGAATCAGATTAGAGGCGGCTGCACGTGCAGCAGGCGGCTGCGCTTGTTTTCCCATCAGGCTGCGTGAGCTCTCTATCAGGCGGCTGCATACCCACAGGCTGCACTGCCTTGCTCTCTTGCAGGCAGACGTTGGCCATCTTCAGCAGCTGTTGTGTTCCTACATCTAGGCGGCTGGCGGCTATACTCTGCAAACTGGCGGCTGTTTCTCCATCTCCAGTGGACTGTTCAATCTATCCATAGGCGGCTACTACACCTTTTTCTTCCTCCACAAGAAGGTGGCTGTGACCTGCACAGCGGGTGGCTGATCTCCTTGGTAGGTGGTTGTGCCTCCTTCCCAAAGGCGGCGTCTTCCTTCTTCAAGAGATTACATCTGGTGTCCCACTTAAGTAGCTACCGATACCTCGGGTATTGGTCCTCCATCTACTATCCACAAGTAAGTGAATTTTCAGATTTAAGTAAAGTATTTTGTGATAAATCTGATAAGGGATTCTCTCCACGGCAACACCCGTTCGGTGCCGGGTAGTCCAAGCTCTATTGGAGAACCTCGGTCCAAAGGTGCTGAGATCAGGAGAGCCAGGCGTTAGTATGGGAGCGCCTGTTTGTGCGTGGTCCTGGAACACCAGTTGGGCGCTCTCCGCGGAGTCCAGTGAAAGCACAGGACGGTAGAGACTGGACCACGCTAGTGGTCGTTCTGCTTCGAATATCTACTTCGAGCCTATTTGTTTGGTACTGTATTCATATGTACATGGACATCATCTGGTTCTTGGAACCCATGGAGCATTGTATTTGTTAAATACTCCCAATAAATATATCATATATTAGGGGGGGGTCGGCCCGTTCCGGCCCCAGTGCTGGTGTCCATTTATCTCATTTTATTTCATTTCAATTTCAAGTTGTATTAAGTTGTCTATCTCAAATTGTGGTTTAAAGTTGTGCTATTACGCATGTGGGTGTCCAACGGAGTCTCTTCCCACTTGACGGGATTGGTCTCATTGGTATCAGAGCACGGTTGTTTCCCTCTTCCTAGTGGGGAAACGAATGTGTGTATTGGATACCCCGCTTCTAGCATACTTAAACACAATGGACAGCCAAGGCAACCCTTTGGAAGTGCCTAATTCGAGGGGTCCATCTAGTGCCTCTCGTGGTTCTGATGCACTACGAGGAAGGCACAAGCCCCTTGAAAGGGTTAATGATAGTGAATCAAAGGAACAACTGTCTCGAGGAAAGACAGTCATGCTTGAACAAGAGCCTGATGCAATGAGGGCTGAAATGGAACATATGAGAAAACTTTTGTAGGCTCAAGAGCAAGAGTTAAAATTTTTGCATGAAGATCCCCATGTACAAAGTGCCATTGAAGCTAGGAAAGCTGATGCAATGGTAGATGTAACTTTTGAGTCCATGGCACGGGAAGTGGGCAAGAAGCCAAGGGAGTTGGCACTTGCCTACCTCCTCCGCAAAGGTGATATCAAAGAGGGGGACGACGGAGAGCTGAAATTCAGAAATCCACCTCGTTTGAAGCATGGAGATCCCGCATCTCAAAGGCTGAAATCTTTTATGCAAAAGGAAGAGGTGACAGTCACCTCTCGTCATGCGTCTTCCCCGCAAGGCACAAAGCCTGACAGATATATGTATGCTAGTCACATGCATGCAAGACATGTATCCCATGGTAAGGGTGACAGGTCTGCTAGAAAAATTTTGCCTTTTGAGTTGTCTCATGGAGAGACAATGCCTTATGCAGGTAAGTCACATGCATCTGAGTTTCAAGTTCGTGGAATTTCTATGACGGCCCATGGAGCCCATGCAGATAGGGCTGCCCCGTTGGATAAGGAGAAAAGAAATAGAGAAGACCATGAGCCTCATGCCAGAAAGCTCAAGGAATTTAAAGCAGGTGACAAATCTGTTAAGTTTGATGTCTTTCATGGAGAACATGATGCTTCTAAAGTGTTAGTATTTGTGGCACAGTTCGACATTGCTTTTAGCGATGAGGACTTCACCGAAAAGTCTAAAGTACGCCATGCTAGTATGTTTTTGAAAGGGACTGCTGCTCATTGGTGGATCACTGAAAAGATCACCAAGGATCCCATTAGCACCTGGAAGGAATTTAAGGACAGATTCTATGCTCAGTTTTTGCCACCAAATGCGGAGCAAACTCTCACTCAAAAGTGGGACAGGCTGGAGCAAAGAGATAATGAAAGCGTGCAACAGTATGTCAACAAGTTCTGGAAAGTGTTGCTGGAAGTAACTCCCTTTATGCAAATCACTGAGGATGAAAGAAAAAGGAAGTTTCGTTCTGGACTGCAACGAGCATATCGTTCGGGCATTGAATTGCACCCGAAACATACTTTGCAACAGCTCACAGCTTCTGCTCTTGCTACGGAGCAATTGGTGCTCAAGATTAAACAGGATCAAGGAGGTTCAAAGGGGAAAGACAAGGCTGTCCCAAATCTGCAAAAGGGTGGACAGCCACCTAAAAAGAACTTCCGGGAGACCTACAAGGGTGGTAAAGCTGAAAATAACACATCTAAAGATCAGGGCCCAAGGAAGAACAAATTCGGCTTAACCCCGGAGCAAAGAGAGCAATATGCCAAGGATGGAAAATGCTTTTCTTGTGGTAGCAAAGACCATATGTTTTGACAATGCCCAGATCGCAAACCTAAGCACGAGGACAAGCAGACCAAGGCTAATGTACATGCAGTTCCTGATGTGCAAGGAAATACAAGTCATGATGCAAAAGAGCGAATGGTTTGCAAGGCTTGGGGACAAATCAAGGATCAGTCCGCACTATTCATGTTTGATGATTGTGCAACCGATAACTTCATCTCTATGCAAATGGCAGCTGCATTGGGTATTGAGGTTGAGAATATGGGACCTCAGATTGAAGCCGAAGTTGCATTTATTGGTAAAGAGGTGTAGGTTACCCCATTGATAGGGAAGTTGCGCATCCATATCCAGGGCTACCTTGATAATGAACATTTCCTAGTTGCTCCACTAAATGGATGTGATATATTGTTGGGCAAGCCGTGGTACCATAGGCTTAAGCCCCGCAAAGACTACAAGTCTAATATGATTTCTTTTATGCATAAAGGCCGCATGCATTTTGTTGATGCTGGCAAAGAAGGGGATCCCATCCCACTTGTATCACACATCCAAATTAATAAAGCATTGAAAAAGAGTCTTTCTGCGTACTTGGTTTTTGTTCGTGATAGCCTTGTGTCAAATCATTAAAATGTGGATGCTATGTCTAATGATAGGCTGAATTTTCTTTATGCATTCAATGATTGTTTTGCTGATACTTTGCCAGGAGAATTACCTTCCCAAAGGCCCGAAGATCACCGCATAGATCTTGTGCCAGGTAGTTTTCCACCCAACAAACCCGCATATCGAGTGAGTGTTGCACAACAAGAAGAGATCATGAAGCAGGTAAATGAGCTTTTAGAGAAAGGTTTGGTTCAGCCCAGTTCCTCACCTTACTGCTCTCTTGTGCTTCTTGTTCAAAAGAAGGACGGATCATTCCGCATGTGTGTGGACTATAGAGCTTTGAACAAGCTTATCATCAAGAACAGATTCCCAATTCCGCGTATTGATGATATTTTGGATAAGCTTAATGGCTCGGCTTGTTTCAGCCGACTTGACCTGAAGAGTGGTTATCACCAGATACGAGTGGTGCCACAAGATGTCCATAAAACTGCATTCAGGACAGCCTTCGGATTATATGAATTTTTGGTAATGCCTTTTGGTCTCACCAATGCTCCTGCTACGTTTAATCGTATGATGGATAGGATATTCCGACCCCATCGAAAATTTACAGGAGTATTCTTTGATGATATCTTGGTTTTCTCCAAGAATGAGCAGGAACACATGACTCATTTGGTCATAGTGTTCGAAGAGTTGCGGAAGCATAAACTTTCCATTAATGCCAAGAAAAGTGAGTTCTTCCTTTCATAGATTCATTATCTGGGTCATATTGTATCCAAAGATGGAGTTACAATGGATTCTGCAAAGATAGAGACCATTCGGAATTGGCCCGAATTGCAAAACGTACATCAAGTACGTAGTTTTCTGGGATTATGTTCATATTACAGGCGTTTCATAAGGCATTTTGCCATGATTTCCACTCCTCTATATGATCTCACAAAGAAGAAAATCACTTTCAAATGGACTTCAAAAGAATAGGATGCTTTCTTGCAGCTCAAGCATGCTATCATATGTGGACTCGTTTTGATTCTTCCTGACTTGCACAAGTCATTTGTAGTTGAATGTGATGCTTGTGGTGATTGTATAGGAGCTATCTTAAATCAAGAAGGGCATGCAGTTGCATACGAGAGCCGTCCTTTGCATGATGTCGAGCTTCATATGGATATCTATGAGAAAGAGCTCTTGGCTGTAATTCATGCCTTAAAGATATGGAAACATTATCTTCTGGGGCTGAAATTGTAGTCAAGACAGATCATCAAAGCTTGAGATACTTTTTATCTCAAACAAAGCTTTCAGAAAAGGAGATAAGAATGGCAAATTTTCTTTCCATGTTTCATTTTCAGATTGTGCATACTCCAGGAAAGAAAAATGTGGTGGCCGATGCATTATCCAGGAGGCCTTATGTAGCTGCAGTCTCAGTGGCCTCTCATGGAGACTTATCTGCTATGCCCATTTGGATGCTGATTTTTGCCATAGATGGACTGATTTGATGGCTGGTCATTCTCATGCCTCTTATGTTATCAACGAGGATTATCTTATGAAGGATAATTGCCTGTGTGGTGAAGGATTTGCGTCCAAAGGTTATGGACGAATGTCACGCTCCACCTTATGCTGGTCATAGAGGTATCATGCCTACTACACGCATGATTCAGAGATATTTCTTTTGGCCAACCATGCGTAAAGACATTGAGGCTTATGTACGTGCATGTATTACTTGCCAAAAGGTGAAATTTGATAGGCAAAAACCTCCAGGTTTGCTTCAGTCATTGCCTATTCCCTCGCAACCTTGGGAAAGTATTACTATGGATTTTATTATGGATTTGCCTAAATCCCAGCATGGGAATGATGCTATTTGGACCATTGTGGACAGATTTAGCAAGCAAGCTCATTTCTTGCCTGTCAAGAAAACCATTAAAGCTGATCATATGGTAAAGCTTTTTCTTGCTAATATTTTCAAGCATCATGGTATGCCTAAATCCATTGTTGGGGATAGAGATCCCAGGACTACAAGCCTCTTTTGAAGGGCTTTATTTGATAATATGGGTACTAAACTTGAGTTTTCATCAGCTTATCATCCCCAAACGGATGGCCAAAGTGAAGCTGCAAATTCAGCCGTGTTGGATTTGTTGAAATGTTATGTGGCAGATCAAAAGACTGCATGGGAGAAGTATCTTCCACTTGTTGAGTTTGCCTACAACAATACGATCCATGCCTCCACGGGCAAGGCTCCCTTTGAGATTATCTATGGCAAAGTGGTATTGCCACCCATCCTTCGTACAAAGGATGAGATTTTTGCAGTTGATGAATATGTTCGTGACTTGGATGTATCCTTTGCTCAGGTGCGGACAGCCATTGCAAGGTCACAAGATAAGCATAAAATGGCTGCTGACAAGCATAGAAGGGATATGGAAGTCAAAGAAGGTGATTGGGTTTTGCTGAAATTTGAGAAGGCTAGGCTTCGGAAGAGGCCAGGACGACAAGGATCATATCCTAAGCTTTCTCCTCGCTATTATGGACCCTTCAAGGTGATTCAAAAGATCAATGAAGTGTCCTACAGGCTTGCTTTACCTAGTCATTGGAAGATTCACAATGCTTTTCATGTGAGTCTATTTCGGAAATATGTGGGGCCAGATCCTGATGAGCCTGTCACAGAAGATCCGCCAGAGATTGAAGAGCTTGAGGAGATCCTCCAGCCAGAACAGATTGTTTTTCACAAGGAGCGAAAGCTACCAGCAGGAAAGCTTTCCAGGAGATACCTTGTGAAGTTTAAGAATTATTTGCCCCATGCATCTTGCCATCTCCATGAGAGATCTATTTTTCCTTTCAGCTACACCATTTTGCTGCGGTGCATAAGGCACAGTACATTGGTGTTTGATATCCTTTTGAAGCATATAACCATTCTCCACCTCTATTTGAGCGGAGTGTTTGGACTTTACATCCACACATATTTTCAGCCATTGCTACAAAGTGTCGAAAGCATGTAAACACATCTGCTTTCGCTTTCAAGGGGTAAGCCCAAGCAAACCTGGAGTAGTCATCAATGAATGTGACGAAGTAAAGATGCCCCCCTATGGATGGTGTCCGCATTGGACCACATACATCACTATGTATGAGCTGTAATTTACTTTCAGCTCTAATAGCTCCATCTTTGGGGAATGGTTTTCGTTGCATCTTTCCCAAAATACACCTCTCACATACATGTCTTGGTGGAGACTCAAGAGGCGGCATATTATCAACCATATGATGCTTCTGCAAAAGCATCAAACTCTGAAAATTTACATGCCCAAAACGAGCATGCCATAGCTCTGCATCATGCATAGCAGGAGTGTGGGCTATTTGCATCATAAGTACGCTTGTCAATGCTGTCCAGCTTATACAAGCCTTTGTATCGTGTTCGAGAAGTGACTATTTCATAACCCTTTGATGGGTCTTTTACCAAACACTTCCCATCTTCAAATTCAACCTTTAAACCTTGGTTGTTTATGGCTGAGATGGAGAGCAGATTTTTCTTTATCCTTGGAATATACAATACATTTTTCATACAAATATTTGCACCATTGGCTGCAATAAGTATGACATTGCCAATTCCCTTTACTGGATATGTGGTATGATCTGCACATGATACAGTGCGGCCATTTGAAGCATAAACCAAGTGCTGAAATACATCTTTGCATGAAGTGATGTGGCTCGAAGCACCACTATCAAAATACCATGATGCATTCTGTATGTCGGATGCAATGCAAGACATATCAGTGTCTGAAGCACTTGGTGTTCCACTAGTGCATGTGACCAAAAAAGTGTACTCTTCCTGGATTACATTAGCTGATTGCTGTGCTTTGTCATCAGAAGAGTCTGCTACTGCATTGCCTGCTTCTTTCCTTTTCTCTTTTGCAATCTGCTTTCTACATTCACTGATGTAGTGTCCAGGCTTATGGCAGTAGTGACATTTGCCCTTCTTTTTGGGCTTGTTTGCATCCCCTTTGTCAGACTTTTCACCACCAAAAGAGGGCTGTCCATGACCAGCCTTGCTAGACTGTTGTCCCCCATGCTTAAAGCTCTTTGCTTTACCCTTATCCTTGGCTGTAAATGCCTTGTCTCCACCACGGTTGCTCGATAAGTTTGCTCTTGTTTGCTCTTCCTGCAAGAGTAAACCCACTAGCTCTTCAAAAGTGACGGGATCACCACCTCCTCTCATTGAGAGGTTGAGAGAGAGGTGAAAGCCCAAGTAGGAAGGTGGTATTGAGCACCTCCCCTTTGAGGCGTGGCTGGTTGTATGGTAAGTGGGCGTGTGTCATCACCACACACGATGCCCCAAAGCCCTTTGGCTACCAGCAAATTACGGATCATGAAACTCCAGAGGGAGTAGTTAGATCCATCCAACTTGTCCTCCTGGGTGAGCACACCAAATACATCTGTAGCATTCTGTGCCATGTCAACAAAATATACCTGCAAGCAAACCAAGCACCAATGTGCACTGCCAGGCAACCAAATGTCCTGTGCAAATGTATGCCTGCAAACCAAAGCATGTGTAAACCTGCACCAAATTGTCCAATTACACACAATGTGTATACATACACGACAAATCACAGTTGTAATGCCCAATTACATGCTCCAATCTGAAAATCCCCAATTTATATGCACTCCAATCGCTTCAATGTGCATTTAACGGGCCAACTTTCACAAAAGCCCCAAATTTTTGTTCAATTTGCTGATTTTGACCTCAATTTGGAAAACCCCCAAATTCCAAACCAAACAAATTGAATGGCACCACCTGCAATTTTTCTGGCAGAGGGCAACTTCTGGCAAATCCCCAGAATTTTGTTTGAATTTGACCTGCCCTGAAATGGCTGCAAAATTTGTATTTGTATGTGAATAAAAATGTGTACAAAGAATACGTGTAGGCGAGGGTAGCACGTTTAAAGCAGGTGTCAGGCGGGGAGCACACAACAGCGATGAAGAGTGGCGTAGGCGCATACGTTGACGTGCAAGCAGCAGCAGCCAGGCGCAGGTGTGCAGAGGGTGAAGATGGCCGTTGCAGGTCCACGTACGTGGCGGCCAGGCGGAGGCGGTGCGCAGAGCAGACGGGCTAGGCAGAGGCGGTAGGCGCATGGCGAGCACGGAGGTCGCAGGCAAGCCGCCGGGAGGCCGGAACGGGCTGGAGTCGTCAGCTAGGCACATGCGGAGCTCTGGGCGTTTGAGGCGAAAAGTGTCGATGACTCTGGGCAGCCGGAACGGAGCAGTGACGGCGGCGGCTATTGCCAGCCAGAATGGAGCACCGACCGACGACGGCGGCTCTGGGCGGCCGGGACGGAGCTGTGACGGCGGCGGCGGCGGCTCTGGGTGGCCGGAACGGAACAGCGACGGTGGCTCTGAGCGGCCAGAATGGAGCACTGATGGGCGGCGGCGGTTCTGTCTGCACTATCGCCGCCGGATGGAGAGGGAGGTGCCGCCCGTGGGCTGAGCGGCGGCGGTGGGCTCCCCACTAGTGCCACCGGCCGTTGGTGGCCGGAACTGGCGGATGGAAGCAAGTGTCGACGGAGCCGTCGACCGGAAGCAGCAGCGACGGAATTCTGCAATTTGCTGTAGCTTTTCCAGGGCCAGCTCCCAGCTCTGATACCAATTGTTGGTGTTGGACTCACACACTCACTCACACACACAAACCTGCACATTAGGGTTAGGTGCAGGATAGAGAAGCTCACACACAGAAATGAGAGAGAGAGAAAGAAAGAAAGAAAGAAAGAAAGATTTTATTAACGTCTTCCAAAAGACCGAACTCGGCCTATGAGACAAATTGGAGTACCTGTATGGGGTATCGTCTGTCATCCCAACAAAATGAAAAAGTACTGAATAAAAAAGCTGAATCTGGGTGAGAGAGAGAGAGAGAGAGAGAGAGAGAGAGAGAGAGAGAGAGCCAAAAGTGTGGTATCCACAAAATGCAAGTCAACCCTTGCATGCGTGCCACATCCATATAATATAGAAGTACAAAATATTATATGTTAGAGTGTCCTTTCACACTTGATATCCAAGGGGAAAAACCACATGGGAAAAAGTGCCCTTGGTTAAGCCCTGTTCACACAGCACTACCATAAGTGAGCATATGCCTACAGTGTGATCCATAACTTGTGTTGTCAGCACCGCGGTCAGATGATACTCTCCCCAACCCGAGTGCATCCATATCAAGAGCATCTAGTAGTATAGGATCTGCAAAGTCAAAAATCTCACACTGCCTGCTCTGGGTTCGGGAATTGAAGTCCCCCACAAGGAAGACTTCACCCTGCTGTGAGAAATGAATGATGTCCTCATATAAGATCGAATAGGGTGACTGCTCCGTCAAGGAACTCTCCTCCACTGCCTCCTCATATCTGCTGTCTAACTCCTTCCCCATCTCACCAGCATCATCTGTGTCCTCAGCCTGTCTCTGAGTCCTCTGTCTGGCAGGTGCGTATGTGGACCCCTTGGGTGGAAAATAGCATAATGCGAAGAAAGCCGCCCTCGTATCTGAGAGCTGTATCCGTATCCTCATGTATCTAGCCTCCTCATCCACCTGCTCTTCCTTCACCAAGTGCTGTAAGCCACTCCTCACAAGTACTGCTACTCCTCCAGACCCCCTGGTGGAAGTACCCTGTTGTCTAGTCCTCCCATATGCAGACTCCCATTGATAGCCTTGTACTTGTGGTAGTCCCCTCTCCGGGCTTTGATGCGTCTCTGTGATCATGATGATGTCTCGGCCCTCCATCACCTCCTCCAATCTCCCCGGTGTGTCCACAAGGAACCGTCACAGTTCCATATGGCAGTATGTATCCTCGAAGTGATGTCCTCCGTCGATGTCTTATAGGCCGCGAGAGAGAGATGATTGTATATTCGGTATATTCATAGAGTGAAAAAGGTACTTGGTTTGTTGCCTTTGGCCTTCCCAAAAGGATAACAAAAAGCCTAATCTATGACCCTACTCCACCGATGTCTTATAGGCCGCGAGAGAGAGATGATTGTATATTCGGTATATTCATAGAGTGAAAAAGGCACATGGTTTGTTGCCTTTGGCCTTCCCAAAAGGATAACAAAAAGCCTAATCTATGACCCTACTCCATAGGGGAGTGAGATGAATTGTCTGAAACTTGGCCTTGCCTTTTTATAGGCCTTGGAACACGTAATGCTGCAGTCGGCCAGGTCCTTTGGACAAAGAAATGCTAAAAGCTGCCGACCACTAGTATACGACTCCTCACACCTGGCCGACTTGATAATTGTCCTCTTGGATCTATTCCGGTTCTTCCCAAGACCCTAATCATGTCCACAATCTGTGTTTATCTGCTGTCCATTAGGGATTAGCCTTGGATTAGGCATGTCCATGTGCATGCACATGACAAGGTAGGACCTAAAGCTCATAGTGGCCATACGCCTCTAAAACTACACTAGCTAGGTGTGAATGTCCTTGGGCACCATCTCGTGAACAATACGCACGTCACTGGTAATATGTAAAAGCCACATTGCACATAACAACTGAATGATGCATCATTGCACAAGTCTCAAGATAATCTTTAAAAGAGACGAGGACTGCAGAGTACACCATCATTGGGGCCGTGAATGGGCTGCGACCCTCCCCTTAGTATTGAAGTATATTATTGGAGTATTTAAATTTGTACAAAGTTCCAAGGGCTTGCTAGCCAGATAATCCAATGCAATGCGAGTATGAAGACAAGTTACTCAATCACAAGTGTATTGGAGTAGTTTGTTGATGCCGGACTCGTCGAATGAGTCTAAATAGCTTGGGCCCTAGCCTTATACACCTGGAGGGAATTTAATGCGAAACTATCGTTCTGAGACCACACACAAACACGAGCTCTCGTACTAGAGCCTGGCTCACACCCTCGCAAACAACTGTGGTTCAAGCCTCCTTGGTATGTAGGAGTACACAAACAGGTACTGATATGCGGTGTCAATAGTAGGTACTTAAACAAGTACACTTGGTGCCGGTTCATAGCACGTACATCTAGTATTGTAAATGTAGGATGGTATTCAGTACGTACTTGCAGGTACAGTTAGAGTTTCAGCATGTACTTGCGAGTACATGTAGGTTTTTAGCTTATATTTGTAGGTACAGTTTACCGATGATAAATATGCTAATATCATGATTCATCTTATAACTATTGGCCAGTACCTTCACATTTTATGTTTATGATCATTTCGGTCCAACGTTTCATTGTTCACCTACCTACTGTTGAAACGTTTTGTTCCAAAATAAATCGTTTTAGCATCGTTTCGTTTCGATAGTGAAACGTTTCGTGGTGACCTTGTTTCGGTCCAACGTTTCATTGTCCACCTACCTGGTGTTGAAACTTTTTGTTCCAAAATAAATCGTTTCAGCATCGTTTCGTTTTGATAGTGAAACGTTTCGCGGTGACCTTGGGAGAGATGATGATCTGAGATGCTGGACTGAATGGCCTATTTATATGAGTGAATGTTGCTGGTCGGGTACTGTACATTAGTCGGCCAGTAGTCAACCTCCTCACGACTTCATTAAATGTTATATATCTGCTGTCGGTTGCTATGAACTGCTATCGGCTGCCATAAACTGTTGTCGGCTGCCAGAAATGCCCACGACCTGATGCTATTAAATGCTTTGATGACTCATGTGCTGAGGATGGGGCTGAAACAGTCCCATACATGCTATGATAAATGCTTGAATACCTGAATAAATGGATAAATGCCTGCTAAATGCTTATGGATGCTCTGATATGCCATGTCACTTGTACACCTTCTGGGTGTTCATGTGACATTCCGGGTCCTTGATTTTGCTGACACTTTCACTCCAATTGGCCGCTCTATGAGGAGAAGGCTATCTCATACAGGGGGAGGGGGGATATAAACCACACGTGGTTTGTAATGCCAAGTGGGATCACCACCTCTATCGGTGAGAAAAGGGCTAGGTTGCCAGAGCCTCAAGAAAGCTTGTGTCGCTTTCACATGCGGTCAGAGCCACCCTGCAACTTTTCCCACTGACCGTGGAGAGTATGGATGATATCGAGCCAAATGCTCTTGATGGACTCCGCAGGCGGAGTGTGGATACCCTCAATGGCTTCGCTGCATCTAGCTCGCCAATGTGCTAGGCTGCAATGCTATTGCAAATCTCCCATCTCTGATATGAGCCCGGTGTCCAGTGGTCAGTAGATGGGGTTGTGATTGGAATTGCCGAAATGGAGAGGTGAGATGTACGTGCTATCACCATTTGGCCACCCAATTGGTCCACCCGTGCTCTCTCATCATGTATGTACATTGGATTGGTGTCCATGGCGGTTGTATATGCCGGGGATTGATGCCACTCATGTGATACTGTGGACTTGGCTTTCCGTTGGGACTTGTGTCTGTGTACATGCCCGGAAATGCCTGGTGGATTGGTGTTCCATTGGGTTTGGTATCCTGTGTACTTGCCTGGAGCACGTCTATTTTGGTAAAGTCTCACGAATGGGGATTGTCCATACCAATGCTGCATTGCATAGCATCTTTATGTGCTTGCTTGCAATTGAAATTGCATGCTGTTTTCATGCTTGCTTGACCAATGTGTAGTTCCGGGTAAGGGGACGCCCGCCCGCGAACCGTGCGTGTGAAACTGTCTGCTGACATGCTTATGTGGCATGTGACAGGTGGTAAGTATTGGTCATAAACCTAGCCTTGGGAGTTAGCACTAATTTATAAGTGAGTGTGTACACACTTCATTAAGTTTTGGGCGACCAAAACTCACTTATAAATTATGACCAGCTCGGTGTTCACACACACTGATATCCCGAGGTGGACAAAACCCAATGTCCACCGCCCAGACCTTATCCCCTTTGTACAAAGGGAGTAACCAACCATGTGTCCACTCTAGCTTGCTCCACAAAGCACCTGCCTGCCACCTACACTGGACAACTCACCACCTCACTCTTCTTTCTCTCTTTAGAGATGGGCGCCTCCTTCATGAGGGCTGTTGGGCTGCATTTTCTGCACTTTCTCCTTCCCAACTCCATATCCAAGCTTGCTAAGGTGTTTTTCAAGCTTCCAAGAGTGTTTCCGGATACTAATCACTCTCCTACTCACTCCCAATGACTGAAATTCAGCAAAACAGCTCTCTTTATTGCTGTAATTTCTGGTCTTTTTGTTGAAAACCCTAATTTCAGCCCTCCTTTCTCAAGTTGAACCATAGGGGAAGCTTTCCCAAGGTTCCCTTCATCCTCTTGAAGACTTTTGTCGCGAAGAAATGCGACAAATCGAAGATCTCTTCACTCCAAGGACTTCCATCGCGTAGACTTCCGCTGTCATCGACTCTACTTGCAATTGGTAAGCGTTAATGCTTAAATATGGATGCAAGTAGCAAGACAGGATCACATACCGTGTGTAGTGTTCTCTTGTCCTACGTGCTTTCTTGCAGATTGTTGCTACCATGTGTTGGTGGAACAATAGAGAGCAGATGGTAGGGAACATGGACACTTGAGAGGGTAGTTTTGGATTGCAACTCTACATCCACAACCACTTGTTTGCAATACTGTATTCATATGCATTGGTATGGAAATCTGGTCAGAAATGCCCATGACACTATGTACTTGATTCTTCCAAGATCAATATACTTTATTTGAGGGAGGGGTCGGCCGTTCCGGCTCATTGACAAGGGCTAGCCTTGCTTCACCCCGATAGTGCTGTGTATGATCTCTGAGTCACCTCCTGGAGCCCGTACTCTGCCTGTGACTGACTCATAGAGTGTAATGATCCCCCACAGCATCTCTGCTGGCACTCCCATATCCTGTAGTCTCCTGATCAGTCTGGCCCGTGGGACAGTATCAAAAGCTTTGTGGAAATCCACATAGCTGCAGTATATCCGATGCTCGTGAGCTCTTCCCTCCTCAATGATCTCCTGTAGTGTAAAGATATGATCTAGTGTGGAGTGTCCTCTCCTCTTGTCAATTTAGCAATTTACTTCTTGTATTTGAGCAAGTGTCCATCAAATCTTAGTGTATTTAAGTGTATTGATTAGCATTGTGCTCAACCAAGCTACATTGGTATCAGAGCATATGGTTCTCTTTCACTTCTATCGTGAGAGACGATCACCGTGAACACTAGCTATCTCTACACTTAGAAGGACAGCCATACAATGAATGTTGGAGATGCTAATACAAGAGGTAGGGACAATGAAATGCATGCCTCCAATGCTTTACAGGATGAGCAAACTCATGTGGTGCAGAATAGGGAACATGAATATGTGGGACAGCCGTCTTGTGGCAAAGAGAAGATACAGGAAGAAGAGTCCATAGTCTTGAGGGTTGAACTTACTCGTATGCAGGCTCTTCTCCATGCACAACAAGAAGAACTGAATCTCTATCGCCGCGAGGATCCATTGGTACATGACCGTTTGAAGGCCAAGAAAGCTGAATATTATATGGATCATGCAATGGCAATGACTGCTCAAGAGTTGCACATGCAACCAAGGGATGTAGCACGTGCATACTTGGCTCGTACTGAGGATGCCTATGCAGAAAAGGCAACCATCCCACATGTCTTGGAATCTCCACAGGTGCCCGAACAAGAACTTATGTCTAAGAGGATGAATCTCCATGCTATGGGAGAGGAACAATCAGTGACTTCACGCCATGCAGAATACCTTATGTAGCCCGTGAAGGATACAATGTTTATGGCAGTGGTCAAAATGTATGTCAAATGCTATTGTCGGCTGAAAACGTGCATGCACAACACATGCAACATGGGCTGCAATTTTTTGTTGGTGCAGGTATTCTGCGTATCTCTCATGCCACTCATGCCTTCGAGTGTGCTCGTGAGGGAGAAGCTATGGCTGAAAATGTATCAATGCATGTTGAGGGGCCAGCCATGCCTCATGCTTACAGGGCACATGTATCTATGCCTTATGCATCACCTTTTGGTCCTGAAATGATGCCAGTCACAAGGTCTGTTCCCAATGGACAAACATGGGGGAAAACATGCTGAGATGTAGGCACATGCATCAAAGTCTCGTGACTTCAAAGCCGGAGACAAATCTGTGAAGTTTGACACATATCATGGGGAATATGATGCATCAAAGGCACTTGCTTTTATTGCCCAGTTTGATATTGCTTTCAGTGATGAGGATTTCACTCAGAAATCCATGATCCGGCATGTAAGCATGTTCATGAAAGGCACTGCTGCCCATTGGTGGCTCACCGAGAAGGTCTCAACGAATCTAGTTAGATCATGGGAAGAGTTTAAGGAGAGGTTCTATGCTCAATTCTTGCCTCCCAATGCATTGAATGAGATAACAATGAAGTGGGATTGGGTGAAGCAAAATGAGGGGGAATCGGTAAATGCATATATACAAAAGTTTTGGAAAGTGTTTTTGGAGGTGTCTTCATTTATCCATGTCACCGAGACGGAAAGGAACAGAAGTTTTTAATCGGGATTGCAACCCGTGTACAAAGCGGGACTACAAATGTATCTTGGTCACACCTTACACCAAATAATTGCAGCCGCCACCGCCACCGAGCAATTGGAACTGAAATTGAGTTGATTCAATAAGGCTAAACTCTCGTTTCGGGGCAAAGAGAGGGCTATCCAAAACCTGCAAAATGATGGACAGCCACCTAAAAAGGACCAAAACCAAGATAAAAATGGTTCAAAGGCTGAAAATAACACTACCAAGAAGCGTCTCTTTAAACTGAGAGACTATGGTCTCACTCCGGAACAGAAAAAGCAATATATGAGCGAGGGGAAATGCTTTACTTATGGTAGCATCGAGCATATTGCAAAGGCATGCCCAAACAAGAAGAAGCGTGATAATGCAAATGCATCAAAGCCTAATGTCCATATGGTTCCGGATGTGCAGGGCAACACTTTACATGATAGCAAAGACAGGGTTGTATGTAAAGCTTGGGGACACAGATAGCAGCTGCTTTGGGTATTGACGTGGAGGACATGGGTCCTCAAATTGAAGCAGGGGTTGCCTTTGTTGGTAGAAAAAGTGCAGGTCATGCCTATTATTGGCAAGTTATGCATACACATTCAAGGCTATGTGGATCATGAGGATTTTCTTGTGGCGCCGTTGAATGGCTGTGATGTATTGCTTGGAAAGCCTTGGCATACACGTATTGATCCGTGCAAGGCTTACAAGACCAATAGGATCACCTTTATGCATAAAGGCCGAGAGCATGTAATTGATGCTGGTGAAGAGGGTGATACTATTCCCCTTGTATCTCATGTACAAATTAAGAAAGTGATGAAAAAGAGTGCTTTTGCGTACTTGATTTTTGTACGAGATCATGTTAAGGAAAATAATGTACATGTAAGCAATCTTAGTAATAATGATAGGCTGAAATATTTGCAAGAGCAAAATGATTGTTACCAAATGAGTTGCCACTCGTATGACCGGAAGATCATCACATTGATCTCATGCCGGGTAGCTCACCACCTAATAGGCCAGCCTATCGTGTAAGGCATCCCAAAAAGCGGAGATCATGAAGTAGGTGAATGAGATTCTTGAGAAGGGTTTGGTTCAGCCAAGCTCTTCTCCATATTGTTCACCCGTCCTCTTGGTTCAAAAGAAGGATGGATCCTTTCGTATGTGTGTGGATTATAGAGCTTTGAATAAGCTTATTATCAAGAATCGGTTTCCGATTCCACGCATAGACGACATCCTTGACAAGTTGGATGGATCGGCATGCTTTAGCCGAATTGATCTCAAGAGTGGATATCAAGTGCGTGTAGTGCTTGAGGATGTACACAAAACTGCCTTCAGGACAGCATTTGGGCTTTATGAGTATCTTGTTATGCCTTTTGGTCTTACAAATGCCTCGGCTACATTCAATAGAATGATGGATCGCATATTCCGTGGGTATAGGAAATTTACAGATGTCTTCTTTGATGACATCCTAGTCTTCTCGAAGACCGAAGAAGAGCATAGAGCTCATTTGGCCATTGTTTTTGAAGAACTCCGTAAGCATAAACGCACTCGGCTCCAAGTTTAGCAAGAGGGAATGCCATGTGCACACCTTAATCCGGTGCCATGCAGACATGATTATTCCTTACAGCCGCCTTAAGGTGAAAGTTAGAGGTCGTATATGGGCAGTTCGGAGCCAATTTGGTGGTCCTATAGGTGCCCGGAGATGCCCAGGACATGCACCAATGGTTGGGACATATTATGGGTACAATATGAACACATTTTATGACATTTTTGATGACTTTTTATGGCCTGAAAAGTGAAAACCGACCTGATTACGACCTGCCATCACTTTCCTATATAAAGGCAAGTCATGGGTCTTTCACGATCATTCAAAGACAGAGATTACGGAGCCAAGACCAAGGACATGCAGTCTAACAGTTTGGATTAGCCAAGTACATCTCCAAATCAGCGTTTTCCATTCACGCACAGTGGAGGACAGTAAGCATAAGTTCATTCATAGCATAGTCTAGATCTACATTGGATTTATGACAATCATTGTAATTACTCATTTATTCAGTAACATATAGTAGGAGTAGGTTAGGTAAAGAGTCTCTCTCTTCTCCTTCTCTCTACTTCTCTATGTCATGAGCATGTGATAAGCATTAATCTTTATTGCTTTGCGTTAATCATCATTAAGCACGCTTCCACATAGTAGTCATGTTACATGAGAAACCTAAAGGGCTAGCCCCCCACCATCCTCCTCATAAGCCCTGACAACCTCAACCTCAGTGGCCCCAAGCGGCGGTGCCCCACATAATGATCTGGGTCGAGGCCCTATCCATCGTGAAGATGCAGAGAATCCGTTGCCAAACCTGCTGAGTCTTTTGGCAATCCCAAAGACAATGTCGCTGAGACTCCTGAGGGTGGCCGCACCTCGTGCTAGCTGCTGGTCGACCTCCAATGGCCAACCACGTGCCAACTGCCAAACTTTTGTGTGCCATCAGCCAAAGAAAGAGGGTGATCTTTCGAGGCCAAAAACTGTACTAGAGCCTCTTCCAAAACTCTGAGAGGAAACACTGGGAGAGGCCCTGTGACTACCAATGTACTGCTACTACCGGGGTGCCATCAATCTCTGGCATCTGAATCCTGCGGCCTATCCATCATGAAGATGTGGAGAATCCATTGCCAAACTTGCTGAGCCTTCGGGCAATCCCAAAGATAAACTAATGACACCATTGTGGGCTGGCCACCAAAAGTATCCACCTGAAGTTGCTTGTTGTTCTGCCATGAAATAGAGGATGAAGAAATCTCAGCAACGGTGTAGGGAATCAAAGAGTATTGAAAGCTAAAGATGTTCACTTAGAGTGGGTAGAGCACTTGCGCTTCAGCTTTTAGTATAGGCACAACTCATAGAGGTCGACTTTCAGCCCACGCTTCAAGCATGTAGGCTTTTGTGAGCTTGTACCAAGAATGATCCTTGGGTGCACATGTGCACATAAGTGTGTGCACCTGCAATTAATATAGGTCAAAAGGAAAAATGATAAAAGTTATTTGGGAAAAAGAGAATAAAGATTATTAAGTCAAGAGTCAGTATTTAATTAAAAATATTAGGGTGAAAATTGCAAGCCTCCCCTTGGAAAAATTAAATGGTATGCACCATTATGTGTGTATGCACACTAATTTAATTAAATTGGGCTAAGGGTAATTCTCCTAAGGTTCAGAAAACCATGGTTTGGCCAAATCAAGGTGGGTGGTTAATCTACCCATGGACTTACGAAAATTGTCAATGAGAGCTCTTCATTCATGATAGACTTCCCAGTTGTCTTCTTTCCGAGCTGCTCTAACTTTGGCTAATTTTACTTGAGTTGTATTGGGGTTAGTTCCTTTGCAGTTCATAACTTTGTGCCTTCAAGTTTGTTTGACTGTTTTAGGACCTTAATCTTACCGAAATTGGTATGATAAATTAGAACTGCACGATTCTTGTTTTTGGGATCTTGACCTCATCAAAAAGTTATAATGCATCTAACATGTTTTTATTAAATCTTGTTTTTAGTGGAGGGAACTGAATATCGAGGACAAATATTGGCAAGTGTTGCATCTTTGCACCACCCCAAAAGCTGTGTAAGTTCCTATACTCAAAAGATTGTGATTTTTTGCTTTAATTCTTGAATTTGTTTGTTCCTAGTAAATTTTGCTTTTCCAAGCAAAATTGAAATTGTCATCTGGTGGTACTCCGTGGGACTGAACCTCCTCTCATAGTGGGGGTGGGGCTGGCCATGTGTATTCATCTTGCTACACATGCTGCAATGAGCTCAATGATTGTGTTTCGGGGACTCCCTATATGCACAGATTGTTCCTCTTCAAAGCCGTAGGTGTACCATGCTAGAACAATGGTGTCCTAGCATTTGTCAATCGCATCAGTTTTAACCACAATGGCTTACTTAGTTCACATGATTTGCTACGCAGTAGGCATACTTCATGCTTGACTTTCTCAAAATGGTATTCTTGGTACATAATACAAAAATATACTTATTTAGCTCTTTGATTCATCCATTAGATGCTGAGATTCAAGTTCTTTTTTAATACTATGAGATGATGAATTGTTGTGTGGTTTGGTTTGTGATGTTACAGCTTGACTGATAAGGCATTCCCGGGGTTGAAGGGAGGATTAAATTACATCGTGAACAAGCGGACTTGTTTGACTGTCCAGTCAGGGACGACAAATGGTGCTGCCACCAGCAACTCTTATGAAAATAGTGATGTTAGTGATCCCGTGAGTTCTGGTACTTTCCAAGTCTCTTTGTCAGGGGAGGAGTCATCTGATGTCAGTGCTGTGGAAGCTACTCTTGAAATTTTGACAGCAACAATAACACAACAGACAGAGCAATTTTTCACGAGTGAAACTGATGGAGATCCTGATCGGCCTTCAGAAGGATTTTCTTCAGTAGCAGAGGCAGTTGATGCTATCCGTGATGGAAAGGCAAGTTGTCTTCTATTGCATTTTGTTTTCCTCTAAGAAGGTACAAAAAATTTGAGGCGTGCATGTTATGCTAGGGTAGGTTTTAATTTTTGACGTAATAGATCCGAGTGTTGAAATGAAGAAACCTATTTGTTACACGAGAGAGACAGCTCATAATGGCTATCCTTCTTAATGCTAGACTTCGGAATTCTCTAATTCTCAATGATGAACTTGGCGGCTGCATCCAATGGGGCACTCTCTTCTTTGTTACTTTTCAACAAAAACTTTCAATGCTTTCCATGTGTAAGGAATGTTGGCAAGCATTTCTTTGCATTTGGTATCTGTATCATTTGCCAATCAGTGCATCAATTTGAGAAAGAAATTTATGTTAAGTGTTCAAAAGACGCAAAGGGTCTGTGAGCCCAAACAAAGAGTTACAATAGTTCCATGAGATAACTCGATCATGGAAAAGAAAAACATAGACAACTAGCTGCATGTACAATGATGATGACAATATGCATCTTTGGATACATGTTGAAAAAATGTATATCTCCATATCATGGCAGTACATGAAGCAACTCGTGTGTGTGGGGTATCATCGTCATCCATCTAGGATATCCAGCTTAGAGGAGTTGACGACTGTAAAGGCTCCCCTTGTCCACTGGGAGTGGGAAACTCTCCGTGATGCTGGAGGATCTCCCTGGTACTGGAGCTGCCATGTGAAGGGCCTTGTGAACCAGGGGCCCATGGATGTCGGGTGCAGTGTAACTGTTGGGTGTGGTCCAGTGTGATTCCAGGAGGCCGAGAAAAGTAAAACAGGGCCAGCTCACTAGGCGGACCCTGTGTATACAATGGAGTAGGCATAAAAACCTCATGTGTCTGGATTTGTCATGTGTAAGCCCAGCGGGGCATGCTGTGACAGATTCTACCACGTATCCGAGAGGTAGAAATATAGAGAGAGAAGATAGAAAGAAAGAAAGAAAGAAAGATATATTAACGTCTACGAGAGGCCAAAGTCGGCCTATGAGACAAAAAATAATACAACTGTGTTCTTCCGGTCAGAGGGAGAGAAAGAGAAGGGCTTAGGGAACTTTGCATAGGACACACACACTGAGTGGAAACAGGCCCTGCCCCCTTTCATGAATTTATTCAGGAACAATCCACACGCTTAGCAAACCAGGATCAATACATCAATGAAGACAATAGCAAACAAATATGCCGATGTAGAAACCCAAGTTGGAGTCGATATTGAGGCACGAGATTTCTGATGAAGAGCACACCACGGGGATGGCCCACAAGAATCTCTTACCGGGCTAGTACCCAAATCCAAGTCCAAGTCCAAATCCAAATCCAAATCCAATGAACTCCAAGCTCGTAAACAAGACACACAGTAAATACGTGTAGTTGACGCCGGCGGTGACTGGCGCAAGCAGGCGGAGGAGGTGCTGCGCAGGTGGCGCAAACAGGCTGTGTGGCGGTGGCTGTAGCAAGCGCTGGCTGGCGCTGGTGGTAGTAGGCGGCAGCCAACAGAGGCGCAGACAGCACAGTGGTGGCCAGATGGCAACGCCCAAATGGCGGCAGCAAAGAAGCGCACAAAAATATGGTCGGCGATGGAAGTTTCGGCGGTACGGCAATGATGGGAGCTCCCATGCTTTGGAGATGGCGTTGATAGGCTCCAAACCTTGATTGATGATGGGAAGGGAGAGATTCATGCTGGTTTTATACCTGAGGGAGTCTTACTTTTTGCTACCTTTTTCACTTTGCTTTCCTCTTTTTACTTTTAATAATAAAATATTACGTAACTTTATCAAAGTTCTTGTGCTTTGCTTTCTGGCTTTAGGGCCCTCTTTGGCCCTAGAGCTGCTTTTTGGTCCGGTTCAATCTCCTCTTGCCAGTGGTGCTCTTGGCTTGTGGTCAACTCAGTTTAACTTTTTGCTTTTCTTTGCTTTTTGACCAAAACTGGCGCTTTCCAATTTGCAAACTTTATGGTCCCTGTTCCCATGTCTTCTTCTACCTGTCAAGTGTCCGGGCAAGGGTTCCATCATGTGAATAGTGCTAGGAGAACCAAATAGTTACATTCCCTTCCTCTTATATCGCAGTTGTCCTCAACTGCGGAATAGAAATGTTCCAAGCATATTCATATGTTCCAAGTACTAGTCCTATTTGGTGAGCTTGTGCATCTAGTCATCCCCATATTTGTGGTGTCATCTGCTCATTTGGCAACACCTCTATGTCTTTTCTTTAACCAATGGCTTTGTCCTTCATGATACTTCTTCATGGCTTGTCACATGTATTAGATAAAATAAATGCATACTTACCTCCTACAAAAACTAGACATAATCTAGTCAACAAACAGGTATGCATCATTCGCGTCTAGTGGATATTCTAGGTACTGGCCAGGTAGTTTGGAGCCCAGTGGACTATCACGTACCATACATCCAAGCATTGTCCACACATCAAAAACAGCACACAAAGTCAAAGAAGTTTAAACATACATCAGTATGCAATGCACAAGTAATGATCCTCCTGTTCATGCATTGTCCTATCTAGTCTCATCTGTCTTGCCTAGTCTCATCGGAAATCGGTTTTGAGCTATCTGGCTCCACAAGGAAACCACTCAGTCAATCATTAGGACCATCTGGTCACTATGACCGCCCAAGTGTTCATTAGTAGTCATCTGGGCCATCTGGTCAGATTGACCGCTCGATTATGAAATCCAATACGCTATCTGGTCACTATGACCGCCCGACTGTTCATCAATAGTCATCTGGGCCATCTGGTCACATTGACCACCTGACTATGCAATCCCAAAGGCCGCCAAAATACAAATCTCGTTCCTTGGATCATCTGGTATGCAACCGACCCAAACTAGAGTATATCCAATTAACCATTACATAAGCAAAATAATGATCAATTAGATTCCAAAATATATATACAATGAAGAGGGCTAGAGGTACAATCTCTCTCTTAAATTTGTCTTGTTTGCAAGACATCTATGCCTGTACTTCTAATACATCTAGACCAACGGCTTCCTCATAAGCTCGAAGTATCTCTGGATAGTCCTTGAAGTACTCCTTTGGCATCCATTTCGCATCCAAAGACAAATAATTCTTGAATTTCAAAAGGAACTTTTTGACCACTATCTTTTCTCTTTTTCTCCTAGAATGGAATACAATCTGTTCTGGTTGCAAAATCTCTTCTTGCTCTTCCACCTCTGGTGGATTCTCCAATATAGGCTCCTCTGGGGTAGTTTCGTATATGGTTTCAATAAACTGACATGGAAGGCATTATGTATTCTCCAATGATCTTGGAAGGTCCAAGCGATAATATACATCGATGATCTTCTTTGTAATCTGAAAAGGTCCATAATACTTAGGAGCAAGCTTTGGGTCCTTATGCTGGCTTTAGACTTCTTGAGTCTTGCTTTATCGAATTTCAACAAGACCCAATTCCCTTCTTCAAATGAGACCTTCGTAAAATGCTTATCTACAACTTTCTTTTGCTTGGCTTGAGATGTCTCAATAGCCCTTCGAACTTGTGCAAAAGTTGTATCCAAGTCTCTAATAAATTCATCTGCATGGAAGATCTCTTCCTTGGTTCTAATTATGGGTAACAACAATGGTTTGCCATAGATAATCTCAAAAGGAGCTTTGCTTGTTGATGAATGAATGGTAGTATTGTAAGCATACTCTGAAGGAGAAAGCACATGCGGAAGCATAAACAGTAAACATATGAGAGAGTGCAAAGGAGATTGAGAGAGTTGGATAAGATCACCTTTTATAACAGCAGTAAAGCTTTACAATGGCAATGGCCAGCAACTGAAAGTTAAACTATGTGCAAGGGAAATGGATGAAAGAGTGAATAATGGGGAACTCCTTATATAGTGCAGGAGGAAACTAGTCGACTGCCACTAGGGCTGGCTGACTACCCCTGGACAAATAAATAGGAGAAAAATCCAATAAAATACTAGATAAATGGTAAAGCCCCAGAACACTGAGATGCACAATTCTAACACCTCCTCTGCAGCTCATAGTGTGCAAGAGTCGGAAGAAGGTAAGTTGATGAAGATGCAACCATGGACCCTCCAGCATCGCGAATACTAGAATCACCTCGGAGAGAGCACCTTGGAGTGAACTTCAAAAAATAGATGATGAGTTGCTAGACACACCACACCAATAATCCCCAATAGTGGACAGAACACATCACGTCCCAAAAGCCTCGAACAATGAACTTGGAACAGATCCAATTCATAATCTCTGCTGAACCAAAGATAACCATGTCTTGCCATATGTCTAATGCTTGGAACTCCGAATCACGGTCCCCATGCACCAGTAAGTGGAGCTGTTATCAGCCCCTTCTCCCGTCCACAAGTCTCTTCTAGCTAGAAGCACATGGGGGGAAACTGCATGTGTACTAGAGAAGCACACCATCTGGGGTCTCCTGAGTTGGAAGCGCCTTGGGAGCCCTAGAAGTGGTACTAGAATCTGTATCACTATCCTGTGTCGTGTCTTTGCCTTTTCTTTGAGATGAAGCCTTGCCCTTGGTCTTGTCCTTCTTCTTGGACAAACAATCCTTGGACAGATGTCCTCTTTTCCCACAAGAGAAACAGCGACTCCGACATTTCTTCTGAACTGAGGAAAGTGCCTGGTCAGAACTGTTGATTGACACCTTCAATTTACCTTGTGAGATGAGAACGGACTCCTCCTTCAAAAGTAGGGAGCTAAGATCATCAAAATCCAACTGAGTGGATGTGACCTGGCACCACAAAGATTGAGAAATCACATCATAGTTCGGAGGAAGCTTGGTGAGGATAAGAGCAGCTAGTTGAGAAGAGGACATAGCAGCACCCATAGCTAGTAACTGGTCATGGATAATCTTAGCCTTCATGAGAAAAGCCTGCATTGAATTGCCTTCAGGAAATAACAAGCCGTAGAGCTACCCTTGCAAGGTAACTGCCCTCATCGATGAATCTCGTGCAAAGAGATCCTCCAATTTTGACTATACCTGATGACTACTGGTGAGAGTTTGCACTGGCGGTGAGACCTCCTCGGTGATGGCCCGCACAAGCACAGAATGCGCTTTCGAGTCCCGATTCTCCCAGTCTTGTAATTCCACAGCAAATTCATTCTCCTGATCTTGAGTCCACCGCCTAGAGTTTTGAGGACGCTCGGGCTTCCTTTCAATGCCCTGAACAATGTCCCACAAACCCTTGTGGATGAACCAGATCCGCATCTGAAGCTTCCAATGAGCATAGTTGGGTCCTTTCAACTTGTCATCCTTGTTCGTACAAGGGGGAGCCATATCCACAGCAGCAAAGAACAAATCTGAGCTCTCAAACACTTCTTACAAGTGCTTTCCAACGAAGTGAGGCACCATGTGTCACCTTTTGGTCCATCTCCATTTCTGGAGCCACTTCTATGGGACTGTCACTCCATAGAGCGACCAGATTTGTGCCATGTTCACATGGAGCCAGGTCAGTGTCCCATGTGAAAGGGCTAGTTTTATGGTGTTACATGGACGGGAGCCAAATGTGCCACCCGTATGCAACCAGTGCTGCGTCACATGGGCGGGAACCAGTTTCGTGCCACCCATGTGTGATTTGTTTCGTGCTGTATGGACGGGAGCCTGTTGGTGCCACTCGTGTATTGCCAGGATGGTGTCTTACCTATGGGATTGTCACTCCATAGGAAGACCAGGACATATTTATTTATATTTGTCGCGCGAGTTTTGTGCCCGACAGGAACCTCTTGTACAAGTTTCATGAAAGGGAGATTTCGTCCATTATTTGTGCACATGCATTTATGCCTGCATGCATAAATTTGTTTTTGCATGACTTATTTGCGTGTGTCTGCCTATTATGGCGTGCCAGTACACTACACTGGACGGGGACGCCCCCAGTGTACCGTGGAGTGCTGTTTGCTGACTTGGTGGTGTGGCGTGTGAACAGGTGGTAAGTATTTTTGTTTTGGCCTTTTAAAATGGTAAAATCCATAAACTAGAGTGAACCTTAATATTTATAAGGTATTGTGTTCACACTCAATTTAAATAAGGGCTGGATACTTGCTTATGTGGGGAGGGCCCAAAGTAATAAGATGAACTAAGGTTTTATAACCTTAAAAAAAAGGCTTGCATGGAGATTCCCACGTGTGGGTTGGTGGATTGACTTGCCATCTTCATCACTTGTTGTACCCGCCTGCCTCTCCACGCCTGGTTTTCACCCGTTTCTCTCCACGCTTGGCTGCATCTATCATCTCCTCACCTGTGTGCTACCCACGTGTACCTGCAGTACTTGCCTGTGTGCTGCCTTTGTATGCCTGCTGTACCACCTGCAGATTGCTATAGCCCATGTATTGTTGCTGCCTTGTGTGTACCTGCTGTACCATCTTCAGTACCTGCTGGCTGCCCACGTACACCTGACAGTACCACCTGCTGTACCTGCTGGCTGTCCACATGTACTTGTGTGTACCTGCTGTACCATCTTTAGTACCTGCTGGCTGCCCACGTATACCTAACAGTACCACCTGCTGTACTTGTTGGCTGCCCATCAGTTCCTGCTGGCTGCCCACGTGTACTTGACAGTATCTGCTATATTTGCAGGTTGCCCATAAGTACCTGCTGCTGTACTTGTCTTGTGTACCTGCTGGTTGTTTTGTTGAAGCTTCCATTTTGGAGTACAATACAAGGGAAATAGTCTTCACTACTGAGATTTGAATTAAAATCCATGCCAGGTATTTATTTCAGTATTTTATCTCAAATTCAGATAATAATTCAAGTTAAATGCTGTTATTCCAAGCTTTGTGTAGGTAAGTTCTTCTCCGGTTGCATACACTCTAGAGGATCATTGGAAAGAGGTTTCTCCCATGACTGCCCTGACCGCGCCCTCATTTATAGAGGAGCCAATGAAGGTCAAGAGGGTATGAGGAAAAACCTAGTACAAAGCTTAATTGGGAGAACCGGGAAACGTTTCCTCCGTAGTGTACACTGTTGCCTGCGTTAGTACGGGCGTGCCCGTTTGTGCATGGTCCCGGAAGACCAGTGAAAGGCAAGTGTACACTCAATGAAGGTGGGAACGAGTCTATGATTTGGGGCTACTCCGACCAACACTTTCTTCATCAGTTTGGACCAGAACTATTTGGTTGTTTGCACTCCCTAGTGGAGGAATCTGGCCTTTTCAGGCCCATGACACTTGTACAAATATAAATACTCCAAGAAATACAATAAGTATTGAGGGGGGGGGGGGGGGGGGGCGGCTCTTTCCGGCCCCAGTGTTGGTGTCATTTGTATTTTTTTAGTATTTCTAGTGTTTGTGTTGTTGATGCTGTTTCCATTGATTTTTAATAATAATAATAATTAGATTAAGTGTTCTGAATATGTGTATATTGTCTTCCGAACTGTAGGCCTCCTGTAAGGAGCGGTCCATTTGGTATCAGAGCCTGGTCGTCTCTCTTTCTCGAGAGGAGACACGGAGTTTTGAGATTGAAAGCAAGCACGAACACTTAATTCAATGGACAGCCAGGGCAACCCATTGGAAGTGCCGAATTCGAGGGGCCAATCAAGTGCTTCACGGGATTCCGATGCCTTGCATGGAAGGCATAAGCCTCTTGAGAGAGTCTATGACAATGCATACATGGGACAGCCATCACGTGGTAAAGAACCCATGCACGAGGAAGACCCCAATGCATTGAGGGCTGAGTTGGAGCACATGAGGAGGCTCTTGCAGGCAAAAGAGCAAGAGCTGAAATTCTTGCATGAGGACCCCCATGTACAAAGTGTCACAGAAGCCAAGAAAGCTGATGCAATGGTGGACATGACTTTTGAGTCTATGGCTCGAGAAGTGGGCAAGAAGCCAAGGGAGCTGGCACTCTCTTATCTTTTCCGCAAGGGTGACCTTAAAGAGGGAGAGGATGGACAACTTATGTTCAAGAATCCACCTCGTTTGCAGCATGGAGACCCAGCCTCTCAAAGGTTGAGATCATACTTGCATAAAGAAGAAGTATCGGTCACCTCTCGCCATGCATCCACTCCTCATGGCACATGAGGAAACAGATTTATGCATGTTGAAGGCCATTTGGATTCTAGGTATGTACATCATGATGGGGACAGTGGTCGGCATGCAAGCCAAAAGACCTTGCCTATTGAGTTGTCTCGTGGTGAGACAAGGCATCTTTCAGCGAGGTCACATGTAGTGGGGCCACAAGAATCAAAGACCCATGTCACTTTGGCTAGTGGAACACCTATCATTGCCCATGAAGCTGATGCAGAGAGAACTGCCCCGTTGGATAGGGGCAAAAGGAGGAGGCAAGAGCTTGAGCCTCATGCCAAAAAGCTCAAGGAGTTGAAGGCCGGGGACAAATTAGTGAAATTTGATGCCTATCATGGGGAGTTTGATGCTTCCAAGGTGCTTGCTTTTGTTGCCCAGTTTGATATTGCTTTTAGTGAAGAGGACTTCATTGGAGTCCAAGATCCGTCATGCAAGCATGTTTTTGAAGGGGACAACTGTCCATTGGCGGATCACTAAAAAGACCACCAAAGACCCCATTTGCACTTGGAAAGAGTTTAAGGACAGATTTTATGTCCAATTTTTGCCACCAAATGCAGAGCATACACTCACATTAAAGTGGGATAGACTTGATTAAAAGGATAATGAGAGTGTGTAGTAGTATGTGAGCGAATTTTGGAAAGTTTTGCTCGAGGTTATTCCTTTCATGCAACTCTCTGAGGATGAAAAGAAAAGAAAGTTCCGTTCTGGGTTGCAACCAGCCTATCGTTCAGGCATTGAATTGAAAGGGAGCAAGGAAGGTGGCAGGTGATGCACAGGTGCAAGAGCTACAGGCTTGAGGCTTGAAGTGAAGGCAATAGGCAAGGAGAAGCAGAAACGATGAGCCACACAGAGGGAGAGAGAGAGTGAACTCGTTGAAATTGGGGAATACCCACGTTTCCTCTTCTTGGGCCTTCCTTTATTAATAAGTGACCTTTTTAAAGTATTTGGCCATGTTCAATGTGAACATGGCCAAGGCTTTTAAACTTTAATAAAAGCCTTGTACAAAGTATATACAAATATACATGGGTCATTTAGGGCTTTAACCCCAACAACCTCCCACTTAAAGGCATAAATGGCGCCTTTAAGCTAAGTCACTCCCACCATCTGTATGCATAGCTGATGTTGTGCTTTGGGTAAGCACTTAGTGAGAGCATCTGCAGGATTTTGTGACGTATGAACCTTAACAACTGTGATAAGGCCATCCTCAAGCACTTCCCTAATGAAGTGATACCGCACGTCAATATGCTTTGTGCGCGCATGGAACATGGCATTCTTTGCCAGACATATGGCACTCTGGCTATCACAACCAAGCATAGGTGCCTTGTCAGGCAAACCAAACTCACTCCATAAACGTGCCAACCATATGGCTTCTTTGGAAGCCTCAGTGGCTGAAATATATTCAGCCTCTGTAGTAGACAGTGCAACTATCTTTTGTAGTCTAGAGCACCATGAGACAGCACCTCCTGCAAGAGTATATACATAACCACTTGTGGATTTGCGTGTATCCACATCACCAGCCATGTCAGAGTCACAAAATCCCTTCAATTCCAAAGGACCCTTACCATAACAAAGGCATTTGTTTTTAGTCCCTTTTAAATACCTCATAATGGACTTTACTGCATCCCAATGCAATTTGCCTGGATTAGCCATAAATCGGCTCACAACTCCCACTGCATGGGCTATGTCAGGCCTAGTAGCAACCATAGCATACATAAGTGAACCACAAGCTGATGCATAAGGAACACCTTGCATATCATTGGTTGCCTGATCAGATTTGGGGCAATCATCCTTGGAGAACTTAACATATGGCTGTAATGGCACACCAAGAGGCTTTGCATTAGCCATGTTAAACCTGTCCAGCACCTTTTCAATGTATTTTTCTTGAGACAAATACAATATGCGCTGGTCCCTTTGCCTTCTAATCCTTACTCCAAGAACATGTTCAGCTGCCCCAAGGTCTTTCATGGAAAACGCAGATTTCAGCTGCTGTTTAAGAGCATCAACAGTGCTTCTTTTCTTCCCAGCAATCAACATATCATCTACATAGAGCACAAGAATGATAGGGCTGCCATCCTCATCAAATTTTGTGTACAAACAGTGATCTGCATGGCTCCTTTTGTACCCATGTTTGAGCATGAAAGCATCAAACTTTTTGTACCATTGTCTAGAGGCTTGTTTCAGCCCATACAAGCTTCTTTTAAGCCTACATACCAAATGTTCCTTTCCAGGAATAACAAAGCCCTCGGGCTGCTTCATGTAAAGTTCCTCATCAACATCGCCATGCAAGAAAGCTGTATGCACATCCATTTGGTCTAATTCCAAATCAAGGGCAGCCGCTATGGCAAACAATACACGCAAAGTGGTCATCTTCACTACAGGAGAGAACACTTCCTAAAAGTCTATGCCCTTCGTTTGGGCATATCCCTTTGCAACCAGCCTTGCTTTATACTTGGGTTTTGCATCAACTGTCTTGATTTTATACACCCATTTGTTAGGAATGGCTTTCCTTCCCTTGGGCAATTCCACCAAGTCCCAAGTATCATTCGAATGCAAAGCTTTGATCTCTTCCTGCATAGCAAGCTCCCACTTCTTACTGTGCTCACATGTCTTTGCCTCTTTATAAGTGAGAGGCTCCCCCTCATCTGTCAGCATAATATAATGCAAAGAGGGATCATATCTACTCACATTCCGCCTAGGACGAGTAGATCGTCTCACCCAATGATCCACATTATCTGGTAATGGGTCTACATCAGGTGGCACAACAATATCATCAGCAAAGGGCTGTTGTACATCATTTTCAGCCCCATTTTCAGCATTGTTATGTGGCTGCACATGCCCTTCAGGAGCCTCATTTTGCTGTCCAACATCATCTGGCTCAAACACCACTGGTTCATCAACATTTTCAGTCATATGTGGTGCATCCTGAGGGTCAAAATCAGGCCTAATAGGTGGCTGTACATGCTGAAATTTGACCTTTTTATGGTCATCCTTAGAGGCACAATTGTTTTTAAGCAGCTTTGCCTCATTAAAAACAACATCCCGGCTGCGCACAACCTTTTTGAGTTGAGGTAACCAAATCCTGTAGCCCATTTCACCTTCTTCACCATATCCCATGAAGAGGCCTTTAATGGACTTTGCATCCAACTTACTCCTCAACTCAGGTCTTATATGCACAAACGCTTCGCAACCAAAGACGCGTAAGTGATCATATGAAGCAGGTTTGCCAGACCAAACCTCCTCAGGGATGTCACCTTTCAAAGACATGTGAGGGGATCGATTACATATATGCACTGCAGTTTTTAGAGCTTCTCCCCAAAATCCATGAGGGAGATTAGCTGTGGACAGCATGCATCTCACCCTCTCACATAGAGTCCTATTATATCTTTCAGCCACACCATTAGAAGAGGGGCTGTATGGAACAGTAAGCTCCCTCTTAATGCCCAAATTTTCACAAAATTTATTAAATTCACCACTTGTGAACTCACCCCCATTATCCATACGCAAGCATTTCAGCTTTCTACCTGTTTGGGTGGTCACAAATGCATGAAACTTCTTAAACGCAGCAAAGGCTTCATCCTTAGATCTGAGCAAATGAACCCAAATTTTTCTAGAATGATCATCAACAAAGGAAACAAAGTAGTGTGCACCCCCCATAGATTTGGTAGGCATGCTACAAACATCAGAATGTACAAGATCAAGCACATTAGATTTGCGAGAGACACCGGAGTAATAAGAACTTTTCACTTGCTTGCCATATTGACATTCATTACAAAAGTCAAGCTTTGTGCCTTTAGCATCAAGCTTATTCAAATTACAAAGCTTAGTAAGGCCTTTGTGGCTCATATGGCCAAGCCTCTTATGCCACAACTCCATATGTGAGTTAATTTCAGCCAAAGCAATAAATTTGCCCGACAAGGCCTTTCCATGCAAGCAGTAAAGTGTCCCTTTCTTTGTACCTTTCACAATCAGCCTTGAGCCTTTAGTCATTTTCCATGATCCTCTCTCAAACAAAATGCTGTAACCATGCATATCCATCTGTCCAACAGAAAGCAGACTCTTCTTGATTCCTGGCACATATCTAACATCATGTAAGACAAGCTCATTTGTGCCATCTGTGGAAAGATGCACAGTGCCAATACCCTCAATGGAACATGCATGATTGTTTCCCAGGTATACATGGCCATGGCTGCCTGCAACAAAAGTAGAAAAACACTCCTTGATAGGAGTCACATGAAATGAAGCACCGGAATCGACTATCCAAGTCTGGGATAATGCATCATTAACAGTCAATAAAGCATCAATTAGATCACACTTGGTGATCTGCATATCCTGTGTATGAACATTGAGAGAGGCATAAAGCTCATGAGCATCATCGGCTGACAAAGTGGCACATAAGATGTCTTCTACATCTGACAACTCCTCAATAACAACACTAGAGGCCACATTGGCCTTCTCCTTGTTCTTTGGGTTGTCCTGTGCATCTGTCTTGATCTCCTTCTTCTCTTTCTTTTTGTCTCCACCACTCTTCTTCCTTTCCAACTCTGCCTTATAGTACCTGCAGTCAGGTTTCTTGTGACCTTTCCTGCCACATTGATAGCATGTCACATCACTCTTGCCTTTGCTGGCATTTCCCCTTTCTCTACTCTTACTCTTACTCCTTTGTGCATAATCAGTCTTCTTTTCTGTCCTGCCTCTAACCATGTTGGCTGAACTGCCACCCTCTCCACTTGCTTTCCTCCTGATTTCTTCGTTCAATATAGAACCCCTAACACCATGAAAGGTCAAATTGGGATTGTTTGACAATGAGACCACCAAAGTCTCCCAAGAATCAGGTAGAGTCATCAGCAAGAAGATAGCCTTGAGCTTATCTTCAAAAGGGGGCAAACCTGAGTCCTGTAACTGAGATAAAGTAACTGTAAACAACGACAAGTGCTCTGCAGCGCTCTTGGACTCATCTAACTGCATGCCAACAAGTTTCCGCATCAAATGCACCTGATTAACTGGGGTCGTATTCTCATACGTTGCCTTCAATTTCTCCCACAACTCAAACGCATTGACAAGACCCTTGAGGTCTACCAAGATCTCGTCAGAGACGGCCATTTTAATGTAGGTAATGGCTTTCTTGTTCAATGTAAGCCATGCTGCATCTGACATATCTTCTGGCTTCTCTGCTTCAAGTGCCCTGTCACAATCTTTAAGGAAGAGGATTCCTTGAATCCTATCCTTCCAAAGATCAAAACCTGTTCCCTCAAACCGCTTGATCTCAAAGAGATTCTTGACGTCAGAGGAAGTCGATGCCATAGTTGCACAAACGAGAGGGCTTAAGTGCTAAAATTTTTTGGGCAAACTGCACCAAAACCGAACTGTAGCCTCACCGCAATGTGCACAGCAACTCCAAAGGGTCACAGGAGCAAATCGAGCCAAAATATGCAAGTTTAGGCAAGAATAATCAATTCTGAATTTTCTGCGCAGAAAATTCAGCAAGCTGATTTTTGCCCAAAAACAACAAAAATTGTTGTTTTCTACCTCACAAAGCGTACATAATGCAGAAGCACAGCCTTTGGGAGCACATGTAGGCAAAAGCCCCAATTTTTAGCATAAATGTGCAGCAAATTGACTCGAAATAGGCATTTCGCATCCAAAACTTGCTTAATGTTGGCAAATTACATCAATTAATACATTCCCCAATCGAAATACATCACATGTACATTTGCATAAACCTGCGCAAATCTGTAATTTGCTGTAAAAAACCCTGTTTTTGACCTGTTTTTCAGCAAATTTGGCCGATGTAGGGTAGTAGGGACCATGTACAAGTGTTCCCACAACTTAATACATCAAGATAAAACCTGCACTTCGCTGTAATAACCTGTTTTTGACCTGTTTTTGACCTAAAAACAGCCTGTTTTGGGCTGTTTTGTCGATGCCGGCACCTGTAGGGACCCGGGAAACAAGGGGCTTCACGATGGAAAGCAATTTTGTCGCGATAGAAACCCTTTTTACTTGCTGTCCAGCCACCTGCTCAGAAATTTGGGAAACCCTAGAGGCTCTGATACCAGTTGAAAGGGAGCAAGGAAGGTGGCAGGTGATGCACAGGTGCAAGAGCTACAGGCTTGAGGCTTGAAGTGAAGGCAATAGGCAAGGAGAAGCAGAAACGATGAGCCACACAGAGGGAGAGAGAGAGTGAACTCGTTGAAATTGGGGAATACCCACGTTTCCTCTTCTTGGGCCTTCCTTTATTAATAAGTGACCTTTTTAAAGTATTTGGCCATGTTCAATGTGAACATGGCCAAGGCTTTTAAACTTTAATAAAAGCCTTGTACAAAGTATATACAAATATACATGGGTCATTTAGGGCTTTAACCCCAACATGAATTGCACCCGAAACACACTCTTCAGCAGCTTATAGCATCCGCTCTTGCTACGGAGCAATTGGTGCTCAAAATCAAGCAAGATCAAGGTGGTTCCAAGGGCAAAGAGAAGGCTGTCCCAAACCTACAAATGACCTCATCAATATTGAGCAGCTGCTCCCGAAGATCCTGGATCTTTGAAGATGATGAGCCATACTATCACCATCATTCATGTCCAAGTTCTCAAGCTCTTTCTTGAGAAATGCAACCTTGGCGTCATTCTTTGCCTGATACATGGTTTCAAGTACATCCCAAGCTCACCGTGAGGTCCTGCAAGAACGAATATGCGGTATGATTGATCGCATTACTAACAAAGCAATCAAAGCCATCGCTTGGACATCACGAGTATCCCATCTCTTCTTCTGCTCTTGCGAGGGAGGAAACTCCGAATCACGGTCCCCATGCACCAGTAAGTGGAGCTGTTATCAGCCCCTTCTTCCGTCCACAAGTCTCTTCTAGCTAGAAGCACATGGGGGGAAACTGCATGTGTACTAGAGAAGCACACCATCTGGGGTCTCCTGAGCTGGAAGCGCCTTGGGAGCCCTAGAAGTGGTACTAGAATCTGTATCACTATCCTGTGTCGTGTCTTTGCCTTTTCTTTGAGATGAAGCCTTGCCCTTGGTCTTGTCCTTCTTCTTGGACAAACAATCCTTGGACAGATGTCCTCTTTTCCCACAAGAGAAACAGCGACTCCGACATTTCTTCTGAACTGAGGAAAGTGCCTGGTCAGAACTGTTGATTGACACCTTCAATTTACCTTGTGAGATGAGAACGGACTCCTCCTTCAAAAGTAGGGAGCTAAGATCATCAAAATCCAACTGAGTGGATGTGACCTGGCACCACAAAGATTGAGAAATCACATCATAGTCCGGAGGAAGCTTGGTGAGGATAAGAGCAGCTAGTTGAGAAGAGGACATAGCAGCACCCATAGCTAGTAATTGGTCATGGATAACCTTAGCCTTCATGAGAAAAGCCTGCATTGAATTGCCTTCAGGAAATAACAAGCCGTAGAGCTACCCCTGCAAGGTAACTGCCCTCATCGATGAATCTCGTGCAAAGAGATCCTCCAATTTTGACTATACTTGATGACTACTCATTTCAAGGGCTTCTTGAATTTTTTCGACATCAACTCTACTTTCTGATATAAACTTTTCGACAACATCACGTTTCACCCTTTTGAACTTTTTTTCATCTATCAAGCTCTGCACGACAACTTTAGAGAGACTAAACTTTTTATTTGCTTTACTGGAACAAGATTGGAATTTTCATTTACTTCACCAAGCCTTAAAATTTCCCTTCAACAAGAGGTGAGAGTTTGCACTGGCGGTGAGACCTCCTCGGTGATGGCCCGCACAAGCACAGAATGCGCTTTCGAGTCCCGATTCTCCCAGTCTTGTAATTCCACAGCAAATTCATCCTCCTGATCTTGAGTCCACCGCCTAGAGTTTTGAGGACGCTCGGGCTTCCTTTCAATGCCCTGAACAATGTCCCACAAACCCTTGTGGATGAACCAGATCCGCATCTGAAGCTTCCAATGAGCATAGTTGGGTCCTTTTAACTTGTCATCCTTGTTCGTACAGGGGGGGAGCCATATCCACAGCAGCAAAGAACAAATCTGAGCTCTCAAACACTTCTTACAAGTGCTTTCCAATGAAGTGAGGCACCATGTGTCACCTTTTGGTCCATCTCCATTTCTGGAGCCACTTCTATGGGACTGTCACTCCATAGAGCGACCAGATTTGTGCCATGTTCACATGGGGCCAGGTCAGTGTCCCATGTGAAAGGGCTAGTTTTATGGTGTTACATGGACGGGAGCCAAATGTGCCACCCGTGTGCAACCAGTGCTGCGTCACATGGACGGGAACCAGTTTCGTGCCACCCATGTGTGATTTGTTTCGTGCTGTATGGACGGGAGCCTGTTGGTGCCACTCGTGTATGGCCAGGATGGTGTCTTACCTATGGGATTGTCACTCCATAGGAAGACCAGGACATATTTATTTATATTTGTCGCGCGAGTTTTGTGCCCGACAGGAACCTCTTGTACAAGTTTCATGAAAGGGAGATTTCGTCCATTATTTGTGCACATGCATTTATGCCTGCATGCATAAATTTGTTTTTGCATGACTTATTTGCGTGTGTCTGCCTATTATGGCGTGCCAGTACACTGGACGGGGACGCCCCGAGTGTACCGTGGAGTGCTGTTTGCTGACTTGGTGGTGTGGCGTGTGAACAGGTGGTAAGTATTTTTGTTTTGGCCTTTTAAAATGGTAAAATCCATAAACTAGAGTGAACCTTAATATTTATAAGGTATTGTGTTCACACTCAATTTATTCAACGAGGGAGATTCAATGGATGCTTACTTGACAAAGATCAAGGATTTAAGAGAGCAATTGGCCACCCGTGATGAGGCTTATCCAAATAGTTCACTTGTTCTCACAGGCCTGAATGCATTGCGTGATTCCTATTGGAGTTGTGCCTCGATCATAAGGCTCTTGATGAAGGGTAATCCAAACGCTTACTTTTGATGAGTTGGTCTTTGTGCTCTTGCAAGAAGAGCTATCAAGGCAGAATGGGAATGTCATGGACATTGGGAATCAAGCTTATATCACGAATTAGTGAGGCAAGGGTAAGGCCTCCTCATAAGGGGGTTCTAAGCCCAAGGTTGATTCTGGAGAAGGGGGGTGAAAAGAAGAAGGGAAAGTGCAGGGAGCTTGGGCACTACATCAATGAGTGCTGAAAGAGGTTGGAAAAAGAGAAGAAGAAGGATGCCGGAATGTCTGTGGTGGCTGATGCTTTAGCACCAATTGTAACATGCAGCGGAAGTATTCGTATTGGAGGATCCTGTCACACAAATGCTCACACCGTCTTCTGTATCTTGAGTTTCGCGAGTTTAGCAATCCACTTTAAGACTTCAAACTTTTAAGAGAGATGAGAGAGAAAGATGAGAATTGTACACAGTACATCGTATATGGGGTCCCGAATTACCCACTGAAGGCCCCCCTATCCCGTTACCGAGATAGTATTTGCTTTATTATCTTTAAAGAGACTGACGGTGTGACTGACGATAAGCCAAACGCAAGACCTCTGAAGACCAAGTGTTGGGCTGAACTGTACACTACTGTAGAAGCACCAAAGATGTCCAATCTCGAGCCTATGCACTCTTCCCAATGGAATGAGAAGGGGATGCAAAGCTGAGGCTGAGAGGGGTTGTTTGGGACTGTTCTAGATTGAGTATGAATGCTACAGAAAACGCAAGGTGAACTGTTGGCTGAATGCTGAACTGATGCGTTTTGCTGATGTAGAAGTGCTGAATGCTCATGCGTTTGAGGCGCCTAGGGTTGTAGGAGACAAACGTTGAGGGATGGTGGCTGAAAGTGCAATCGCTTATGCTCCTTGTGCTGAAGATGCCAAGCGCTTGAATTCTTATGCTGAAATATGATTGAATGAATGGCTGAATATGCTAGGGCTCTATTTATATGGACCACAAGAGCCAGTCGGCTGGCTACAGAGCTGGCCGACTGCTCATGTCCACATTAAATGCATAAAATATGTATAAAATGCTGAAAATGATGGAAAAATTACTAGGAAAATCCTAGTAAATATCTTGATAAATACTAGATGATATCTTGGGTGTTTGCCATGGTCTAGATGCAATGTATGAATGATGTGCAATATGCAGAATGCTTTCTAATGCAAACCCTGAGGTTTCTACTGACTGTATATGCATGAATGCGTCTCTTTAAGTGGGTTAAGGGACTTAGACTGACTGACTGACTTGCTATGGCTGAGAATGACCTACGTAGCTCTCGTGCTTGACTTATCTTGGACTGAGGATTACAATAGGGTCATGGCGTACGACAAATATCATCCTGAATGGAACTAATACTGTACAATGTTGCATTGATGATGATGAGCCAGTTTGTTACCATGCACTACAGTGCAGAGTGCATGTGACACCAATTGCTGAGAAGAAAGATGCTACAAATTATGCACATGATGAGTGGTCTTTTGTGGTGGAGTGCAGCTATGATCCATCACTGGATGTATGCATGTATGATGTTAGTATTTGACTTTGATCTTTGGACAATGGTGCTAGCAAGCACATCACGTCACAACGTAAGCTGGTCACTTGTCTTGGGATTGCTCCCCAAGGTGGTAGTGTGACGTGCAAATAACTCTTTATATCCAGTAAAAGGTGTTGGCCAGGTTGTACTTACCGTTGCCGATGGTGGCACAATTACACTCAAGGATGTACTCTATGTACTAGGCATCAAGAAGAACTTGCTGTCGGTTTTGGCCATTACTAGTGCAAGCCTAGTGGTCAGATTTAAGGATGACACGTGTATTGTGCATGACACAAGTGATGGTGATGTTATTGTTGCTTTTGGCACACTATGCCATGGTTTGTATAGGTTTTATTCTCATGAAAGAGTTATGCATAATGCATATTTAGTGGTTGCTACTTGTGCATTTAGTATGCTGTTCGATGAGGACACCGTCTATTGGTAGTTACCTTTACTTTGTTACTTTCAGTGATGACTACTCCAAGCATACCTAGGTGTATCCTTTGAAGGGTGAAGATGAGGTATTTATGTGCTTCAGACACTTCATCTCAATGGCGGAAAATGTGTCTGGTCAAAAGCTTGGTAGATTACGTACAGACAGAGATGGAGAGTATATGTCAAAGGATTTTGTTGCATTTATGGCTTAAAGAGGCATAAAAGATCAGTGCACAATGCCTTACACACCTCAAAAACGGTGTGGCTGAGAAGAAGAAAATGACTCTCATGGAGATGACACGATGCATGGTCAAGGATTAGGATTTGTCTCATGGTTTTTGGTTGGAGGCTATTGTGTGTGCTACATCTGTACTCAACTGTTGCCCAACAAAAGCCTTGCAGTCTATCATGCCTTATGAGGCCTGCTTTGGTGTTGGAAAGCCCTTAGTGGCTCACATGTGAGTTTTTGGTTGTTTGGCTTATGCTCTTGTGCTTGAGCAAAGCTCAAGGGTAAGGCTGTGAAATGTATTCATGTGGGATATAGCTCAAAGAGCAAGGGTTATAGACTCTACCATCCGGCTAGCAAAGCAGATTTTGGTGAGTAGAGATGTTCTTTTTGTGGAAAACTCAGTTCAGCCCATGCTCACATGTACAAACAGTAAGATGTAGGATCATAGGACTTGTATGGTACACTCTTGCCTTTGTTCAGTTCGGGATAGCCTTTTGTGGAACAATCGAATGCTCATCAGAGAGCGGAAAATCAGCCCCCAATGGCTGAAAATCAGCATATGGATCAGCCCATAGATCAACCCATAGATGAGGGCATAGTGGATGATTCAGTGGATGAGGAACGGACAATCATATAGGAGTCTAGAGACGGGTGCCTAGATGGTTGTTGGATACATTACATGTGACAACAAATTGGATGTTCCATTGCCTTGTTGGACACGTGTAGATTCCATCATGTATCTAGTTCATTTGTGGATCACTCTCTTATTGCCAGTACATGTAATGCAGAGGAACTTGTTTCTTTTGAAGAAGCATAGAAATGTGCTCATTGGTTGCAGGCCATGCAAGATGAGTATGATTTCATACTCAAGAATGACACTTGGGATTTGCCAGATTTGCCATGTGGCAAGATCCATGCGTACAAAGTGGGTTTACAAGCTTAAACGGAAATTGATGGTAGTATTGATTTGCCATATGGCAAGAAGGCCATAGGTACGAAGTGGGTTTACAAGCTTAAACGGAAATTGATGGCAATATTGATCGCTACAAAGCCAGGCTTGTTGCAAAGGGTTATGCCCAACGAAAGGAGATTTATTTTGATGAGACCTTTGCCCCCATGTCTCGTATGACTACCATCAGGTGCATTATTGCTTTGGCTGCACATCATGGATGGATTGTACATTAGTTGGACATCAAAACTGCCTTTGCAACAGAGCACATTGGCTATTGCGAGGAACCCCTTCTTTCATGCTCGCACTAAGCATATTGAGGTGCATTATCACTATGTCAGGGAAAGACTCTTTGCAGGAGAGATTTTTTTCCTATGGTAGGAATGTTGCCTGACGTGCCTACACATGATAACTTTGCAGATTTGTTCATGAAGGCACCTCCTTGTGGAAAGTTCGAAGCTTTTTCGCAAAGCTTTGGGCTTGTTGCATTTCGGGGATTCCTGTACATGTTCACTTCATCACTCCAGTGCGGTTTGTTGCCAGATGCAGGGGTAGTGATGTGGGTTTTTTTCCTCTGAGCTCTTATGCATGTGAACCTGCCCTTATTTCACTTATAAGGTTCACTTATATTATACTTTGGCACTTTATCCAATACATTGCAGTTTGTGCCTTTCCTTCTACTCTTTCACGACTGAACTTCTCTGTGTGTGTATATGTGGGTTCTTGTGCTTGGCAGTGTGCAGCTAGCCTGACGATGAGGATGGGGATTGGTGGTAGACGACTGAGCGGAGGCATTGCAAATGCCCAAGCCAGAGCAGCATGCGCCGTTGCTAGGCGAGACAACTTGAATCCTGAAGGGGCCAGTCGTGTCAAAGAACCGTTTCGAGCATTTATCGTAGGAACATGTCTGGAGCAGAGGCCTTATCCACCTCCCAGAGGGTAGCAGCGATTTTGGATACTGGGCTCAGTGAGATCAACGCCATTTTGCAGGAACCAGCTCAGACCACGTTAGCGGAGTTTAGAAAGCAGGAGAGGAGTCTCCATCGGATCCTTGCTTCCCTCCAGCACCTGCAGGAGCGCACCTCGGACAGCATGTGGACTGAGGCTCAGATGGCCACAACCCGCACTGAGATCAGCTCCTTAGAGGAGAGGAGACTGGAGTACAGACTCTATGCGCACACGTCTATCTGGACTCAGACTGGAGACAGAGGCACAAGGGACTTCTTCGAGCGGTCAGGGCCTCACCACCAGAGGGATGGCATGTAGAGGCTTAGAGGATTGGATGACACCATTGTTTTCGAACCGCCCAAGGTTCGAGCCATAGCCACAGGCTTCTTCAATTCCCTCCTCACTATAGAGCCCCACTTCCTGCACGTACAGGATGCGCAAGAGAGGGTCTGGTAGGACTCGGTGAGGTGGTCCCATCGGCTCTCCAAAGCTTCTTGTTGACGCCCTTCTTTGCAAGGAGATTGCAGAGGCTTTGCAGGCGCTCCCTGGGAGTGGGTGTCTAGGTGAGGATGGGCTTCCGGCTCCCTTGTTTCTTCGACACTAGGAGCTCATGGAGCTCGGACTTCAATGAGATTATGAGCTCCGGATCTATGCCAGAGAGACTAGTGAAGGGTTTGATTCACTTGATCCTCAAGGAGGGAGGTGATAGGTTGGAGATTCGCCGGTGGAGACCTATCACCTGCTTGGGGACAGCCTAGCCAAAATCATCACCCGTCAACTGCAGCCCCACGTCCCAGATTTGATCCATGGCACGCAGACATGTTTTATCCAGGATAGGAGCATTCTGGATAACATCTTCACCTTTTGGGAGGAATGTGCCACCGCCCGTCTACGGTGGATTGGCGCTTTCTCAAGGGAACTATTTGCAGGATGGGTTTCCCCGCCATCTGGATCCGAGGTGTCTCCATCCTCTACTCGGCCTCTCATAGCTAGATCCTGATACAAGGCGCTCGGGGCAACAGGTTCCCACTTTCTCCTTCAGTTCGCCAGGGATGTTCCTTTGTGTCCTTCCTCTTCCTTAAGAGTTTGTAGATGACACAGTGTCCTACCTCTTTGGAGATGTGGAGAACCTCCAGAGGTTTGCGGATGGAGTCCTGATCTTTTGCCGGGCCTCAGGAGCACTGACACAAGTCGTTGGAGGTATGGCAGAGGATCCTCTGTATCTTCACCATGGACCAGGCATCTGCCCACACCATTACCTGGGGGCGGTAGCTTGGGCCTCTGAGTCAACACCAGCCCTAGCATATGAGGAGATGGGACAGGTCTTCGCCCTTCTCCTTGTTGCTCACTGCAGTATCACGACAACTGCGTTTTCAGCAGCCCTAAGAGGGGAGGAGTTACCACACGCACCTGCCAGAGGTGGGAGATCTTTAATAGTATTGCAGCTCGCTGCAGCGAGGCCATAGAGGGCACTACTACGCCACCCGCCGAGTCCATTCAGAACATATGGACAAACACCATACACACCCTCCGTGGCCAGTGGGAGAAGTTGTGAGGCGGCTCTGAGCCTTTGTGGAAACATCAAGAGGCTTTTCTGTGGATCTGGAGCAGTGGTCCTTTCCTCTGGGTGAGAGACAGCAAGGGCATTACATGCCACCTGTTTGTTTCCCCCCTCCCCCTCCCCCTCCCCCTCTTCCCCCCCCCCTCTCCCCCCCCCCCCCCCCCCACCCTCTTTCAACCAAACGTACGAGATAGCCTTCCTTTGAGAGTGGCCAGCCAGCGAGGAAGAGCCTCTCTCTATCCCCATCTGCTTTTTCTTCTTGTCTCCCTTGATTGAGACGGGGTCATGTACTTAGCCGTTTCGGCTGTGTTTTGGTAACTAATGGAAAGATCTTTTCTTGGAAAAAAGAAAAAGGAAAAAAAGAGGGTGTTGATACCTTAAGAGAGTGTTCACACACATTGAGCCCCGAATCCTAACAAGGGCCAATCTGGGGAGGCATTCACTGTGAAGTGTGTATACATGATGGTCTGAAAGAGGGCATCTATGACCAAAGGGGTGGCTCCAAACTCTGGTAGCACGATCTCATGTGGCACAAATGGCTTACTCTTGATCATATGTGAGAGCATTATCACCTGGAGTCTCTCTATGCTCTTCCAGGTGACCTCGAGATCCGTTCCCCAAAAGCGATTGTTGCTGGGCTCACGAAGGTATCAAATAGCCAACATTTACTCTTGATCATATGTGAGAGCATTATCTCCTGGAGTCTCTCTATGCTCTTCCAAGTGGTCTCATTGAGATCCGTTCCCCAAAAGGGGGCCCATACATTGTTGCTGGACGCACTAAGGTATCAAATAGCCAACATTTAGTGCGGGGTTCTTAGAAATGGGCCTGGAAACACGGCCTCTTAGGCGAGCTGGAGATTCATATCCTCTCGCCAAACGTGCATTGGCAGCTGGTCTCATGGAAAAGAGCGGGTTTGTAAAAGTAACCCTGAGGTATGTATGATGGAACTATTTGCACTAGGGTTAATATATGATGCCCATATGCGAAATGCTCCCCACATAGATCTTCATGATTTTTTGCCCTTCCATTATGCAGCTTCACTAGAGCCTTTTTGACATTGGTAGTGTTGAAAAGGATAGATGATGTGGGACGTGGGGGGTGTGAGAGAGAGAGAGAGAGAGAGAGAGAGAGAGAGAGACTTTATTTTTGTTTAATTGCAGCTTGTAGTTGTTGTGGATGATGAAGATAGGGAAAATGAGGGCGACTTGATAATGGCTGGTTCTATGGCTACTCCCAATGCACTTGCTTTTCTCGTAAGACATGGTACTGGTATAGTCTGTGCGGCCATGAAAGGGGAAGATTTAGACAGATTAAAACTTCCTCTGATGGTGGAGGATAAGGAGAATGAAGAGGCTCTGCGCACAGCATTCACATTATCTGTTGTAAGTAATTATGTATGCTTGTTTATCACATTTTCTCTCTGTATGTGGAAGTGTCTCTCTTTATAAGTTTCATGTAATGGCACTATCTTTTAGTAGTATTCAGGAGTTTTTCCCTTCACCAGGATGCCAAATTAGGGACTACCACTGGAGTGTCAGCCAGTGATAGAGCTGCTACAATTCTTGCCCTTGCTTCTCCAGACTCCAAGCCTGAACATTTCAGAAAGCCAGGCCATATCTTTCCGTTGAGGTATCGAGAAGGTGGTGTTCTTAAGAGAGCCGGGCATACAGAAGCTTCTGTTGATCTAGCATGTATGGCAGGTCTAGCTCCAATTGGTGTTTTGTGTGAGATAGTGGATGAGCGTGATGGATCAATGGCGCGCTTGCCTTGGTTACATGAATTTGCTGCAACGCATAAGCTGCCTATTATATCTATAGCCGATCTAATAAGGTGTGTGGTCGTTGGCTATGCATCAGAGGTGTGCCAAATGTTTTTTGAGCTTTGGAGGTGTTGCCTACAGTAGTCCTCACATTCACCTGTTTTTTTGGTGCAACAGGTACAAACGCAAGCGTGAGAAGCTAGTCGAACGGACAGCAGTTGCACGGTTGCCCACGAAGTGGGGGACCTTCACTGCTTTTAGTTATAGATCAAAGCTGGATGGTATTGAGCACATTGCAATGGTGAAGGTAAGTTTGATGGGAATGGGTTAGTCTCTATTTAAATGCATTCTTTCCATTCCACTCACAATGCCTTTTTTGGATGCAGGGGGAGATGGGAGATGGCCTTGATGTGCTTGTGCGAGTCCACTCGGAGTGTCTAACAGGGGACATCTTTGGATCTGCAAGGTGTGATTGTGGAATTCAGCTTTCTTTAGCGATGCAAAAAATAGAGAAAGCCGGGAGAGGGGTGGTAGTGTACCTGCGTGGGCATGAAGGCAGAGGCATTGGATTAGGCCATAAGCTGCGGGCTTACAATCTGCAAGACAAAGGTCGTGATACCGTAGAAGCGAATGTTGAACTTGGTCTGCCTGTTGACTCACGAGAGTATGGTATAGGGGCACAGGTAACTGTGTTATGGTTATGTTCAAGCACAGGAATAGCAGAATATTTACAGCTTCTTCAATGAGTTTCTAATGATTTTTTTAAATCTTGTTGCTAGATCTTGCGGGATGTCGGTGTGCAGACCATGAAGCTGATGACAAACAATCCGGCTAAGTATATGGGACTAAAAGGTTATGGTCTTGCAGTTACAGGGCGCGTGCCTGTCATCTCTCCAATAACGAAGGAGAACCAAAGATATTTAGAAACAAAGAGGTCTAAGATGGGTCATATATATGGATCTGATTTGCCTGGAGTTATGTACTGATGCTGTGCCCCCTTTTTAAAACCATCATTGAAGTACGACTGATGAGGGCAGCATTGAGGTACCCATTCTTCTTTTCTGAAAGTGGAGTTCCAGGAGCTTCGTTCTTGTGAAGTACACTGGCAGGAACTTCGTTCTTGTGAAGTACACTGGTGCACTGTCAGTTCCACACAAGCTTTAAGTGAACATCACTTGCAATGATGTGCTCCCCATTCAATAGGCATGAACATTTCTTCAGGAGTCCAAGCTATTCACTTCCTGTTCAGCAAGTCCAGAGCTTCTGGCTTTTCCTGAACTAGGCATTTAAAGAATCTTATGCTTCAGTTTTGAAGGGAAGTAGGAAACTACACGTGGAAACACCGACATGATTTTCAGTACAAATAAGCATTGAGATTCAACTTAAGACGAGTATTTGCGTGTAACAATTTGAACACAAGCGCCCACTTAAGCTCAATCATGCTTGATAAATTCAAGCTTCCAGGCTTTGCCTGATGCTTACACACAAACCCAGAGGTTGCAGTGGAAGTCTTTGCATCATCCTTAATAGAGCTATCTTAAAGGTGCATCGTCTTGACACATCTCTTTGCCACGATAGTCAGTGCATAAGGATGTCTACGCTGTATCTCTGCTTGTACTCAGCTCTTGAATGTGTACAACACAGCAAATATGGGCCACAGCCTCTGATTGTTTGTCCTAGCTTCCTGTATCTATCAAGATGCAACTCCACCATGTTAAACTCCCCAAGAATAATGACTGTGGAATTGATGCTATACCATAGCCCAGGTCTAGATCCTGCAGGACCCGAAGCATACAGAGACACCACTGTAAATGCATCCTCACTAGTGTCTACATGTGTTGTAATCCATCGATGGAGAGGATCAATTTGTACCCCCTTTATGCAAGGAGCCAAGTTTACATCAATTCCCAGGGCAGTTCCTCCACTTCCCTTTTGCTAGCCCCGCCAGCCCCCCTTTTGCTGCCCTGCCTGCCCTTCAGCTGCCCTCGTCTGCCCCCGTCAGCCCCTCTGCTGTCCCCCGCCTGCCTTCGCCTGCCCCCTTTTGCTGCCCCCGCGCCGCCAGCCCCCCTTTTGCTGCCCCGCCTCCCCCTTTGCTGCCCACCCCCTGCCTTCTTCAATCCCCGCCTGCCCCTCTACTGCCCCCACCTGCCCCTTTGCCCTTGCTTCCCCAGTTGCTCCCCGCCTTTGCCCCCCTTCCTCTGCTCCCGTTTTCCCAGCAGCTATTTTATCTGGATTCAAGTCGGCAGCCCACTTTCTTGATTGGTCTTATGGCTTTTTCTGTCGCAGCCAATCTCTCATCACCCCCACTGGCCGAGAGAATCATCAATTTTTCACAAGATGAACTCACCTCTTTTCAGCACGACATTGACCTTGAGGTCCAGACTACCCTGAATGGCTTCTAGCAGCTCTCCCTTCGGAGCTGATTGTGCACTTTCGGGATACTCGTTTACTTGGTCGAGGCTTCTTCCAGGTGGACTTTCATTCTTCAGAAGCTACTTCTCAGGCTTTGGCTAGCAGCCCCTTTCCTCTTGGTCCTAGGAAGATTTTCTTCTTTCCATACCAGGTGGGCTTTGATCCAGTGGTGGAGGATTTACCCTGGTCTCACTACGGTTCCTTGCTCTTCCTCGGTCCTATTGGAAGCTTTTAGCTTCCATAGGGGCATCCTTTGGCCAAGTTCTAGAGGTACCAATCCTCCCGAGCTCTCCCACCTTAGCTTCCGCGGCTGTTACCGCTACTCTTGATGGTGTACCCCGGGTCCTTGTGCTTGTTCTTGATCCATCGATTATTGTTGATCATGCTATGCTTCAGAGACCTGACGGATCTCATTTCTGCCAGAGGATGGAGATTGCAGGCAGACCTGACCAGTGTCGGATTTGTCGTCAAGACAGGGTCACATTGCTAGAGATTGTCCCAGATCGAGGAGCCATGCTAGGAGGCGGCGTGGTCCTGCCCATCAGAGGCCTTCTGCAGATGCCGAGACTCCAGCTGCTCCTTTGCCACAGCAGACCACACAGCGTTGGGTTGTGGTTAGGGATGGCAGGCACCCTCGGACTCCCGTACCTGCCCCTTCACCCACACTCCTTGTGGAGCACCCTAACCCTTACGCAGCTCTTGCCTCACAGGATGTTGCTCCTTTTTTGGAGGATGAGGCCTTGCAGGCACATGATCTGGATCCCTCACAGGAGGATGCTGCGTTACAGTTACAGGATGATTGCACCCTTGAGGATGATGTTGCACATTCGCATTGTCATGGTACCTCTCCAGTTTTGAGGACTAGCCCTGGCTTTTCCCCGGAGTAGTGGGAGAGAGAGAGAAGGTTTACATCGTCAGATTTTCCCTCCCTTACCTATGCGAGACGTACTTCCGCCTCTAAAGGGGGTCCTTCGTCGACCACGAGATCTGGTCATTCCTACTCTGAGTCTTTATGAGGATTGTCTCTTGGAACATTCAGGGTCTTGGGGGTTTTTTTCCACGTCGACGGAAACAAATTGTAAAAACCGAGCTTCATTGTGCAGTCACAGGTGGACCTATGGATATATTGCTCTTGCAAGAGCATGCTAGTCAGTGTGGGAGATCAGGCAAGCTTCTCTCGGGACACACATTTTGGTCACCGGCTGTTGGTACCAAGGGTGGTGTTTGTATCTCTGTTTTAGCTTTGATCTTGCCTTGCATCATTGGACATGGTGTCATTTTCCCTACGAGAGCGCAGTGGATCCTTCTTATGCAGGGTACTACTCGCATTGGTATTCTCAACCTCTATGCTCCTAACCATAGAGGTGAGAGGATTGCCTTTTGGAAATCTCTCACTACATTGATGCCTCTTGTCGACCATTGGATTATTGGTGGGGATTTTAACATGGTTGAGATGCCAACGGATAAAAGAGGTGGACATGAGGGCTTGGTGCATCCTCTTGAAAGAGCGTCTTGGGAGAGGTTTATACTCTCCATTCATGGTAGAGATTGTTGGCATGAGGATGACATTTTGAGGAGTCCATCCACTCTTCTTTATTCATGGTCTAATAGGAGAAGAGATGTAGGATGTATCTATGCACGGTTAGACAGATTTTATGTGGATGATTGGGTGCTTGACAAAGGTGGACATACTTTGATTGCTACAGGCACCTTCAAATCGGATCATTGCCCAGTGGTTTTATGTGTTAGAGATCCGAATTGCCATGGATCAGCACCCCATGTACGCATCCCTGATCATTTGTTTTCAGATGCAGAACTATCGCGTCGTATGCTTGATATTTGGAGATCTCATGACTTCTTACAGGCCTCTCAAAGCCTGGCCTCTGCTCTCTGTGATAGTAGTGACTTTTATCACACATGTGCCGTGTCTAAGAGGCAAGAGGCCTTGGACTTAGAAAGGGCTATTAGACGTAGATTGGCTGCCTTGCAGAAAGAGCACGAGAAACATCCTCATGCTCAATGGGTTGCAGATTCTTTATGTACTATTAGAGCAAAACTTCATCACTCTCTTGAGCAGCGCGCGGAGTATTGTTTCCATGCCCAGGAATCCTTTTGGACATAGATGGGTGGCAGATATAACAAACATTTCTTTGCTTCTCACGGCCCATCTCATGCCAGAGATAGTGTTAGGCAGTTGTAACATTCACATGGCACTCTTCACTCAGATCCTCTCATGGTTAGACAGTTTGCCACCGATTTCTATTGCTAGCTTCTTAGTGCTGAGCCGCATTCTGATCTGAGACACAGGGCACAGAGGAAGGTTTGGAATGCATTGCCACATTTGATCACCGAGGAGATGTGTGCCGCTCTGGATGCCCCTTTTTCTATGCAGGAGTTCAGTCATGCTCTTCATGCCTTACCTCATGGTAAGTGTCCAGGGGAGGATGGTCTCTCCCCTGTTTTTTTTCACTACTTTTTGGGATGAGATAACATCGGCTTTGTAGGAGATGTGGGACACAGGTTCTATGCCTTCCTCTCTCACTGAGGGACTTATTTATCTTATTCCTAAGAGTGGGGATAAGACATTGATTGGCGAGTGGAGACCTATCACCTTACTTGGGACTGCCTATAAGATTCTTGCTAAGGCAGTGAGCATCAGAATGTAGCCAATTTTGCAGGATGTTATTCATGATACCCAGAATGGATTCTTACACGCCAGGAGCATCTTTGATAACATTTTCTCGTTTTGGGAGGCCGTCGAATGGGCTAAAGCGAGCAATCAACCCTTAGCCATTCTGCTCTTGGATTTTGAGAAGGCCTATGATAGAGTGGATTGGGACTTTCTTGAGGGTACTCTTAGTCATATGGGCTTCTCTCAGAGATGGATCAAGGGAGTTTCATGCATGTATCGTGATGCCCACAGTAGAGTTCTTGCTTGCGGTGATAGAGGAGAGCGGTTTCAGATTTCTCGCTCAGTACGACAGGGCTGCCCATTAGCCCCTTTATTATATATCATAGTTGCAGAGGCCATGAGCATCTTTCTCCGCTCCATTGCTGGTATTTCAGGATTGAGGTTGGCTCTTCGTAGTCATGAGGAGTTGGTTGACTCTGAGTTAGCTGATGACACAGCCCTGTTTTTGGAGGCTTCACATATATTCTTATGTTCCTTCCGGGTAGCACTAGAGGAGTTCTGTTTGTTATCCACAGGGACTACACCCCTCAATCTGTCTTCACTCGCTTCTTGAGTATCCGGAAGAAGATCCTCCATTGGAGCTTCAGGAGATTAGATTTAGCCTCCAGAGCTTTGGAGTTGGCTAATCAAAATTGCTTACCTCAGCTTGGTTTATTGCCTCTTGTTGGTGCTTCTCTTGTGCGTGCATTGGCCAATTGAGGAGATTGATCTGTAATTTTCTCTGGTCGGTGGGCTTGGATGGCACCTCAGACACTCGTGTGCCAGGGTAGCTTGGCTCACAGTTATTAAGCCCAAAAGAGAGGAGGGCTTGAATATTATCGATCCGGATGTTCAATGAAGGGCGCTGCTTTGCAAACTTGTGGTGAGAGGTTTCTTACCAGGCACTGAGTCTTGAAAGGATTTTTTCTTGTCTCAGATTTTTAGATGTACACCCAGGGTCGGGAGAGACTGGATGCCCAACACACGTTTTTTGTTCACAGAGAGGCTGATATTAGGGCACCATCTTCCCCTCTTATTGCAGCCATTGTCAGAGCATGGAGAAGCATGAGATATTTTTTGCGACAAAGGCTTTCTAGGTCTTTGGACGAGGCTGGCCGACAACCTATTATGTGAAACGAGTTCATTAGGGATGAGGCTGGTCGGCCACTTGGTGCATCTCGTTATATGCAATGGTCAGGATGGGAGAGATGCGCATACACAGTTCTTGCTTGGAAGACCTTTAAGAGTCTTCCGAAGGATCGTATAGTTGCATCCACTCAGCATCTTAGGGGCTCTCGCATTTGTATTGATCAGATTGATGCAGCTATTCCGCACGAGTGGCTTTCTAGGACCTTTCACGGAGACTATCATCCGAGTTGGCTGGGAGTTTTTTTGAGGATAGGCATACCTCTGTAGGTCATTGCTTTGCCAGGCCAGGAGGATACAGATTTCCTCATGTATTCTATCATGCCTGGTGGGAGATTGAGGAGATGTAGTATGGAGGAGATCATACCAAACACTAGGCTTACTCCAGTGAGGATTGTTGGTCGCTCGGGGAAGCACTGGTTCATTGACCCTTCTCAGATAGTGACTCGTGGCTCTTGGTGTTTGTGGCTATATGGTGGCAGTCCTATCAAATATCTTCAGTGGGAGATCTAGGAGAGTGGGAGTGGATTGATGCCTTCGATCCTTTGAAAAGTCTTCCTTTTTTCAGTTTTATTGTTCGGAATGCCAGGCTTCTCCTCACTCGCGACAGATGCATAGGATCCCTACTCTCAAGCCTCATTGGGAGAGCTATGATATTTCTCCAGTGATACAGCGCAGATATTGGCATAGACTTTGGCACTCATACAGAAGGAACCAGATCTCTCATTTCTTTTGGTTATTCTTACATGGTGGTCTCCCTATCAATTAGTGTAGATCAGTTTTCGGTGTAGCACCTTCCTGTCCTAGATGTGCGATAGATTCTGAGTCCGTACAACATTGTCTATGGGGGTGCAGCATTGCACAACAGATTTGGGGTCTGTAGCCCAACTTATGGGCAGATTGAGTGGCCGCGCCATGCATGTGACTTCTTGGGGGGCAGTTGCTTGGCTCTCCCAGTCCGGTCCGTAACTTTTTTATGAGCGTAGTGGTACAGATTCTGTTTTTTTCATTCGTAGAGGTATTGCCTAGCATGGTCTATTGCAAAATGTTCCTCACTCTGATTATACACCCCCTAGACAAAGGATTGACACTAGTTGGGAGATTATTGCCAGTATTACATGGCAGATCTGTAGAGCTAGATGCACGGAGGCTATTGAGGGTGTCCAGATTTTTGGGTCTCAGTGCATTAGTACTATATGGGGTGATATCATCCACACTCTTATGGCTACTTGGGCTCGCATTCAGGGGCCCTCTTGTTCTGCATAGGCAAAGCGTGTGATATTTATGCGAGAATGGGACCATGGCATCTTCTTTTCCTCTAGTACCACATGTCTTACATGGCATCGTGATGCTCTTCAGTGGTTGAAATCACCTTACATATTGGGGTGATTCTATTCTCTTCCGGCTTATAGCTGTGATTGTTGTATGTTTTTCTCATACTTAATAGAAGTCTCTTTCTGAAAAAAAAAGCGAGTCTATAAGTTTGTCTTGTTCTTGAAGCACGGGTACTGGATGCAATGGTTGCATCATTTCCATAATGACTCTCCAAATCGACCTATGATGCAATCTCGAATGATAATGTTTAATTGCTTGAGGAAACGAAAAAACCATACCATGCTCATCAATAACATTTTGTATGTGGCCATTTCCAAGTACCGAAAGGTTATAGGAACCGTCTTTCCAGGAATATGGCAACTATCCAATAGACTAGCAATAATTGACCATTAAGAGGATGGACTCTTTTAGAGCATCCCAAAATCCAAGAAAAAACTCCACTGTAAGTCCATCCCATCTTGGGGTCTTTCATTTACCCAAAATTTTGAGAGCATCCTTTGTAAAAAGATGCATCCATACTAGCTGCATCATGTGGTGTAACTATAGGTTGAACATAATGCAGAGTTCATGGCGTGCATGGAATACTTCCTCAAAAGGGAGTAAGGGGCAGCAAACATGTTTGCAAAATAGTGATGACAAACATTAGCAAGTTGTGCTTTGTTACATGTCCAAGTTCCATTAGATAATTTCACTCTTGCAATAGAGTGCTTTTGTTTGGATGTGTGTAAATCTTTTAAAAATGATTTTGGAAGAACAACCTTTGTCAAGAAGTGGCTTTTGTCGAGTTTGAGTTTGCCACTTGTTCACTTGCAAGCATCATTTTGGTCAAGATAATGTTTGGTCTATCAACTGTTAAAGGTCGCAATTGGCTAATTTCAGTATATTCTTGCAAGGCTAATTTTGCATGAGCCACCCGCATCCTAGTTTCCCCCATATACCATCTACCATAATCCTGAATGACAGCCTACATGCGCACCATCACAACATACATATACCAAGCAACATCCAAATCCTCTCTCATGTGAAGTATAAGAGGATGGATAGGAGCATGTACCATCTGTATAAAGTGAACATGTGATAGATAATTGTTATTTAGCGTCAACAAACCTTCTGTCATGCAAAGCATGGCTCAACATAACAAAATATAACCCAAGCCATATAAGTGCATGATCCAAAAGCCTCAATTTATGATCAATCCACATTTTGCAGGTATATACATCAAATTGGGTAGTATATAAAAGATACCATCTATCCAAACGTGTCCGTCTGTAAGTGCATTATGATGAAAAGTAACGCTCGGCTGTTGAGGCATGAGATGTGTCCACAAATTGCATGCATCCAAAAGAGTCAGGGTTTGATCCCCCATTTGTTTCTCAATGCGCATAATATAAGAACGATGAGATGAATTGTCAGCATAAGTAGGTGAATTGTCAGCATAAGTAGGTGAATTGTTAAAATGTCATGTAATAAAAGCATTTGATAGCCATGGATATGTTTGAAAACATTGCCACATTGTAGCCCTTCTTGCTGAAGTTTGTGAGGCATGAACAATCACAAATTCATACAGCTCCCTAGCAATCATATATTGCACAACAATCCCTCTACCATTGGGATCATTGTATGCTGATTGAGGTTGAGGATCATGTCTAACCACCATGATAAGAGCACTAGAAAAGGCTTGCTTTCTTGCATAGAAGGAGAAACCTCCCCTCCCCCCTCCCCACACACACACACACATACTCACATACTCTCTCTCTCTCTCTCTCTCACACACACACACACACACACACACACACACACACACGCACGCACATGCAGGTGCACACACGCATTGATCCTATCACTTCCACCTTGGGTATGCGTTCCTTGAAGTTGGCGCCTTTTTGTATAGTTTGGAATGCAGTTGGGGAGTATAGTATAAGTAATTGTATTTTGCATGCTTAAGCAAATGTACGACTACAATTGTTATATATTTTTTGGGTTTATGAGCAAATCTATATGGCTATTATTTTTCTCGAATGTGCTTAGTCTCAACAAAGGAGTTGTGAATTTAATTAAAACTCTGTCATATTTGGCATCTAATCCTAAAATATTTTATTTTTTTTATAAAAATAATATTTGCATCAATCTTTGAAAAAAGAAAATCCATTTCCTAGATACCCTCTCTTTCTTTCTCCCCCCCCTCCCCCGTCCACTTGGATTGGGCTTAGTTCCAAAATTCTCCCATAGTTATCGTTTTTTTCACCACCTGGTAGGCGCATTTCATTGCTCGTAGGCGCTTTTTTTTCGCCTGTAGGTGATGCTGCCAAGGGAGAACCTAACCTAGGACCTCTGGGTCCCAAGATAAACACTTCACCACTTAAGCTACCACCTTATTGGCATACCCTCTCTTTCTTAATTAACTCGTCTTGTAAAAAAAACCAATTTTGTGGCTTATAGATATTTTACAAACAATTTATTTCTTTTGAATTGTAACAATTCGAATGAAATTTCTTTACGGAAGTACTTGAAAAATTAACAAGATAGTAGTTGAGAAAATATCAAATATTTTCTTTAATGGTCATCATTTGGGTACTTCTTGCCCAAAAAAATAAAAAATCAATATATGAGTTTTGCTTTCGAAACATCTCATTATTCTTTAATCAAAGTATTAATTTAATGAAAATATTATTTTATATTTACGTTCTTTTACATTACGCTTTATCTTTGGCACATATTTTTCATCTATTAACAAAATGATTCTTTTCATCACTGTTAACCACATTGCTTAACATCATTTTTCAAGCGTGGTTACGCTTCTTGTAATCCATTGTTATGTAAGCGCTTAATGTGAAAAAGATGACTGAGCTTACAACTTGTGTAATGCCGCTCACATAGGAATGAGCCTAGATGTACATAGAGCTAGGAAGTTATTTTTGGGCCCCCAATTGTAAATGGGCGTGGCTGGCCATTGTAAAAAGAGAGCTCATGTATATAAGTGATTTATGAAATATGAAAAGGGGCAATCCCATTATCACAATTGAGTCTTGCCTTCTCTCACTCATTTACTCTCATGTGGGCTATGGTGGTAAGCTTATAATGGTTAATGCATGCTTGTTGGATTGTGGTGTGTGCATGTAGGATATAATTCTTGCTTTGTCTTCTCTCTCCATTCTTCTTGTCTCTTGCTCAAGATCCCTCTTGCATACCCAAAGGCATGGAGTAGAGGTAGAGATTTCCATAGCTCCCTTCCTCTTTGCTCTCTACCTAGCTTGTGGAAGCTCTATTTAAGTGACACAAGTGGAGGTGGAGTGAGCTCCTAGCGGCCTCACATCGAGGAGTTAACCCTCATTAGGGTTGGCTAAGTGCTAGTCTCTAAACTGACACTTGCATGGCACCTTTCTCTTATTCTCTCTCTCTCTCTCTCTCTCTCTCTCTCTCTCTCTCTCTCTCGTGCAAGGTAACATGATAATTTGGATAACATCTTTGGCGCCGCTGTCGAAGATGGGCATTTAGCTTAGGGTCATCCATATTCTTTCACTTGCTAGAGTTATTGCATAGCCCGGTTGGAGTGCAAATCCACCAGTGGTTGTATGTTTGATATGTTTGTGGGTTGTTTGATCTTGTCTACTTCAACCATGGAGTCCAATGGAGCAATGGAGCATATGGAGCTTGGGAGTTTTCATCAGAAGCGGGAGACACAAGTAGGTGCCTAAACTTCGCTTGTGAAGTTCATGAATTTTTGTTTCTTTAACATTTGTCAAACTTTGTACAATTAGCTTAATCTCTTATTTAATCTCAAGCAATTAGGTTTTCTTAAGCTTTCTAGGCATCATTGGGTAGCTGGAGACTAGCTCTAGTCACCCACAAAAAGAAAAACACAAAACACCATCAAAGGAGGACCCAAAACCTCAAAAATCAGAGGAGGAGAGGTGCATTATCGACTCTGTTTGTTTTCTGAGGTGTACGGCGATACCCTTCTCAGTGCCACAGTCGTGTCTTTCTTTGCCATACTCGTGTCTTCCTCCTGAGAAAATCCTTTAGAATATGTTCCATTAATATGTGTTGAGGGAAATTAAAGGAAATAAATTACATTTATAAGGTATAAATGGCATTAAAAAGGGGTACAAATTGGGTATTGTTGTACTTTCAGGGAAATTTCAGAGGGTGGCTATGAGAAGACACGTCTACCTTGCATAATTAAAAAATCAACCTGACTCGTACCTTCAAAAAAGAGTACGTCCATGTCCTCAACATAGGCTCGTGTCTTCCTCAAGACACGCCGTTCCTTTTGTCCTTCCACGGTCGTTATTTTGACAAGTGCATGCCTGTGTCTTCCTCCTTCCCAGTGTATGCTCATACCCTTCTATTAGCCACGTCCGTTCCATCTTTTCAATCATACACTCGTGTCCAAACCAGCATATGACTGTACCTTCTAAAAAAAATAGAAGCTCTCAAGAGGGAGATCCAGCACTACCACTTCCCACCTGCATGCACTTACGCTTGGGAAAATTAGTGAAAAATGTCGATGACATAGATTTTCCTTATGCCCCCTCGTTTGTATGATTAGACCCTTTGGTCAACACAGCATGGAGCCAAACGGTGTTGGTCTTTGATAGCACTAGTGAGACTGAGGAGAATCCTGGCAGAGGGTGCGCTACCCTCAACTTAGAGACAGGAGGACTGATGGCTTAGTGCATGGACATACCACTTACCTTGGAGTAAGAGCCAGAGTCCCCTACACATTCATAGAGAAGTCTCGCTTCGAGACTCCAAAACTTTATCTTGGGAAATGCACAATCAGACAAACTTCAACCTAGGGAAAGAGGAATGGAATGCCAACCTGAAAGAGAGCCCACGCTGCCTCTAGACCATAGAATGAAAATGGGGCAAATGAAAGTAACCCAACCAAGATTAATCCACCAGTCTGGGGGGCCATGCCCTGCCATTGGGATGGCCAGTTCATACCAAGATCATAGGCCAGTGCTAAACCTTGGTCAGGGGCCTGAAAAGCTCTATCGAAGAGAGAGAGCCTACCTGGACCAATCATATCAACCCATGGCACCAATGTACCAACAATACCCGCCTCGTGCGGGGACACACCCTGGATACCATATGGGACCTTATGAAGCACAAACCAGTCCTACCTTGAGACAAGGACCCCCAATGGTATATTACCCACCCACATGGCCTAGCTCCCCCACCTATATTACCCCACACGGCCTAGCTCCCCCACCTATCTTACCCCAACCAGCACCTGTTTCCATCCATGGCAGGACTAACTCCTGAAATGTTGAGGATAGCCCTGGAAATAGGGAGGGGGTAGCTGTCGAGATCACACTGCCAACACCGGTTCCATTGGTACAAGGGCCAAGACAAGAGTGAAACAAAACAGCCAACATCTAAAAGTGTCGACTCACTCCTCAACAATTATCAAGCGAGGCGCCTCATTAAAAAGGTGACTTTGTATCAATTGATTGCGGGACAATCCACAAGTAGGGGAAAGACATAATTGTAAGACGCTCAGTATGTCTTCCTTTTAGAATAGACCCGCTCTGCCTGTGCAGGAGGACACTTTGCAGAAGCAGACGTCACTGCTCACAAAGTCCTCACAACAGGGCTATGGTGACCCACCTTGATGGCAAATATAGTAGAATATGTCAAATGCTGCGAGATGAATGCTAACGAGTGGTGATCCCACGCTTTAAGGACAGTATGTCCCTGAACCCCGTGGTGTCCTTATAACCATTTAAAAAATAGGGCATTGATTCATATGACCCATTATTCCAGAGTTACTGAATACACTCAAGCTCGATACATTATAACGTCCATGGACTATTGCACTAAATGGGTCAAAGCCAGGGCCACTTGCTGCTCTGTAGGGCGGCTGACACGAGATCCACTTGCTGCTGCTGCAAGGCGGCTGACGCGAGATCCACTACTAAGTTCCTTTACGAATCAGCAATCACTCACTTTGGATGCCCTCTTGAGATCGTGAGTGACGATGGCACACCCTTTGTTAATCAAGTGATACAATTCTTATTACAAGAATTCCTAGTCACCCACCACAGAAAATCTTCCCCTTACTATCCCCAAGCCAATGGCCAAGACGAGAGCACAAATAAATTCCTTTGTGCCATCTTGACCAAAATAGTGAGGTTAGCTGCAGTGATTGGGAACAAAAATTACCCACTGCACTTTGGGCTTATCGTGCATCCTATAGGACAACTACTAATGCAACACCCTTCAGTTTAACCTATGGTATTGAAGTGGTCATGCCTATGGAGTTCCTGGTACCCAACTTGAGAATTGCAGTAGAAGAAAAACTCATAGGCAATGTCCTCGGCTGTTTGCATGTTTGAGCTAGAAAAGCTCGGTGAAACACGCCTCCTCATTCACTGTATATAGCATGATTGTAGAAAAATCGAGGCATAAAGAGTGGTTTGACGACCAACTCAAAGACAAAAAAATGAACTAGGGCGACATGGTCCTCCTCTACAGAACAAAAAACCACAAAAAGAAACTCAAATTTAGAGGCTTAGGACCTTTCCTAGTCGTCGCTGAGATAACCCTACAAGAGGCGCAATGTGCATAGTTGTGCATAGAAACGCTCGATGACGTTGAGATGGTGGGATACCTCAATGGTAGCAAATTGAACCACTACTATGGCCCACTCACTAAAACCACACTAAGGGCCATTCATGCCAAAAAACAATGAAAACAATAGCATGAAGAGATGAAAGAAATAGCCTAACGGGAAGCCAAAGAGAGGGAAGGAAAACTCCGGGGAAAAAACATCATGGTCAACATGGCCCAAGTAGTAGACCTTGAAGAAGAAGACTGTGAAGTGATACACGCCCACTTGTGGTTAGGAATGACCACCCCCGACAAGTTTCACCCAAAATATATCTCTTGTTGATACAGGAGTGTTAAAACCCCTTAGATCTCTCTAGCTAATCATTATGTATAAACACGCATAATCCAGGCATATACTCATCCACCTGACCACCCCCGGGCCCAAGGGTGCACACATCAAAATAATGAAGAACCACATACCTAGCCTTGATGTCCCATACCACCAAGAGGTATGTCTTCAGTCCAGCAGCACATAGCTATAGTATGAAATAGCAAGAGAGTAGATACCATGCTCTACACAAGAGAACATCCCTTGAGAGTGGCCCATGCTCCTATTTAGAGGAGAGCTCTCAAGTGACTCTTGACCTTCCATTTCCATGTGTGACCCTTGGTTGCCTGACCCAAACCCAAAACCAAGGTTAGGTCTAACCCTTGTCCCACTAGAGCATGTTCCCATGCTCCCATGCTCACATGCCTAGGGTGGGTTAGCCTCCTAGTATATGCACATGATGTGCACATAACATACTTTCCCTCTCTCAAAAAATTACACTCTTGTAACGAAAAGAAGGAAACCTGTGCTGAACGTTCTCAACTGACTCCCAAGTCGAATCCTCGATTCCCTTATCTTTCCACCTAATTTTAACCTCAGCGAAGTTTTGTTTCCTTGAATTCAAGTATCTTTTCAGGTTCATGTGGAACATAGGATAAATCCTCGACATCAATAAGTTCTTAAGGAGTAACTATGTTATCCTCAGCTCTCCCAGCTTCTCTTTCAGTCTGCTGACATGAAAGACTGGATGAACTCTGACATGTGGAGGTAGTTTTAGCTCATACGCAACCGTGCCAATCCGACCTATAACATGGAATGGACCACAATATCTAGGAGACAATTTTGAGCACTTTCCTGTTAACAAAGTCTGAGAATATGTAGGAACTTTAAAATAAACCAACGCTCCTGGCTCAAAAGACCGAGGTGAGCGTCCCCTATCAACATAAATCTGCTTTATCTTGAGCACTGCTAATAGAATCCTGAGCTAGGGTTAGCATTTCTTACATATCACGCAAGAAATCCCTTGATGCATCAGACTCAATGTCCTTAAGACTGACATCAACAACATGTGCCTTGGGTTGACACCCATATATAGGCATAAACTGACTATAACCAGTACCCGTATGCTTAGAACTGTTATAGGTAAATTCCATCATTGGAAGATACTTTTTCCAAATTGATGGTTTTCCAGAGATATATGCACGAAGCATATCCTCTAAAATCTGATTCACACACTCTGTTTGCCCATCAGACTACTGCGGGTGATTAGAGGAACTCATACTCAAAGTAGTTTCCAATTTCTTAAAAACTTGTTGTAAACCATTCGGAATAAAGTAGGAAGACATGGCATTATAACGGTAGGAACCAGGGATCCATCGGCGGCCCAATGTACTCACATCTGCACAGGGAATTATCAGTGTTCCGAGTTACCCATATCAACATAGGGGGTCATCAACGTCTTGATGAGTCACATAAGTATATCCGTAAACCATCAAGTGGGCCGTATAAATCACGTAAAGGACAAAACTAGAGAAAGAAATGCCAACAAAGGAAGAATCCAAAATTCCTTAATCTGAACGCAACAAGATAAACTCGTTGAACTCTAAAGAAAGAGATTTCAACAAGTGAAAATGCCGATGAGATTACATCCATCAAAACATGCAAGCTATAAATAAAAGAAGTTTATTTCGAGAACGCCTACACTACAACTTCAAGTGAAGTCAAAAAATGAGATAGAGAGTTGTCTTTGAATGTTGGGGTTAACATGCCAAGAGATGTAAGCAAGGCAACAATCCTGAGCCCAAATTATCTGATAAGACAATATATGCGAGGGATCGCTAGCATCCCATACCACCATGATACTAGCCATACATACCTTACTAATTTAAAACTCCCTAGTATGCCGTCTAGGAAATATGAACAAAATCTTGCATAAAAGGAATGTCATGGTCTTATCCCCGACTTTCACATGCTAAAACCTGTCTCTATATACCTGAGACCACATCAAGGAATAACTTTTTTCGAGTACATCATTAGAAGACAATTTGAACTATTGGCACCTTTCTAATGATAACTACTCAATAAACACAATAAAGCTGGGGTAGAAAAATAACAACTCACCTAGATACATAAACAACTAGGTATCTAAGTTGGAATATATACAAGAGTACAAGGAACATACTCCAAAATTATGTGCAAAAACGAAGGAAAACGCTACCTTCAAAGCACATGATATTATCCAAAAGATCCTCATAAAACCATGAATAGAAGCATAGAATCGCCTCGAATCCATGAAAACCATAGTTGATCATAAAAATCAATGCATGCCATCTAATGGTCATTGATCATGCCAAAAGAAGCATTAAAACTGGTGGCCAACTCATCGATTCAGAGTATATGAACGTGGTGTCATTCAAGCAGAACTCCCAAACAAGCAAGTAAAACACATGTGTGTAGCACTCATTAAAAACCCCTAGACGCAAGTGATCTAGGCAGAAGCTGATGAGTCCATATAAAACTTGGAATCCATTTAGTAAAATTCACCAAAACAACTAGATCAACTAACCCATGATAGAATTTATCTTAAAGGCTTAGGAAATTAAGCATAGACCCACACTTAAATAAGTAAAAAATAAACTATCATAGACAAGTGTCAAAGGCGAGACACACTTGGAACGTAGATCATTAGGAATTTTTTGGACCCAAAGAGGGCCTCTTGGATTAACTTTTGATTAGGAATGGACCAATAGGAAGAGGGCTGGGTGCACATTTCTGATTTCTTTGACCCTAGGGGGCCTAGGCTTTGGTTTGCTAATGGGGCCTAATTACTACTCTTATCCCCCTACCTCTTGGGCCCAAACTTAGAGGTTCCCCCACCTACAATCGTGCAGATTAAAAACCCTAAAAATTAGAAATTTTTAATTTTTTCCCAAGAGTGTGTTTTCCCTCTCAAACTTCCCCCCAACATACTCTAGGTTTGGAAAGCTCATTTTGAACCTCTTTCTTCCTCTTCTAAGCTCTCCATTGCTGCAGAAACTCCATACCTCTCAAGCTCTCCCTCCTTGTCAAGCTTCCTCAGTCTCAAGCTCCCTCTCTCTCTTTATTCCTTTTCTAAGCTCTCCATTGCTATTGAAACTCCATCCCTCTCAAGCTCTCCATTGCTGTTGAAACTCCATCCCTCTCAAGCTCTCCCTCCTTCTCAAGCTCCCTCCCTCTCAATCTCTCTCTCTCTCTCTCTCTCTCTCTCAAGCTCCCTCCCTCTCCATTACTGCAGAAACTCTATCTCTCTTTAGTCTACTCTAGGTTCAGGAAGCCTATTCTCAAACTCTAACCCTCTTTTAAGCTTTCCATTGCTGCACTGAAAACCCTGAACTTTCTCTCCTCTCCACTCCTCTGTTGTAAAGCAAGCTTTTCTTTTCCCTTCTTCTCTTTTCTTACCACCATGGCCTCTTCCAGTAATGTGAGAAGTCCTAGGGAGAAGGTGGAAGAGCTTGTGTTGTATAACACAAGAGATGAGAATGGAGTTTGGGCTCCAACAAGATTCAGGGTTGGGGCTTGGGTCTACATGCAGCCAAGCTCTAAGGGACCACATCGAGTGCGTTAACTGGGGAATATGCTACATCATTGGAAGAGGTGGCTACAAGGCTTCAAGCATACTAAGAAGGAAGGACTGGTTGCCATAGTGCAACATGTGTATACCCTTGGAGACCTGTACATTCAAGGCCAACGACCAAGGTTTCCTTCAAATTGTCAGCGTAACATAAACACAGCTTTAACAACATACTAATTTTGATTTTTTGTTTCAAATTTTCTTATGATTCTCCATTTTCTTATGTCTCTCTGCATATATTTTTCCCTCTAATTATGTTGAGGAGGAACAACCACTCCAAAGCCTCACTGGAGTTTTCTATGCTATGCATGCATCCATTGGAGAGGCAATGTTTGTATCTCAAAGCCCAAGTGATCTTGTACAGAACAATATCCTTTTCTTTTCTCACTCATATTTTGTAGATAAAAAACCAGGTTTATTTGGCAAGCTAGAAGAGATCCCCAACCCTCCTCTTAACAATCCCGAATGGCCCAAACCTGATGCCTGGACCATCTTATGCTTAAAGTTTAAGATGGTAAGTGAAATCAAGACATCACTCAAGTTTTCAAAGGCATCTAGGTCAGTAAGGCTGAATTGGTTTTGTCCTTTATATGTTCTTGTGCACATGTTCAATTCCATGCCAATGCACCAAACAAAAACAATGTATATTTGTAAGGAGGTACGGTTTGACCTCATTCAAGGATTACTAGGAGAGGGTTGGGAGGTTAATGAGAGGTCACATCAAGGTGATGTGTACAAGTGCAATGTAGTAGATTCTACAGTGTCTTTCAAGTTCTTGAAGGCATGCTCTATTTTGTACATGCGTCTGCAGTACTACCAAAGATGGATGCAAAAGCACGGGCCATGGATCCCACTTCAAGCCTCAGAAGAAGAAATTATACCTATTGAGGTAGCTGTGATAATGCAAAATGGATGGATTGAGCGAGTGGTAGCAAGCAAGCATTGGAGCCTAGCAGACCTGCGTCAACACTTTAGTATCATGGGCTTTGACAATGTGAAAGAGTCAAGTTTCAAGTTGATGAGAAGGTATATCTGATTCCACTACATGTCTAGAATTAACCCTTACACTTTCTGGTTATCGTGCCACTTTCTATATTTTTACAGATTGGGAAGCGTAAGGAGGGGACAACCATGGTCTTAGAATCATGGCAAATGGGGGACCTTGAATTTTCAGCAAAACAAGGTGCATAGCCCTACCAACACATAGTAGGCATGTGGAAGAGCTTGAAGATGAACTGAGTATATGGAAAAATAGCCTCTGTTTTGATGCACGTAAGGGGCAAGAGTTTTAGGATCGAGGTGAAGGCAATGACAAGCTTTCAAGTCAACAAGGACATGGAGATCAACATGAAGTAAATGTCACAAGAGGGGTAAAAAATGAAGACATTATAACAATTTTAGATTAGATGACATGCTTGTAATTTTATAGCAGGCTCTTTTTTAACCAATCTTTATTTAATTGAAATCTTAATATTTTTGCAAACTGTAATTTTTTTGTCTAGCGGTCTAGTGTGAAAAGGCCAAACTTTAAATTTTAACTATAAATAGCCAAAGGTGCCTTCTTTCTCATTTTCACGCGATAGAAACCAAGCACGAGCTCACACTATCTCTTTGCATTCACATGGCTACCCACTTTGACAACTTCTGTGAGTTCCTCTCCACCACCCCGTGGGCGGGCAAGAGTGAGCTCTTTGTCATGTTCTCTCATGAAGTCGACTTTGAAAAGTCGCTCGCCTTTGCGTCCCAACATTATGAGACGCAGATTGCATACATGGAGCAATACTTGGCTCCCCATTCGCACTGTTCTGGCATAGCTTCCCCAACTCTCCAGGAGAAATTCTGATGCATTGGATGACAAATAATGTATTTTTACACATGATTAAAGGTATTTTTATTTTTTAAATTACTATTTTTATAATTAATGTACCCAACTTCATTATAAATGCATCAGAAATGATAAATGCATTTATAATTAATGTACTCAACTTCATTATGAATGCATCAGAAATGATCCTGAGTGGTTGGGGGAGCAGTGCGCCAGAACATTGCGAATTTTGAGCCTGCACCGTCGCTGCAGAGCCTAAATTGGCATTGTTCTGGCATAGCTTTCCCAGTCCTCCAGGAGCAATTCTGATGCATTGGATGACAAACAATGTAATTTTACACATGATTAAAGCTGTTTTTATCTTATAAACTATTGTTTCTCACAATTAGTGTACTCAACTTTATTATAAATGCATCAGAAATGATCCTAAGTGGCTGGGGGAGTAGTGCCAGAACAGTGTGAATTTTGAGCCTGCACGGTCGCTGTAGATCCTATATTCGCACTGTTCTGGTATAGGTTCCCCAGTCCTCCAAGAGTAATTCTGATGTATTGGATGACAAACAATGTAATTTTACACATGATTAAAGTTATTTTTATCTTATAAACTATTGTTTCTCACAATTAGTGTACTTAACTTCATTATAAATGCATCAGAAATGATCCTGAGTGGCTAGAAGAGCAGTGCTAGAACAGTGCGAATTTTGAGCCTGCATCGTCGCTGCAGAGCTTAAATTCGCATTGTTCTGGCATAGCTTCCCCAGTCCTCCAGGAGCAATTCCGATGCATTGGATGATAGCCCTATGCCCTTGGCGCATCCTTCTTCTTGGAGCTCTCTGTGTTGTGTTAGTGCGTTGGCGATGTTGGGACTTCCTTGGCTTGAAGAGCTTGACCTTTCTACACTTGCGCGCACTTGCAAGAACCTTCTCTTGGTCTCTCTCATAGTCTGAATCCTCCTCCTCCTGTTGCTGTGGTACCTGTGTATGAAGTTCCTCCCGGGTAGGTAGGGGACCCTGTCCTGGTAGTAGGGTCTTGCCTATTGGAATATGTTAGAATTTATGATCAATGTCATGGTCTAAGGTTAAAGCACTCAATAAAATGTAAAAGGACCATGTAATGTGAAGAGAATCCAGGTGAATGTAAGGGTCAAACCCCACTTGAAGTAGGCGAGTTTCAGAAGATTCCATGGAGGCTATATTCTAGGGAGCCATGTGGGGGGAGATGGCCTTGGATGCTCTTGATGAGATGTAAGCAATGATGTCATTCAAGCATGTACACTTTGGCTATAAAATGGTGGCCCTCCTAATGAGAAAAACACGAATTTTATATGCTATGTGATGCTCCTTATTGTGTTGTCATTATGCTCTCTTAATCTTGGATTAAGTACTAGTTAATTACACTTTTGTTCATGTGACCACCATGGCTTATCTTGAACCACCATAGCTCTTTCATCACTCCATGATCTCATTAAGCTTTTATTATCACTCATTATGCTTTTCCCAACATGGTATCAGAGCCATGATTATCCCTAGGCATAGTAATTAACCACATTGATTAGTTTTTCATTTTTTCAAGCTTTCCATTAAAGCTTCACTGCACCCCTTGCTGGTCTTTTGCTTCATGTGAGCTCTATACTCCACCAAATCTCAAGCTTTTTGATTCAAAAGAGAGCTAACAACCGGCGCATTCTACACCTAGCTCCATTTGAGCTCCCACGAAGTACACGCGGCGAATTTTGCTCTGCAGCAGCTCGCCTCTGCACTGCGAAATTCATCAAATTGGAGCTGTACAAAGAATGGTTTGCAAATTCCTCTTATGAGCATAACATTGATGCTATGAAGCTCCTCCTTGTTGATTTTCATGAGCAATGGTCCACTGTAGCTGCTGTTTGAACTAATTTCTCAGTGACAGTACATGCTGTGTTGCAGAGCAGATTTACAGAGATTGAAGCAACATCTTGGCATGTTTGAGTGCTGAGCTTAGAGCCAATACCTTGGTTCTCACTTGGTTTAAAGCATTTTATGTTTCTCATTTGGGAAGAGCCTCATTCAATTACTCAAAGCTCACTCTATTTTTGGGGGCAGTTTTTTCCTCTTTAATTAATCATCTCCACTAATCATCATATAATTATCTATTGAGATGACATTCTAATATGCATATTGAGTTGAATATCTCTTTGTAGTCATGCATTCGGATGCTGAATCATCTAATGAAGATTATTTAAAAAAATCATTGAAACCCAAAATCAAAACTAGAAAACCTAGGATCAAGTCTAGGCCCCGTTATTATCACTATGCAAAGGCTTATGGGTTTGGGGAATTCTTGAGTAATTTCATGCATCTATATGGTGAAGGGGGATTCTAGCTTTTAATCTATTGCATTGTTCAGTTCCAATCATGGAGTCAACTTACATGTCATCCTCTTTCATCAAGAAATTCAACGGTCATGACTTCCACACTTGGCAAGTCAAAATGAGATTTTTACTAATGAAAGAAGGAGTTTGGAGCATAGTCAATGGCACTATACCTAAACCTGCCACACGAGAAGGAGAAATCTCTTGGCAAACCAAGGATGAGAAAGCATTAGCTCTCATTGCCCTTGGAGTTGAAGATAGTTATATACATTACATTGGTAATGGAACATCTTCACAAATTGCGTGGAATTCACTGGATAAATCTTTTGGTGCTCAAGGCCTCCACAGCAAAATCAGTCTCAAAGTAGACTTTTACAGTCTAGAGTACAAGATTGATGAGACACTTGCATCTCACATCAACACCATGGAGAGCTTGATGGCCCAGCTCGAAGCCATCAATGAACCAGTCAAGGAGAGTGATGCCATAGCCATCCTCCTAAAGTCAATGCCATCCGAGTATGATACACTCATGCCGACCTTAAAGTACATGCAGGATCCCACTTTGGAGAGAATAGAGAGTGTTCTCTTGGAAGAAGAAAAGAAGCTGAAAGGTAGAGCCATTGATCTTGTCTCAAACCAGGCATACCTTGTTCAAAAGCAAACCGGCAAATCACTCCAATGTACACATTGTGGAAGGACATGACACCTTGCCAAGAATTGCTACCACAAAGACAAGCCAAAGCGAATATGCACCAAATGTGGAAAGCCAGGTCACCTCGCCGACAAATGTTACACCAACCAGGCAAATATGGTAAGCACTTCGAATGATTCCGCAGAAGCAATCCAAGAATGCAACAATGTTACTACCTCTTTTGATGAAGCGGTAGATGCAGAATGGGCTTTCTAAAGCCAACAATGTTTATGCCCTCTCTTACCCAAATATTTATGTATGGACACCTCTAACCACCGATGATGTAGGTTATGTGTTTTTATGATGCTCACAATATCTCTCAGTAGGCCATGTAGCCCTCAAGGGGGGATTGATGGGGAGTTGGGTCTCCATGATCAACAAATGATGACAGATGATGATGATGCCCATGGATATGATGATGATGATGCTATGATGATGATGGGGTATGGGAGAGGAATGTTTTTCATGTCATGTCACTTTCTTTTCGCAATGTAGAAGCTATGCTCCCTATGAGCGATGCTAATTTCTTTTATGTACTGTAGAGCTATACTTCTTATGAGTTAAGCTTTTTCTTTCATGTAATGTTTGGATCAAGGGAGGGCAATATACCATGCCATGATCAAGGGAGGGTATTGGAATATGTTGGAATTTATGATCAATGTCATGGTCTAAGGTTAAAGCACTCAATAAAATGTAAAAGGACCATGTAATGTGAAGAGAATCCAGGTGAATGTAAGGGTCAAACCCCACTTGAAGTAGGCGAGTTTCAGAAGATTCCATGGAGGCTATATTCTAGGGAGCCATGTGGGGGGAGATGGCCTTGGATGCTCTTGATGAGATGTAAGCAATGATGTCATTCAAGCATGTACACTTTGGCTATAAAATGGTGGCCCTCCTAATGAGAAAAACACGAATTTTATATGCTATGTGATGCTCCTTATTGTGCTGTCATTATGCTCTCTTAATCTTGGATTAAGTACTAGTTAATTACACTTTTGTTCATGTGACCACCATGGCTTATCTTGAACCACCATAGCTCTTTCATCACTCCATGATCTCATTAAGCTTTTATTATCACTCATTATGCTTTTCCCAACATGCCACCTATGGTGCTGCGCAATGTAGGAATGTTTTCACCAACCCAGTCAAACTGCTCATCATCGGCCTCTCTGTCTTGATCTCTGGGGTGGCTGCATTGTGGGGTCTTCTTCACACGCTTGCTCCCACTAGAAGGGCCTGCATGTGTGTGCGTTGGTGTTGCTATTATTAAAAGACTAAGGTTATGTAGAAGGAGAAGAGAAGGGTGTGTGTGTGAAGGGACTTAAGGTCCACTAGCTCACCTATTTAAAGGTGAAGCTAGGAGGCATTTTGTATGGAGCAAGGCCTAGTTGTATTCATAAACAACTTAATAAGCAAGATATCTTTCTTGTATTTTGTGAGTCCCTCTCTTCCACGCACTTGATCTAGCATGAGCACCGCGTCTTCTTAACATGGTATCAGAGCTTTGGTTGAGTAGGTCTTTTTTTTGTGGTGTAGAATAGGTCATTTATCCTTATCTTTTCATGTGTAGAGCTCAACCTGCTGGTGTTTGTGGAGGCCACATCTTGGCTTGAATCCAACTAGGGAGTTGTAGAAGACACCCGGGCGCTCAGGAACGTACCATCGATTCGTGGATCTCACCCCTCTCCGCTGCCGCGGCATTCTGACTGGTTCAGCCCGGTGCAGTTTCTCTGTAGCACAGCAGTCCGTACAACATTTCGCCGCCTACAGCTGACTCTAGGCTGCATTGCCTTAGGATTTTTGAAGCCCACACTCTCACGGGTCTACAGCTCGATTTTCAGCAACACTAATGGTGAATTTAATCACCAATACAAGTGTCATTAGATGCTAGAAAGGTGCTCTTAAGCACTAATCGTGTTTTTAAACACTAATGGTGATTTTAATCATCAAACAAAGTGTTGCTTAACACTAATGTGGTCTTAACCATCAAAGGAGAAGGTCTTTAACACTAAGGAGGCTCTTCTTCATCAACATTGGAGGCCGGGCACACCATAAGTGTCACACTATAAATCTTCATCGTCAACCCGCTTCTATGCTTACCTTGGCAAGCTTCCAAGGAGAAATGGTGCAACCATGAACCATTGTCTTCATCCCATAAGCCAAAGAGGTTGAAGATTTCTGGTTTTTCATCAACAAACTCAGTTTGTGAGTGGTTCAAAGTTGGACACATGTACACTAAGTGCGCATCTTTAATGTTGTTGTGTATCACCCTTGAGGCTCTTATTTGTAAGAGGCATAGGCATGTCATAAGCCATATGCTCTCATTTCCCAAGCCCAAGGCATGTTATTCCGCTGCATATTCAACATTTTCATCTTCTAAGATGAGTTGTAAGGTTGAGCATAGCATCTCTAAGTGCTCTACCTTGTTGTTTGTCATGTTTTAAAGCATCTCTTGGCATTGTCTTTGTAAGAGGCATAGGCAACATTATGAGCCATGCCCTCTCCTTCTTGAGCCAAGGATGATGTACCTTATTGGTTTGAGCATTTACCTCAACCACTTACTCACTTTCATTAAGCTTGTACCTTCAAACCCTAATGGGTATCATGTAACCAACATGCACAAAAGCTTTTGTTGTAATTATGGAGTAGACACTGCCCTTGACCAATCCATAAGGCAAGTGGTAAGACCCTCCCTTTCCCTTTCCTATATAAATCTACCTCATAACCATTACTCTAAGAAGGAAGGTCCTCATTGCCCATGGAGGAGGTATGGTATTCAAGGAAGCATCAAGCATGTTGAAGGAACATCTATGTGCAAACCACTTAAGCAAGGGTGGCAGCCTTGTTTTGATCATTGTGTGAGAATGGAAACCACCCCCCACAAGTCATAGCTGACCACCTGGCTGGTGAGGATCCTGCCCATCATTTAGCAAGCAAAATCCACCTTCTTCACCCTTTGCACTAGCCACGTGGCCTCCATTCACGCTCATGGAGCTAGTCCAACCTTCACAAATATGCGCCACATCAGATGGATGGCATGGCGCTTCAACGTTCTCAATCCACCAACAGTCACGCCCCGAAAGGCTACGTGGCGGTCTATGGAGGCCAGAGCAGCATTTGCCGATGATCAGCCGGCGAATGCCAAAAATAGGAGGTAAGCTTTTTCGATATGCTAGCTGCCTTGAGCTCCTCTAGAGTAAGCGTATGATTTTCATATTCTACTTAGAGTATCTAAGAGTGAACTATTATTACAGAGTGAAGCCGTCTACTAAGTTGGTTGCGGACAATCTTCTTTTGGGAGAAAACTAGGCGTGAGGTGATGCGTAAGGGCAGAGGCTAGTGCGATCAGCACGTTACGGTGGACCGAGTTGGCGTGCACGTGGTGGTTTTGCATTGCTAGCAAGGTGGATTACGGGGCAGATACGAGCAAGGTGGCAAGCCAGCACACGTGGCCGGAGAGCGGCTAACCAGGAGGGTTGCTGGGAGGCCAACGAAAGCCTGCTGGCCGGTGCCTTGGCCGGGCCCTACATAGAGTTGAAGGGGGCCTACCCACCCTAAAATGCAGGCCAAAACAAAAAAAATAAAAAAATCCTGGTGCTAAATTGCAACCACAAAAAAAATAAAAAAATCCTGGTGCTAAATTGCAACCGCTCCAAAATAGCCAGGTTGGGCCAAAATCGACTGGGCTTTTCTGATGCTCGCCCCTGCACACTCACTCTCGACTAGCCTCCTAGGGTGGGTTAGCCTCCTATTATATGCACATGATGTGCATATAAAAAGGAGCTAATCAAAACTTGATGTCCTATGGCACATGGCTCTCCCTCGGGGGACACATGATGTGCACATAACAAGGAGCTAATCAAAACTTGATGTCCTGTGGTCACCACATTGGCCTCACAATCGGTTCAACGTTTTTAGGCACAATCACAACTTTATTCCACATTGGAATAAACCCTTGGAAGGGAAGTTTTATGTGATGTCTGCAGGAACCATGAGTAAAGAAATTCTTCTAGGGAGCTGATGTGGATAGGACACAACCGCTACCAAATCGATTGGCATGCAAGGACTGCCACCCTGCAGCTGGGCCTCTGGCCAAGTTACTATCCCAATGATAGATGAAGAACCCTTGCCCTTCGTTAATCCACCCCAAGTTACTGAAGAACCCTTGCCCTTCGATAATCCACCACTCCTCTAACCGCTATCACTCTGCTCTTTGGCGAATATAGAACCATGTCTCTTAAGAGGAGGCCTCTCCCCCCGGTGAATAACCAATTTGCGTCGCACACCCTCATCAACACCCAGCTCAAAGCTGCTCGAAGCTGCCTAAAAAATGCCACCACTACCCCTAACCCCGTTCACAGGACTAACCCCACTAACAAGCCTAACCCTCCTCAGGAACACCTTCAACCCCTCGAGGCACGCAAGGCCGAAGCTCTCACCCCTGGGTACCCAAGAAGCTCCTCGCTGTAGCCCAAGGATGTTATGAAGGTGTACTACAACTCTGTGGATCCTTGCCGATCCACTTCCCCAACTCACACACTAGAAAAACCAGCTCCTCGTACCTCTTGATGACCCCCAATTCGACTACCACAAGCCCAAAAGGAATAGGAAAACCACCGGCAAAAACTCTCCCTAAGGCCGAACCATCATTGACCATAGCCTCGGCCTTGCCCAATGAATAGGTGGATCCCTAAGACTCTAATCCAACCTCAGAAGTTCTATGAAGGTAATCGGAAAATTTGGGTCCCTTGACAACCAAGGTACACCATTCCAACCCTAGTCATCCCAAAGTTACCCACTTTTCAATGGAAGCCCAAGATAGCCTCCACCACCACTACTACACAAAACAGAGGGAAAGAAAAGCTTCAAGAAGACCAACTGCAGTTCACTGTTCATGACAATGATATATCCTCGACGTTGGCATACTCCCTCAGCATACTCCCACTCAACCACTTGCATCTCCTACCCTAGTTGCTCCCTCCATGGAAGCCTCCACACTTCCGATGGAGCTACCAACCTCGCCAACACCAAATTGGAGCTACCTTTTCACTCTAGAAAATTGGGCAAGGAGTTAGTACAAAACTCGCAATGGGGTGCTGGTGGCTACATGGACTTAGGGTACAAAACCTATTTACAAATTGCCCCCTATTAAAAAAAAATAGCAAAACTCCATGAAGACATGGTCATACCATCTTAAAGCCATGACCGTACCTTCTTCCTCTATTGAAGACATGGTCGTTTCCTTGTCAATAATCAGAGCCACACCTGTACTCTTCTGACGACACGGCCATTCCATTGTGAAGACACGGCTGTACCATCCTAAAGCCTTGGCCATACCCTTCTCAGGAGCTCAAGCCACGGCCATTCCATTTTGAAGACATGGCCGTTCCATTGTGAAGACACGGCCATACCATCTTGAAGCCATGGCCGCACCCTTCTCAACTGCTCAGCTGAAGACACGGCCATACCCTTGTGAGGACACGGCCATAACATCCTGAAGACATGGCTGTGCCCTTCCTGGAAATCTATGAAAAGGGGCACCACACGGTACCCTCTACATCAACAGCCCCTTCACCCCCCTCACAATCACCCCCCAACTTCCCTTCCTAGATCCACCCCTTAACCCCCTCAATTATCTCAATCCCTTGCATCACACGGAGTTCGAGCAAGCAATCAACATCCTGCTTGGTCGACAACTCCAAGAAGCCCCCATCACCAGGGTAACCAACTGTATGGACATCCATGTCCTATGGCTCTACTTGGATGCCAACACACTGCATGGAAGCGCCAGCACCCCCATCATCAAACAAGGAGGTTACGAGCGACCCCCCTCCACTACTCTCCCCATCATGTTTGAACTTATGGGCGAGTCACCTGCATGGCATTGGCCCTTTCTACTCAAGCCTTTTTTCTAAGAATCGTATTGCAAGGCACCACGTCACCTTCGAATCGATATGCCTATTTTCCCATCTGTCGACACACTGGTGGGCTTGGGACCTCTTCTATAAAGAGCAAGCCCCTAAAATTCGCTACAACTTTCCATGGTTTACCCCCCCCGACGTCCCAAAGTCCCTACACTGAGGCCACCATGCTCAAGAAGATCCACGCCTTCATCAACATATATGAGCACGTGCCCAATCCCGCAATTGTGGCTACCATCCTCTTTTTCCATCTCATCATTACCCTTTTGGAAGCCTTCTCGGATTGGAACCACTACCACGACGGCAGCCAAGGCCTTGCCTTCGACCTCAACAAAGGCCCCACTCTAAAGCAGTTATTCAGCTACTACGAGCACATCCAATGGAATCTTGTCTGGCACCTACTATAGACCTTTGAAGACATGATGGAGACCAATTTTTGGACAAGCTTGGTCTTCAATCGATCCTCCCCACATCCCAAGTTATGGCTCAATGTCATCTGCAGCTACTCTATCTACTACTGTTAAGAACTCTCACCAACTCCAAGGACGGATCTGAATTAGGGAGGGGGGTTATGTTAGCCACACTGGTTAACATCATTTTTCAAGCGTGGTTATGCTTCTTATAATCCATTGTTATGTAACATTGCTAAGCGCTTAATGAAAAAGATATATGGGATGACTGAGCTTACGACTTGTGTAATTTTGCTCACATAGGAATGAGCCTACATGTACATAGAGCTAGGAAGTTAGTTTTGGGCCCCCAATTGTAAATGGGTGTGGCCGACCTTTGTAAAAAGAGAGCTCATATATATAAGTGATTTATGAAATATGAAAAGGGACAATTCCATTATCACAATTGAGTCTTGCCTTCTCTCTCTCTATCACTCTCTTATGGTTATGGTCGGAGGCTTGGAATGGTTGAGGCATGGTTGCTGGATTGTGGTGTGTGCAAGTAGGAGATGATTCTTGCTTTGTATTGTCTCCCCCTTCTTTTTGTCTCTTGCTCAAGATCCCTCTTGCATACACAAAGGCATGGAGTAGAGGTAGAGATTTCCATAGCTCCCTTCCTCTTTGCTCTCTACCTAGCTTGTAGAAGCTCCATTTGAGTGACACAAGTGGAGGTGGAGTGAGCCCCTAGTGGCCTCACATAGAGGATTTAACCCTCATTAGGTTTGGCTAAGTGGTGCTAGTCTCCAAAACAACCCTTACATGGCACATTTATCTTCTTCTCTCCCTCTCTTGTGCAGGTAGCATGTTGATTTGGTTAACAATCATACTTCTCTTCAAAAGTGAGGCTATTCCATCATTTTAAAGTCATTTTTACTATTTCTTAAAATAAAAAGTGTTAGGTATATGATTTTATAGATGTACGCCGAAAGTAATTTCATGTCTCTAAGTTTGAATTTATATTTCTTCAAAATTTCTAAATCAACCGTAAACCTTTTTTGTTTTGTTTTTCACGGAAGTTGCTTTAATGGCTATAGATGTATTGCTAAAAGTAATTCCATGTCTCTCTAAGTTTGATTTTGTATTTCTTCAAAATTTATGAATTAGTAAACCTTTTTGTTTTGTTTTTTGTGGGAGTTTCTTTAATGGCTCAATTACAAAACCAATGTAAAAAAGTTCGAAAGACATACTTCTATGTGTTATATCTCCCCCTTGGAAAAAGGTCCATACATGCACATACAAATGATATCTTATTTTGGTGTTTAAATTATTAGTTCTAATTTCTATAACCAATATCTTTGGAACTTTTTTTCTAGTTCAAGCACTTATTAATTTGCACTTATTAATTTTTTTCATTACTTCATGGAAACTTTACGTATAAAATTAGGGCAAAATTCAAAGTTCTTTTTACATATAGAAAAACATATACAAATGTTGATATTGAAAATAGATATGCAAAACAAATGCTATATATTCTATTTATTTTGTTTCTAGCAACTTCGTATGTTTGTTATACCAGTTATCTTTTACTAGTTCACATCTTATATACATTGTATCCTTTGTGGGAGTAAATTAGATTACATGTATAACCTAGTGTAAAAACAAGTTACGTGGTATTTATATAATGTTGAAACTCAAGAAACAACCGTAGATGCATTATAACCATAAATATAAATAATAGTATAAATTGTACACATAAATAATATGCAACTTATATTGGACATAGATGCACAAAGGCATTTCAGATTCAAGGTAGAAGCATTTCTTCCAAATGTTATCAAAACTCAAGGGATTAAACTCAATATGAATGGTGGGTATTCATATTGTGTTTAATATGATAAAGTAAACTCAAATTACGTGCATGCAAGCCATACTACATTGAAAGACCATTGGATAACATGTCTCGAATGCATGATAGTTCCTTGAAAGCTTAAATCACTTGTCGGTGGATATATATATATATATATATATATATGTATATATATATATATATACACATATATATATATATGTATATATATATACACATACATACATACATACATACATACATACATACATACATACATACATACATATATATATATATATATATATATATATATATATATATATATGTACACACACACACACACACACACACATGTATGTATATGTATATGTATACGTATATATATATATATATATATATGTATATGTATATGTATATATATGTATGTATATGTATATGTATATGTATATATATGTATGTATATGTATATGTATATATAGATATACATATATATATATATACACACACACACACACACACACACACACACACACACATATATATATATGTATGTATGTATACACATATACACGCATACACACACACATGCACATATATGTATATATATTTATGTTGTTAATACACCAAGAAAGGTGCTCTCTCTAGCTAAAGCATTCACAGGTTAATCGAATACCAAGGGAGGCCACCCAAGAGCTTGTCACTGACCCAAACCCTTGAGAGAACGAATAATGAATAAAGAATGGGCTAACCTAATGGAAATGGAAAAAGAGAGGAAGTGCGTAAAAGGGAATGAACCTAATCTAAAAGGAAATGGAAAAGCAACACCATCACACTCACATGAACTTACCACACTCTCTCCTCCACATAAGGGTTCACACACACATATATAAAATATATGTACATATATTTTATATGTATATGTATATGTACATAAACATAAACGTATGCATATGCATATACATATACATATACATATGTATGTATATACATATGTATGTATATATAATGTATATATACATACATACATACATACATATATATATATATATATATATATACATACATATATATATATATATATATATTAGATAACGTTGTTGTCCCCTTGGAGAATATGTTTCTAGGCTCAATCACCTTTGTTTATATCTAATTTATATGTGAGATTTGTACATCAAAATCCTTACCATTGTTTCAGATTGTTTGGTTCCTAATGCTAACTTTAGTTTATATAGTGAACCCCTGAGATGAATAAGTCATTTTTCTTGCTTTATCTTTAAGAAAAGAAAATTGTGGACTCAAAGTTTACTAGCAAATTTTCTATAAAAAGAAGTGTTATGTGATGATCTCCTCTTGACTCTAATCTAGAAAATCATGAGTCTTCCCTAACATAATCTTGGACCCATTAATTTGAGGAACCACTCGATAATGCCAATAAGGAGGCACTTCAAAAGTCTCCAAGTCCATTCAAAGGCAATGGGAATAATCTAGGGAGTCAGTAGGAACCCCTTGATAATGCCAATAAGGAGGCACTCCCATTAGGAAAATTCTGGACTCAAAAGAGGGCTGTTTCAACAATAATATAATAATAGACACATAGATTGAGTGACATGTAATCTACGAACGATATTCACCGGTGGTGGGACCTCTGTACAAACCCACCCAAAATGTGGAGAAACTCTTATCTTCATGAAATATTAAAAAAAACCATCACCTTGTCTTAAAATATTTAAAACCGTTTTTTTGTCAGCACCTAACACAATAAAAGAATGTTTTCCACATTCCTGTGTTAGACGTGGAGCACTAAAAAATTCTTTCCACCACCCCTAGAACTAATGAAGCTTGAATGCTTGGAATAGATAGATACACATTCTCCTGGTTATTCCCTCAACTTGGTTCCACTTTTGAATCTCGAAACATCTTTGGCGCCCAAAAGAACACACCGTCCCTCATTTCTTCTTCCCTCCTTGATCCACAAAAGTGGTTAGCTTAGTCATCCACTTTCTGCTACTTCTTCTTTCTCATACGTCTGTTAATCTATCATGGCACCCGAAAGTGGACTGAAACGAGCAAGGAGCAGTATCTCATCTATTGTGTTGTATAACATAAAAGACGAGAACGAAGAATGGATTCCCCAAGTATACAGGAAGTACTCTTGGGTCACTATGCAGCCAGGAAAACGAGGCCACTACCGAGTGTGAAGGGAAAGGCATCTGAAGACTTGGCCAAACATTGGAAAGGAAGGATCCTTGACTTTAAGATGGCACTAGGAGGGAAAACTGTCAAAGAAGTGTTGATCCAGCATGTATTCATGCAAAAAGAGATCAACGTGGAACCATTGGAAGGACTTCCAAGACACAAACCACATTGTAAGTGCTTGTGTTTTGTATTTCAATGTTGCAAATAAGGTGATTGATATACATTTTTCTGCCTTGCACAGATTTGTACCCATCCAATCTTTAGGAGTGGGAGCCTGCACAATGCTTGACGGGATTCTTGAATGTCGTACATGGTGAGGTGGGGGAACTTCAATATGAAGGTCGTGCACCAAGTGATCTCGCAAGAAGTAGAACATATTTCTATGACTCATTTTATACCTTGCCCACTCAATCGAGTCGACATGGAAAGTTGGAACGTATTCCATTGCCCGCACTTCCCAATTGAATTTTTATGTACACAAAAAAGGCTTAAAGTAAGAAAACAAGCAGTGAAGGAACACAGTAGCAAATTTGATCCTTTGATTTTCAAATTAAAAGTGCATTTACAATTGATGTTCTCTCTCCACTAACACTAGATATGTGCAAAAAAATATAAATGTACATGTATAGCTGCATATTTACAAACGTACATTTGTTAGAAGAAGGGAAAAACTATTTATTACTGGAACCCATAGGTATCGGCTTCAGGATGGAGCCATGGCTCTTCTCCCAAGTATGGAGCCCATGTAAGAGGCTCAGGGGGGCCTATCCCCCCTCCTGGATTGGGCGGGATGAAGTCCACTGGGCCATTTGGAGGCATAACTTCAGCGACCTCGATCAATTTCGCAATCGTTTCCTCCCTAAACGTTTGGACGTCTAGGTCCACGTAGCGAGACATTGATGGAAACTGCCATCACAATTCATCAAGGCATAAATAAGATCAACATGACAATATACAAGAAGATAAACAAGAGTACGTAATGCGCATGCGTATGGGAGCTGAAAAATGCTTACATCCTCTGAAGGGAGCTGAAAAATGCTCCGAAGCAGCAACATTGCATTAAGTGCAACCCTCCACCCACAGCTGTAGCCATCTTCTTGTTTGGGGACACTAACCCTTCGGATGGTCGATCGATCCACGGTGTCGATGTCCATGCTGAGTCTCTCGTAAGCTGCCATTAGTTTCCTGACACCACTGTAAACAAAGACCAATCATTATCCTGATAAATATGGACTTCTAACTCAAACAATAATATGTATCTTAATGATTTTTACTTACAGCAAAACATTGCCATGGACACCAGATGTCGAATTTGCAAGGTAAATGACATTTTCTTGCACGTCGACTAGTACAAGACTCCAATGGGAACTGCATCACATCCAAATAGATTTCTATTAGTTTCAATCCAAAGGAAGAACTATATAACTCATGTACGGTGATTCCTATAAACATCATGCAAGAGAGATAGAGAGACAAACTCACTTTTCATGATATGCCAAAAAAAATACTCGAGCATCGTCCAGCTGGACCTCCCGAAACCAGTTCAGCACATCGAGGTACGGAACTGACTCTACTAGCAACAGTGTTGAAACCAGTGAATCAATCTGGAACACTTGTTGCTGTACATCCTCGGGCAATTGCAAAATAACAAAACTTCACAAGGAAACATATCAAGAGTGAGGCATAAACTTTAAGAGCCAAGAATGAAAAATTGTGGGAGGACAGAGAAAAGAGTATACCTTAAAACACATCTGAGCACTTTGTCGTTGACTTCAGTTTTAGGATCAAACAAAATGTTGATTTCTTCAGCATGAATTGGGAAATAACATCTATGCCCTCTAATATTAAAGGGTACATCTATTAAATTGTGGGAGGACAGAGAAAAGATTATACCTTAAAACACATCTGAGCACTTTATCGTTGACTTCAATTTTAGGATCAAACAAAATGTTGATTTCTTCAGCATGAATCAGGAAATAACATCTATGCCCTCTAATATTAAAGGGTACATAGAACTCCGGCAACAAAAATTGCAGCGCCTCCCGATTCATGGCGTGGAGTGCGCGAACATTTTCCCTTTTTGTTTGCAATGCAAGCATTGCAGCTTGATGTTCCCTTTGAGCGCTTGTCATTAAATTTGCCCGAGTCTGATGTTCATGATCTGGACCTCCCTCGGTCACCTCTTCAATTCTCACTTTTTGTACAGGACAGACATCCAAAATTTGTAACATTCATTAGTAAACGTAACTGGTCTAAGTAACTTATCGTATCTGAAACGAAGTGCTCCTAGGCTAAAAAAATCTTTGTTCATTACTGTCACCATGTGTGCATGGGCAGCAAGAACGTAACTATCTAAAAAAAATTCGATCATCCAATCTTCTGTGGCCTCCTGCAAGCAAAACAGGGCCGATGCCTTCCACCTAAACAAAATTCCATTCTAATCACAAATTCTCCTGGCAAGCCTCTGGAAAGGCAATCTGGGAATAGCAGTTGTCGGGTGCTTCATAAACTTTGTGATTTCTCGCAGAGCTGACGAATGCTCTGTGAAACGCCTTAGTCTAGGCTGCATTTTGGATAATCGAGAAGGACTGCTTGATTTCCTGGATCTTGAGGCTTTCAGAACGCCCATCTTCTTCCCAGTAGATGAGGGAGCTGCATTGTCAATGGGTCTAGCTGTATGCCTTACACGAGCCATCTGAAAACGCAAGAAAGAGCAGAAAACATAGCTATTCAGTAGTACACGATTAACAATTCACCATAAAGCGAGAGAGGGTGGCCAAGAAAGCAATATGCACTTCCTCGCGTTATGGTGAATCCATTCACCATAACGCAAGATGAAGGCCCACAGAAACACAATAATCCTTCTCGCATTATGGTGAATTAATTGACACCAATAAGAGGCGGATTATCGTGCATCCTTTGAGCTTTGATCTTGCGTTATAGTGATTTGATTCACCATAACGCGAGACTAAGAGCTAGTCAAAGCAAAACAATCCTCCTCGCGTTATAGTGAATCGATTTACTACAACAGGAGGAGGATTCTCGCGAATCTCTTACCATTCCGTCTTGCATTTTGGTGATTCGATTCACCATAACACATAGAGCAGTATTGAGATTCTAATGACTCGTCATCTGCTTTATGGTGAATCGAATCACCATGATAGAGGGCAAACAGTCGAAGAGAAAACAATGGCAGAGGGCAAACAGTCGAAGGAAAAACAAAACAATCAAGGATTATACAAGAAACTCACAAAACAATCAAGTAATACACTTTCATCACATTCTATGAGTGGGAATGGATGGAGACTGTCGTGTTGGAGGTGAATTAATTGACACCAATAAGAGGTGGATTATCGTGAATCCTTTGCCCTTTGGTCTAGCATTATAGTGAATCGATTCACCATAACGCGAGACTAAGGGCCAGTCTCAGCAAAACAATCCTCCTCGCGTTATAGTGAATCGATTTACTACAACGGGAGGAGGATTATCGCGAATCTCTTACGTTTGCCTTCTGCCCCATGGTGATTCGATTCACCATAAGACATGGAGCGTATTGAGATTCTAATGGGCCGTCCTGTGCTTTAAGGTGAATCGAATCACCATGGCAGAAGGCAAACAGTCGAAGAAAAAATAAAACAAACAAGCAATATACAAGAAACTTACAAAACAATCAAGTAATATACAAAAACTTACATTTCTTCCGTGAGAATGGATGGAGACTATCGTGTAGGAGGTGGAATATTGGTTCAGTACTGTAGCGGTAGTCAGAAGTCACCTGGAGGCAAGCAGGAGGACGGACAAGGCAAAATCGATAAGAGGAAGAAAAGGTGGTGTGATTAACGGCTTTGATTAGTCTTTAGAGCGAACACACGTGCTGGCGGGCTGGCAGGGCGACTAGGCGGCGCTGACATGTCGCATAGCATTAAAAAGGGCTTTGATTAAACTTTATAGCTTGTACACGTGCTAGGTACACGGTGGGCTGCCATGTGGCATTCATGGAATGGCGTGAAAACACGACGCTGACGTGTCGCATGGCATTAAAAACGGATTTTCTAGGATACTCGTCTCATTTATTGCCTCTCTTGGAGTTCGTATTCTCATTTATCTCCCCACCAACGGCCTTCATCTCCATCAACGACTGACTATCTCCTCCAACCCTCCTTCATCAATCATCCTCCTTCATCCTCCTGTATCAAATGTCAAAGACAAACCTCCAACCTCCATCTCTCCATCTCCTGCGACGTTTGTATACAATTCGTTTTCCTGGTATTTTGATCTCTTTTGTGCTTCCTTCTTCTTTTGTTATTTCGTTCTTTTGGTTTCATTCGTGCAGAACTCCTTGCTTTGTCTTTTCATCGCGTTAAGGTGAATTGAAAACCTATGACTCCTCGCCTTATGGTGAATTGACTGCGAAGAAGAGTATTTTAATTCGTTTGACACCTCCTCTCTCAGTATGGGTACTTGAGAACTATCTTTATTTGTAATTCACCATAACGTAAGAGGCGTTGCCAAAGGATGATAAAGTCATCATGTTGCGGTGAATCAATTCACCATAACGCAAGCGAAGGTCCCATAGGAAGCACAATATTCCTCCTCGCATTATGGTGAATCGATTCACCATAACGCGAGAAGAGGTCCTTGACTAAGCTGTAATTTTATTTGCGTTAGGGAAAATAGATTCACTACAACGCGAGGAGGAATACCTGGATTCCTCTGGCATCTCCTCTCGCGTTATGTTGAATCCATTCACACCACACAGAGATTTGTTGTTTAAGACCGTTGATTCATTGCTTGAACTAATATTTTCCATGTCTTATCTACACCCTTGAATTCAGCCATGGCACAAGTTCAAGTCGAGTTTGATGTGGACGAAGAAATTAAAGAAACACCTGCAACTCTGTTGTATGACTTCCTCTACAAATGTCGACGTCATGATTTGCACCCTGCAATTTCGTTGATGTTCAATTGCGATTTTTCTCTGGAGGATACATTTTCTAGCCATCATGGATACTTTGAAGAGGCAAAGCAAGAGTTTGACGAGCTCTCAAATGAAGAACCAATGATGATTGATGGAAAAAATTACATTCATTTTAATCTCAAGGTGTCGTCGGAGAAGAAGCAGAGGTTAAACAGGGATTGGCACAAGGTACCATGTGATAAGAAGAGAGCTTTGCTATGCCCTTTTCACAAAAGAAAATGCCGCTTGATCGAATACTCTTATGCCTTCTTATGCTTCTTGCACATGAACGTGCAATTAACAGATGAAGAATGTACAGAGCCGCATGCAACAAATGAAAGTGAAGACACGATTTCTCGTCAGGCTAGTCCCACCGTTGAGGATGTTGCTGAAGAGGAGGACACTCCTCATGTGATTGAGGAGTTCAATGTTGAAGAAGAGAGGAAGCTCAGTTCGGCGGTTGATATTGAGGCAGTTAGAGAACAAAACAATGATATAGGTCAGCTTGTGATTGAATCAGATGACTCCTCTCCCATTCCAATGCCATTACTCCCCTCCTACCAAGTAGGAGATTCAGAGTATATATTGCTGACAGACATACAACATGTATTTAACTTAAGGGAGGACCATTGCATAGCTTTCATAGCCCAAAATCTGGAGGTCGATGACAATTTTGTAGATAATGATGGGATAGATAAGTACTTACTAGTGGATAGCCATGTGAAAGACACCGAGTTCCTATCTGCTGCAGCAACACTAAAGATGATCTATGCTGATGCCCGTAAATATGAAGGAAAAGATGCCACAGAGGAAGAGCTACAAGAAGCAAGGGAAAGACTGAATATTACCAACATGGGAGGGTTTAGGGATGTGCCAAGTAAGTCAGCGGAAACCGTTCCTAGTTCGAGCACTAATTTATGGCAAGACGCCTTGTTTGAAGCAGATGAGAACCAAGAGGTTAGTTTTTTTTTGTTGTGTTTTCGTACTTTTGTTGCGGATTTGGCTTTATCAACTTTGTCCTGAAATGTTTGGTGATGTTGTTTCTGGCTAATGCTACTTTATTTTTTCAGTTGGAAATATATGAAGACACATTCCTCAAACGTGCTTCAGGCAAGCGTATGGCGGAATTGGGCCACGATTCGACACTACAAACATATATACATCGCCTAAAATTCCCTCAAATTGTGATATTTCACGCTAGCTTCTCCAAGGACAATGCAAGTTTTCCTCTGATGGCGATAAAGACTCTATCCAGGTATTTAGGTGGCTATCACTTAAGGTTGAATGCAAACAAGGCAATACTTCTGGAGCGGCAGGCAGCTGTTCGAATTTTTGGAGAGGGACCTTGAGTATATTCGTTGAGATGTAAATATTATTTAACATATGCTGCTTACGGGTTGGCATGTGGAATCACAGATCCTAATCTGTTGAGTGATTACGGGAAGAAGCATCTTCTTAGAACAGCAAGGTTAAAGGTCCCTATTGTGCCATTGATAGAGGATGAAGAAGATGATGCAGAAACTTCATCAAAAAAGGCTCGGCTGGGGGAAGTCTCTGCTCCAGATTAACAGATTTAGATTGTTCCAGTTGCTAAGAAGTTTCTTCATATTTCTCAATACTCTTCTTGCTTACCATTAAAAACTATGAAATGTATATATATTGAAAACATTTATATGGGACATAGATGAAAGCTCTTGTTCTTTTAAAATCTTTCACAGTTACATCATTGTTTTATAATATGTATTTCAATGATCAATTTTCTTCCACACTCTGCCCTGTCTTTGTCGTTGTCTTAGCCATTCAGCATGATTCTGCTTTCCCTGTGAGGAGACATATATTGAACGTCTCCGTTCAGCCTGAACCTTTCTTATTGCACATGACACAGCTGATTCAGACTGTTTGATCTTCACACGAGCCCTCACTTGAATCCGCCTATACCACCACTGACATAGTTGCTTCATGGGATTACTTTTCTCATTCCTCCTCCAGTGGTCCTTTGATAGGCACAACGTGCTTGCCAATGAGATCTTTCCATGCCTTGGGTAGACCAAATCCCAAGGCTTCCAAACTCTTCCGCAAAAAAGGTTCCATGTGCATGCAAAATGCGCTACAAATGCTCAACAACAACAAGACATTTAGTATCGTACAATATTTTTTGAACAACAAAAAAAACTCAAAGCTGTAGGTTTTCAAGTAATAACCATGTATTGTGTCAAGTTTGTCGCACCCCATGCCTTTTCATAGCTAGTGTAGAACTCTGTCACAACTGCCTCAAATTTCTCAACATCCCCATCTTCAAACCTTGCTTTTTGCAACAAAGGTGCTAGGCGATCAAGTGCCAACCACGCTTTGGCCTTTGCCACCCTTGCTTGTCCTGAAGAGCCTCGATCAGGTACAGCTGCATGAAGCTTCCTCCACACCTCAAAATCTATACCCAGATGACCTCTCTGGGTATGATTAGATAAGAACTTTCTAGCTTTTGCACCTCCAAAACATGGTTTACTAGGAACATTTCCGGTCTTCCCTGATCTTCTCAAGTCCTTCTCAATCTTCACTTGACCACAATGTAAACCTGCATCTGAAAGCACTTGCTCTATTTTTTTAATAGTTCTTTCACTCTCTATTGCTGGTTTCATATTCCATGAAAATTCGATGTACATGTAGACTAGTTTCTCAATTATTCTAACCAGCGCATGCAAAACACAAATATGAACTCTGATCAAAGGGATAGGAAGAATTGGATCCCAATTAGGATCCACTCCTGGAGCATCACGATTTGGGGCTTCACGCCTATTACTGATTGCATTTAGGCATTTCCATTCTCTCTCTTTTCCTCCTTTGGAGACACCTCGTTCGGTCATGCAATACAGGCAAGGATACTTGGCCATTGTTCCTTGGGAAATACCAAACATGCATTTCAAGGTTTTAAGATCTGCAGCCAGGTGCCATTCAACCTCATATTCACCATATCCTTCTACATAAAGCTTTTCGCCATTCGACTGCTGCTGCTGGATAGTGGAAGGAAGCTCAGTCTGGTTGAAGTACCACTTTAGAATTTCATGGGTCTCTGTTGGAACCTGTTAACAACAACAGTTAAATTGTCTACAACATCATAACAAGAGGATACCAATAAAATATTATTTTTTTAAAAATGGATAGCACGTCACCTCAAATGCAGCTAGCCACCAAATCTCATTTTTGGATTGTACACTAAAGTGCTTCTCATCAGCATTACTGATACTTGCATCCAAAGCTCTATTCATTAAAGTAATGCTAACCCTTTCCAGCTTCTGTCCTTTGATCACCTCACTCTCATCAAGTTTTAAAACAAATTTCAGCCTTCCATTGCACTCATGTACACTGATGTCATAAAATTTCACCATAGCCATTTGTAATTTTCGAACATCCATAATGAAATTGTTGAACTCTGTAAGCTCTATGATTTTCTGTTCCCCGCTCTTTTTAGTCACTATCAATGTACTAGACATGTGACAAGGCTCTCCAACAAGTTCGACCATTCCCAAGTTGAGAATATTTCGAGCTTTGTTCACGTGAAATGGTTTTGGAATGGGAATTACTGTTTTTTTTCCAAGCGTACAATTGAAACCCTCTTTAACTTTATTAAACAACATCCTGTAAGACTTTGTGCTTATACCAGCCATGTTACATATACCTTGTGCATCTGCAGGCGTGAATGCTTCACTCACCTCCTGCAAGGATTGCTTTGCTATGTCTGATCAAAGTCTTGCAAACTTAGGATGCTGTATTGCTGACTCCACGATGTCTTTTGTCAGAACTTTGCCAAATATATCAGAACCTTGCTCTTTTGGACCCACAACATCTGTGACCATCCTGAAGCAACAACGATAGCTATTTCAGTCCATCATTCATCTAACTATACCACCCCCACACCCAATCCCCCATCTCCAAAAAAGGAACTAAAGATGAAAATGAAAAGTGAGTGCTCAAAGAAATTTAAGCTCAAAGAAATTATAGATCCCAATACCTGCAAGCTTTTACACGACGCTTCCATTAGCCACCTCCAACATTGAGTTCTTCCAATGGTTTGATCTGTCTCTTGCGTAATCGAGCACCCAATGGCATGTCTTTCAAATATTGTAATTTTTTGTTGAACTTTTCAAGTTGTTTTTGAAGGTGTGCATTCTCACTCTCCAAAGTGGGGTGAGTAGAAAAGGATATGCTTCAATTTTTAACATCGTTTCTTCTACTCTCAAAGATCAACGGATAAAACGTGTATTGTTACCCACCCCAGCAGAAGTGTGGGGCCAAAGAGGTCTTCTAAATCAGGAAATAGATGACTTCATTGGACAATATTTACATATCAAAAATGTATATGAAGGGGCCAAAGGAAGGACTGTATATGATCCTTTGAATAATATTTTTGTGGAGCTGCAACAATTACAGAGAAGAATGGTGGAGTTTTATAACATCACACTTGAGGAATGTAAAGGAGTTTTAAAGTTTGTTGTTAAGCTTGACGAATGTGAAATTGTAAAGGAAAAGAAGATAGAAAGAGTGATTATTACCTTGATGAATCGAGCACTTGATCCATCAATCACAAAGACCAGTTCAAAGTACTTTAGCGTCCAATCAGAAAAACATGTATGGTGGTTGGGATCATTTGATGTATGGTTTTTCTTATTTTGGTGTTAGTATTTGTTGAATATACATGTATATTTTTTAATAAACTTCTACCATATCATTCTATTGTAATGGCAGGTGAAGACAGAGGACCATGAAACACTTAACTGGGTTTTTCACCAGACAGATATACCCTCAATTGTAAGGAGTCAAATTTTAGGGGATCATCTTCATGTTCCAGGCAAAGGTGATTTTCAAGTAGAATGGCATATGGCAGGTGATCTTAAGACATTGAAGTGTATGTACAATATCAGTAAAGGGGGTAACTCCAAATCTCCTTGCTTGTATTGTAAACAACCAGCCCATGTCTTGGATTTCAAATGGTGGAGAAGAGCACCCAATAGGGACAAGGAAGATCCAAATTTTAAGGCAGTTCTTGATATTCCATTATGCAATGTTCACATTTGCACATTGCATGCATTGTGTAGAATTATTGAGAAACTTGTTTTTCTATATATTGGATTTGCCTTGGAAACTTCGGCCTGAGGTGAAAAGAAAAGAGGCAATACAATCATTGGAAGCGATATTATTAGAAATTGGTCTACATGGTGGAGATGTTCATATAACAAAAGATCTTAAGAAATCTACAAATAGTAAAGAGGTACCTATCAAGCCATCCATTGGTGGAGTAAAGGCCCGAAGGTTTTTATCATGTCCACAAAATACAACAAGAAAATAGGGTAGACAATCACAATATGTATCCAGAATAAAATACAATGTGTCGAAGCAAGTCCACAATGCAGTAAAAGATCATCAGGTAGATGGGATGGCACGAGATGTGAAGGCTGAGGTGTAGAAATCGTTGGACAAGCTATTTGTTTATTGTGACAAAGTTTCTTGGAACAAAAATGATCAATAGGCATTTGAGAAAGAGGTTAAGAATTTCGGAAAGGCAATAAAGGAAGCATGGACAACCTGCAACATAACCCATTACATGGTGATAGCACTAACTTCCACCCAATTGTTCAATTTTGAGAACAAAATGATTTGTATTTTCTGTGTTTTCTAATGCTAGACTCTTTTTGTGTCCAAACAACATATTATCTACAACCATCTTCCATTCTTTGTAAAAAAGTATGGATGCCCTGCAATCTGGTCTACACAAGGAATGGAAAAATCACACTACATGGCCCGTAATGCTTTCTTTAGACATACACAACATTTTGGAGGAAAACAAAAAGGCAATAGCTTAAAGGAAGTGTTTCAATGGTTTTATCGAGGCGTACTTCAAAAGATCGAAACAAAGAGAAAGGTCAATGCATCTCAAGTCAAGATAGCCTTTCAAGTAGCTCAGAAGCAGAGAAGACAAAAAATTTTAGAGAGTTCGAATGCAGCAGAGAGACATGCTGAATGGAGAAAATCAAAGGTCTTTGTAGATCACAAATGGGTGGATAGAATACAAGTGTAAATATTGTGTATCTCATAATCTCATAATTGAAAACACTTCTCAAATTTTGATGCATAGAAATACAGAATGTGTGTTTACAATTCTTTTGTGGTGGGGGATACAGAAGAATACAAGTGTAAAAATTGTGTACCTCATAATTGAAAACACTTCTCAAATTTTGATGCATAGAAAATACAGAATACAAAAGATACAGCAGAAATAAATTGTTGTTCTAAAGCTAAATATACAATGACAATCATCTTATAGCTAATGGCCTTAGGGCTTCTCCCAAGGTCTACCAATGGGAACCCTCCCTTTCACTTTACTTGGAGACTTCTTTTTCTTCAATGACACTAGAGTGCTCTGAGATCTTCCTTGTTCTGGTGAGGTTGGTTCTCGAGCACTTTCTCCTTCCTCCAATTTCTTTGGTGATCCCAATAGTGCTGGCTCTTGGTTCCGTATAAGTTTGTGCTTTTGCCAACATAAGGCTCGAGACAGTGAGAGGATTCTTTACACCAGCAGAGCAAGCGCATAGGCAGTATATGACAAAAAATATCCTGCTCTAGAGCACTATTTTTCAGAATAATAACCAAAAATATGTAAGGCAGACCTCTTCTCTATCAATATCACTTTGTCTGCAGACCATGAAAGGGAATGGCCACCCAGGGCCTCTGACATACACTTGAAAAAAAGAGTTATTACTTCCCCATTGTTGCTCATTGTCCCATGGTATATTAACAATTTAGCATTACATAAGTCTGCAATGAAATGGGAAAGACTTAACAGTTTACCCAAGCCAGCAACTCTGCTTCCTTTGGGGACCTCAAGAGGAAGGCTTCATCTTCAATATCCAACTGCATGTAGACAATATTGTTAGATTACCTAACTGGTCACTAGAACTCAAAAGAAGGGATTGAAATCCTTCCATCAGCTGTCATCTGTCTAAACACCTCAAACTCGTCCTCCAAAAAGTGTTTGTGCTGAGCCACAATGTCAGTCAATTTGAAAGGAGTGTTGAACATCCTGTGAAATGTTGGATACTCCTTTTGGGCATTGGACTTTTGGAGAAACTCAAAAAGCTGTAGGTCTGGTGACTTTTGCTCTTCCAGAGGCTTCCTTGGCTCACCAGATTTAATTACTCCTTTGCTACTGGTACTCTGCCTCTTAGCTGTAATGAAAAATATCATAGCAGAAATAAAAAATAATTCATATTTTCTCATAAAAAGAAGAGTAAATTCAAATATTTCTCACCTGGACCTTCCTCATCTTTGATAAAGTATCTTGACAGGTCCAATGTTCTCTTGGCAGGAGCATTATCCAAAACTGTACATGCACATAAAGATACACAGAGAGATGAGAAGAAAATCATTACAAAATATATCGGTAAAGGCCAGAAAATACGAGATGCATTGATTCTCATCACAAAATACTTTTTGTCGAAAAACACGATTTTGATATGTCTTTGCAGCCAGAATCTTGAAATCACGTTTCATTGTGAATATTCTTTGTATGCTTTAGAACTCATATACTAGCCTATGTAATTTAGGGAGAGGATATACAAGAAAGTGTAACGAAATCTGCTAGAAAATGCAATATTGTGTTCCCCTCATGCAAAACCACCTTATATCGCGTTTTCCATCAAAACCACCTTTATATCGTGTTTTTGATATTGGAACTACTACACCTCGGGGGCCGACAACATCGACAAGCACATGTTTGTGGACTGTCATCAGTGAAGTCTCAGATGACATTATAGAATATAACATTGTAGTATAAAATTGAGATCGCTTTGAACAGTACCTCTTTTTCCTCTGTCCATGCTTTCTGAACAAAAGTGTCTGTAGGACCTTGAATAGGTGTATCAAGATTGCCTACAAGGAATAACAAGACGGCAGGAAGGTGGTTTAGGGTTGAAGCAAATGAACTGTGTCTATTTGGTATTGCAGGGTACGAGGGTAACGCTTGATGAGGAAAGCATGGCTGGGTGCTTGATGTGAAGGAGATGGTGAACATGGTCACTAGATGGTTTGCGTGGAGGAAAACGCAAAAGGACACGATTAAATAATCTGCACAAAAACCGAGGACACATCATCATGACGCACATGGCAGGTACCGTTGATCACACGTGTGACATTTATAGTGGCACGTGCCACGTGGGCATGAATTCTGAGGCATAAAGTATACAATGTATGTGCTAGAATACTTGCCCTCCTCACATGTCTGTTCAGCACAACAACAAAGATCTGTTCAGCACAACAACAAAGATCTCCTCCACAAAAAGTCGTCTGTTGAAGAGAGCAAATTACAACAAAGCTATGGCAAGGAGGGATGCTTGTCGAAGATGGAATAGTCCCTCGAAAGTCTGAGAAGAAAGGAAATTGGATTGTCGAGCGGGAAGTTTCAAACAGACTCTTACACCCAAAGATGGACTAAAATCTCATATGATAGAGACATGCTGGAGAAGAGAATCAAAAACAAATCTCCCTATTCAACTCGCACGCTTCTGCCACCATAAAGTACTGTTCTATTTTCTATTTTTCACTCTTTTTTTTGTGGATTTTCTACGTTATGTTGGCCTTCTCGTGATTGGTTGCGAGACATTTTCTCCAAACCCTAAAAGGCCCCAAAATGAGCTCCCCTTTTTCCTAATGTGTCCCACTAAGAATCAAGCTGATATCCATTTCCATAAAGAAACTATCTCTTTCATGGATCTTTAGGGGAACAAGGTCCAAGGGATTGGAACCCTAGGGTCTCTGCCATTACAACTAGTAAAAGCTTCCAATCCATTGAAAGGGCTTAGGAAGAGACATGCAATGTATGTTGTCACGTTGAATCTAGTAAATAAGGAGATAGACTCTAAGGAACATAATAGCTAATTGAGTATATCCTCCTACTCGAGAAGTGTGGATCATGAGATAGAATTGATACCCCCTAGAGTTGATAAGATCTTGGATCGATTATATCATGCCCACATTGTATAAAGATCAATCTACAACAATCAAGATACTATGAGATTAGACTCAAGGAGCATGATGTTTCAAAAATAACTTTCAATACTTGATATGGGAATTAGGAGTTCACAGTTGTGCCATTCGGATTAACAAATTCTCTTGGTACCTTTAACCACCTCGTGTAAAACGTTTCCAGAGATCGTTTGGATAATTACGTCCTTGTCTTCTTTGATGGAATATTCAAGTGTATTCCAAGAATGCTTTTGATCATGAGATGAATGTCCAAAGAGGCATGGAAATTATAAGGAAGCATAATCTCTTTGCTAAAAAGAGTAAGTGCAAGAGAAAGGATTTTTTAGACCCAAACCCTTATAAAATTAGCATGCATAGCTTCAAAAGTATCAGTGACTCCACTAGCTACTTGAGAATGGGTAGTGTTTAACCACTCTATAGGTTAACATGCATAGCTTCAAAAGTATCAGTGACTCCACTAGCTACTTGAGAATGGGTAGTGTTTAACCACTCTATAGGTTAACATGGTTTTATATGCTTGACCTACCACATAAGGTGCTTTTCCATCCTACCCACACAAACATACACTTATCTAAGATTGCTCTTCGGAACATATAAAGCGGCCTAATTTTGAGTTTACTACTGTCAGGGAAAGTCTATGAACACAGTGTACATACTGGCTTAAGACTAGTAATAGAGGCTAGACCATTTTTAAGTGTTAGGAGAGTTACTCTTGTTTACTGGGAATTATATTTCTTATTTTATATCACGAATGCCCGTGTGTGTCGTGCCTGTTGGTACATGTAATTTGATATTATGGTTGCCTACATTCTAATGAAGACATTGGGATTAATTGATTGATGTGTTCAATTGATTATTTAACTAACATGGATTGTGTCTATGGGTATAGGTATCGAGATGTGCGAGGGTACCGATCTAGGTGTCGCACTATATGAGGGTACCGTATGGCATGAGATGCCTGAGGGAACTACCGATTGAGGTGTTATATGGCATGAGATGCGCAAGGGTACCGATTGAGGTGTTGTATGGATGGTGGATTGAGTGGTGGTGTGAAGATGGAGATCATTTGCTAATCATATATTAGAATTTCATTAATCATTTATAGCCTTTCATGTGGCTAGGTTATTTTATGTGCGAGTGTGCAAGGTTATTTTATGTGCGAGTGTGCACAAGGTTATTTTATGTATAAAGGCCCATTAGTATTTATATTTAGGCAAAGGTTTTGATATGCACAAACCTTAGGAACCTTGATATAGTTATTAATATGTAAAGAAAAGCCTAAAAGTGGGAAAGCAAGCCCAAATTATATGCACAACTATTATTAGCTCCTTGGGCTATTTTTATTGAATACAACTCTAAAAAATACTCAAGTTGTGGAAGTGGGAGCTACACGCTTGAGGGGGGGAGATTGCACCTAGTATTGTTCTCTTGTGTGGTGAATTACTTTCTACTCTATCTCTTGTTGCTATTTTATTTTATGCACAATCTAGTCAGTTTGTTTGTTGTCAATTGTATGGTTATATTTTTTTAATGTTATTTGAGTTTTGTATTATTCTTCATCAAGTATTTAAAGATCCCGTGAGTGGTATCAGAGCTTAGGATACTTGGAATTGAATGGGGAAACTCACTAAAATCCAAAGGGGAGTGCTAAAAACCCTTGGACATAAGGAATTATAGAATTTGTCTTTTGGGCAAAGGGTTTAAAAGCCTTGGAATTTTAAAATTTTTAACCATGACTTTCTACATAATGGGGGAAGATTGCATAATGGTGAAAATCTTACTATAAAATGATGCTACACTCAACCATAACAAAAAATACTAGGAGTCCCTAAAGGTAGATCTGACCGTATATCGATGTAATCAACATGGAACAAAGCTTCAAGTTTCAATTTTGTTTTTGTTAGATTGCTGAAGAGCATGAAAATCTATAATGGACGGATATGGAATTCCTAGTCTTCCTTCCAATATGCACAGGCTAGGTCTTGTCCATTCTTCTCCAATTTGAGCTGCCCACCTTCTCCATTTACGCTACTGGAAAGCTCTCCTTCCAGGTTGTGGTACACCAATTATTATCCGAGGTGCACTGATTTTCAGCTCAAAAGCGTTGTGCGCTATTTCCTATTAAGCTTTTGAAAAGATTGTGTTAAAAAAATAAATAAATTAAAACCTTTAAGGTTTTCGATATATCAACAATTTATTGGGTGTGAGTTTTTTTTTCTCACTTCACTGCGCGCTATTAGAGACTTGGAGAGGTTTGTTAAGCTTTGTAATAAATATTTGATTAAAAATTTAGAAACTTTGGGTCTCATGTCTTTATTCTTATGTGAATTGCTACTATGGAGAAACTTGCTTGTGCTAGTTGTCAGAGGGTTGAACGTGTAGTCTATTGAAGCTTTTACAAAGCTTTAATTTAGATAAGCTCAATATATTATAAGCTTTAAAAATCTTATAATTTATCTACTATATAAGCTTTAAAAAGCTTATGTTTACTCAAGCTTCAAAGCTTTCTCACCCTTCCAAATTTCTTTTATATTGGGAATTGAAACTTTGTCCTTATACAAAAATTAGTAGAAGTGTGCATAGACTTATATTACAAACCATAGTTTCTTGTAGATACATGCATATATTTATGCATAAAATATTAGACCATATTAATGTAGGTTTTTATTTCTTTTAAGGTCATAGTTTAATACGGCCTTAGTTAGGTTTAGAAGAATTCATAAATAAATAGCCTTAGTCGGGTTACGTTTACAAGTTGAAATTATATTTTTAGTCTTAGTTTAAAGTTTTCAAATACAAGGTTGGAGTCATTTAAAAAGGAACCATTCAAAGATACTTCATAGCTTAGTTATATATATAAAATTCTTATATATGTTTGTAACCTCATGCTCTCTCTTATGGATCCTACAAGGAGACTTTTATTTAAAAGCTTCTAAAAAGACTTAATTAAAAATTTAGTTAAGCTTTAGTTTTCTTTGAGCCAAAGCTTCAGTTTAAGTCTTCTCTCTTTGTATTTTCGTAAAAGCTTAAATATTAAACCTATAATATAGCTATAAAGTTTGTTCTCTAAAGTAGATAAGTCTAAGCCTAAAGCGTACAATATAAGCTTTTCAACCCTCATAATAAACTTAGAAGCCTTTACAAGCTTCAAATACCTACCCTCACCTTCGCACCTTACTAAAAAGGCTTGGAAGAAGAAAAAGAAAACAAAATATAGTTTTACTTTAAAGCTTAAAACGTGATTCACCATGGATAACTTTTGATTAGGAGGCTTTATATTAAAAGCTTAAAGGTAACTCTTGTTCGAGTCTTGTTCTAAGTTCTAAAACTGGCAAAACCTCTTTTGGGTTTTATTTTTTCTTTGTCCTCTCTACATGTTTCAACCACCCATAAATTTTGACCCAAATTAGTTAAAGCTTAAAGCATATCATAAAGATTCAAAGAGTTTAAGTTTAATTTATGCTTTTTATCTACTTATTATTATTATTATGCAATCTTTTAAAATGTTTCTCGTTTTTGTCATTGATTTTTTTAAAGAATATTGCCTTAACTTTTCCACAAAATACCTTTTGTTCACAAGCTAAATTGCCAAGACCTTGAGACGACGCTCCTCTTACTTGAGCTTGGACTCTATTTCGACAATGGCCAATCAACCTTCGATATGGCCACTCCTTTTGGCCCTAATTTAGAGACACATTAGGACCTCATATTTATCTCTTGGTGGAGATGCTCATCGACCATGAACCTCCTCCTTGGACTTTCCTTGCTTGGACGGGGACCTCTTATCTTATGGATACGTGGAATCGCTTGGGATTTGGCTATAAAAGTTGTGGATTTTAACATCACATCCGTGACCCATAGTGCTTTCCCAGATGCCTTATCCAAATTACATATTTTATTCTTTAATATGGTATCTGAAATACGCATCCACATCCCCAATTATTTGGCAGCATTCTTGATAATAGCCATTACCAATCTTATGTGGACACTTTTTTCCATCACCTTTTTAGATGGATTGTACGAACATGGCTGTTGGCACACTTGGCCCTATCCAAAAAATGTGTACAAGGTATTTTATTTAACCTAGTTTGAATTAAAAACCCTAGGAAATATGTTTCATTCTTTATCAATCACGATTGTTAGAATTGCCACTAGTTATTCATGTTTATATTTATGCTTAAATTTTGGATGTATTGAAAACTCAAATTTTGTATATTTTTTATTTACAATCTCATACCCACTCAAAAACCTTCCGAATGAGATCAAAAATAGTTGTAAAACAGTACACCAACCAAACTGTAGATCCCCATAGATTATTCTAAAAATTAAGAATTTCTCACTGCTAAAATGTTTGTGTCTAGTATTATGACTTGACCATCTCCTCATCTCACGACCCTTATCCACCTTTGGAACTCCTACAATTCATGGCAAAGTGTAACCGTTTAGCCTATCTATCTGAATGGAATGGTACTCTATTTCAAAATTTATTGTTGCAGATCTTCAACAATCAACAACATGATGAATGGTCGAAGATTTGGACACGTGAGCATGAAGAATATTTTTTCTTCATTAGGGGGCATTTGAACATAAAAAGGGCCCTATAAGGATCCCTAATTTTAAGGAATTAAGACTAATTTTACTGAGGCTTAAGGAGATAAACCTCATAATGATGCCTAATTTTGGCCCTAAAAGTAGGGGATCTCTCTAATTTTCCCTCTCTAGGATTTTCACTCTAGGATTCTCTTTCTAGCCACAAACTCTCAAAACATCATCAATCTCATCCATATAGGGGCCCCAAAAATATTTTTTATTACAATTCAAAACTATCTCAAAATAACTTTCAATCACATTTCTTTCATTACGTTTCTGAAGTTCCCTCTAAATTCCATATCAACAGTCATTAAAAGGCAATCTTGATTAATACACTTTCATTGCGTTTTTTAAGTTCCCACAAATTCTAAATCAAAAGTCATTAAAAGACAAGGAAAACTTATATTTTTTATTTTTTCACTTTAAAATGCATAAAAAATAAAAAAATTAATTTAAATTTAAATTTTGAGATAGGCTAGCAATTTAAAATTTATATTTTATAGCAAACCCACCTAAAAACCGTTTTCTTCATTGATTACTATCACATCTCCTCTCTGTGTGACTCAACAACTAGTAGATTCTAGAGTCATGAGATACCAGGATCAGAGATGCCTCGGATTGTACTTGCTGGAGCTGCGTAGACATAGAGAGGGTCTCCTGAGAGGGAGGGGATCACAGAGGGAGAGACTTCTACAGAGGCAGATTACAGACTTCTTTCGACCAGAGATTGAGCAGTCAAGTCAGCAGGCATTGCAGCTAGCCCCAAAGTACAGCCGCACCAAGTACACTGATTGATCGGGCTATAGAGCTGGGGCGATCTAGGAACCCCAAGATGAGAGGCCCATCTCGACACCGGCGGAGACTACAATAGAGGATCAGGACCATACTAGCACGGCATGGGAGACGTCCAGTCAGAGTACTCACCATGGAGGACATTGAGGATATCCGCCATCGACCGATGAGAGACATCTTTGGATAGTGATGTGTATGATGCTTACCTTTGTTGCTGGAGTTTTCCTCCCAGATGTTATCCATTAGGAGCTCCTAGTACCGTACTTTTCCTCATAGTTGTTTCAGTTTCAGTTAGTTGTTTAGTTGTTTTTAGCTTTGCTTACATAGACATTGTATCAGATCCACCAATTGTTGTAACCTTTTTGGTCTCATAGGTCATTTTGGCCTTTTGAAGACGTTACTACATCATTACATTTCATTTCATTTCTCTCTCTCTCTCTCTCTCTCTCTCTCTCTCTCTCTCTCTCTCTCTCCCCCAAGCCCTTCTCTCATTGCAGTAGGTCTCTCTTTCAAGCTTCTCTTTGGGATCTAAGCTATCTACCATCTTCCATTGTGTCTACTATGGCACTCACAGAAATAACAAACACCTCAAATTCATCACGAGTGAGGAAGGTAGACTTGCATATTCGCATCTTGAATGAATATGCACCTATCAGAAAAGAATGTCTAAATGCACAGGAGAAGCAAGAAAGAAGATAGCAAGGTCATTGTAATGTGGATCTTTGGATTGATGGGTATTTATATCCTAATGATCCTTCTTCAAATTTCTCTCCACCTTTCACAGACCTACCCTCATTTATTCATTTTGTTGGAGAGGGTTAGAATGGGCTCCTTGGATATTGCAAACACTTAAGTATATGTGATGCATGGAAGGTTCAATTTCTAAACTCAGAAATTCATAGCTTGCAAGTCACTTTGAGTAGTGTGCAACAAGCTCTTGAAATTGCACAGAATAATATTTTACAGCTACAGAGAGAGGGCAAACAGAAAGAGGACCACATCTTGAAGTTACAGGATAAAATCTCGCATATGAAGAGCATACCCCATGGGAGCCAGAGAGCGAAAGAGGACAATGAACAACATTCAGACACTTGCAATTGGTGGTGGTGCTCTCAAGCGAAGAATTCATGCAGCAAGGTTTGTTTTCTATTCATCTTTTTATGCAAAAACATGACATTCTTTCCATAGTTCGAGATCCATGCTACAAGAAGGTATGACAGATACTTGCAAATGTGATAATGAAAGATATAACTAACATTTTAGGCATTGAGGAAGTTCAGAATGCATGTGATGAAGTTCAGAATGCATTGAGGAAGTTCAGAATGCATGTGATGAAGTGGCATAAGCACAAAAGGATACCAGGTTCTCCATCAATTACTGCAAGATACACTTTGCAAATAAGGCATTACACGAGATATTTTTCCTACCCCAAGAAGATTAAGATTAGCAAAGAGGTCATGCAATGAAGATGTGCAACATAAGATTGGAGAGTACCACTGTGTCAATGATGTGCTGAACCATTAGAGCTTGGGGAAAAAAGCGAGACAACAATGGTAATATTGTGGTTCCTTAGAACGAGTTCAACACTATATTTGTTGATCTACGTCTTCAGAAAGTTATGATCTTATTCTATGGATTACCTAATAATTGTAAGTAATTTTTATATCTCTTGCAAAGTAGTTGAAAAAGTCTATGAAAAATCAAAGCTTATTTAATTTTGTTTGTCATGCAAGGTGACAAAGTTAGCTTTGTGTTGAAAATGTGTCGGATTGTGAAAGGAAAGAGGATAGAGCGAATGAGTATCACACTCATGAATGAGGCTATGGCATATGCAAAATGTTTAGAGTTATTGTCTTTTCTCAGTGAAGACACATTTGAGGGGAATACTAAGATCAACCAAACTCTTGATAGGGAGAGGATTTGCAAGCTAGACTTTCCCTCATATAGTGTCCAATCTGAGAAAGAGATATGGTGGCTTGGGGCATTTGAAGTACCAAAAGAGACATATGAAGTTCTCGCTTGGATGTTTGATAGGATACCTTGGATTACCATTGTCCTCATCAAAGCAGCACAGATTCACGGAAAAAAACTTGAGATAGAGGGCAAGGGCACTTATACAGTAGATTGGCATTTGGGGGGTGACTTGAAGACAATAAAGTGCTTTCTTGGGTGCCCAGAAGGTGCCAACACCCCAAATCCTTGTCCGTGGTGCATGAGAATGGTGAGGGAAAATAAACAAAAGTCGAAAAAGAAGAGGATTCTTGAGAATCAAGATATTGAGCATGACCCCATGGACGATGTTGGTGGCAAGTGGGTTGGAGGTGTCTTGTCTGCCAACATGCTAGCTGTGCAAAACAGGCATTTGAGAGACCCAGAATGGAATCTTAAATTCCATTTGAACTCCACTTATGTACGCTGCATGCATTCATGCATGTGTTTGACCATTTGCTCAAGTGTCACATAGATTATACATTTACCATGCAAGGCAAAGAACGACAAGAAGAAGCTCTTTATATAAAGTAGAGCAACTACTCAACTCAATTGGGTGCCATGGTGGCAATGTGCAGATTACTGTTAACAAAAAGACCTCTGGCATGAATCATGAGGTTGCACAACAAGTGTCCATGAGTGGAAATAAAGCAAGACGTTTTTTGGAGAAGCCAAAAAATGCCAAGGACTTAACCAAGCCTTGGAACTTGTGGAAGGATTTATGCAAATGTACAACATTTGACTGCACCAATTCAAGTCTTGTAATTCCACGTGAGAAGGTTTGGTCAGACTTCAATAAGATGGTGGAACTTTTGACCAAAAGCAGGACAACCACAAAGGAGTGACAAAAATTTCAAGACGAGCTTTCTACTTTTACAAAGTCCATGGTTGATACATGGGGTGAAACAAACATTATGCACTACATGGTAAACACATCTGCTCCTTCCTACTGGATATTAAGAAACGAGTATGAATAACTACTGAGTCTCTTAATTTTTATGCAGCACATTCTTTATGATCATGGTGCATACTTCATGAATGAGTATGGTTCTCTGGACATGTGAAGCACACGAGGAATGGAGAAATCTCACTATCAAGCTAGATGAGTATATTTTAAAAACACCCGGCATGGAGGAGGGAAGACTCGTACAAATTACCTCAAGGAGATGTTTAACTGGTTTTATAGATACACTTTTGGGTAAAAATTATCCATAGAAAGGGCACGTATGAGTAATCTAGCAAGGACAGCATGAAATAATGCCAAACTGAGAAGATCACTAAAGTGGAAAGCTGGCACAGGACCAGCACGTCATGCAGTATGGAGATCTTCACACGAAGATGCATAGGAAGAATTTGGAAGTAGAAACAACACTTTGAAATTGAACGTATTTGGAATAAAGTTGTAAACATTGTTGACTTAGTAAGTAGACAACATTTAGAAGAAAGTTGTAAAGCTTTTTGACTTGAAAATAAAAAATAATTGCACCATTCCATTATATTAAAGATTTACAGTGAAAATATTTAGCTAATTGCTCTTGAGTCTCTTCTCTTCTTGCTCCCCCTCTTTGGTTAGGCATTTTCCCTCTATAACACAAAAACCTCTTATGACTTTAGCCCTTGAGTGACTTTACATCCTCCACTCCTGCACCTAGGACATAGCTTAAATAACATAAGAAATAACCTGCTCGAGAAGGCCAAAAACCAGGGCTATATCCAAAGATACAGATGGCAGCACACTTCTCTATAAGCATGACTTTATGTATATTATAAGATATAAATGCATACCCTGTATACCTAGATAGGGATTTCAGTGTAAGGAGTGGAATCTCTGCATCCCCGGAGTACTTGCTATGATATATAATAAAAATATTTTTGTCGATAGAAGAGACATAGTGTGCAAGAGCGGCATCTTACGGCCCAACTCTTACGTACGAACAGCACTATGTCGTCCAAGAAATCCATCAGCGTCATCAAGCTCTATTTGCATTGACAAAGAACCAGGAGGGAACAAACTAAAGTAAGAAATAATTCAAATCGACTGAAGCAATAAGAATTAAACCAGACAAACTAAAGAAATAATTAAATCAGGCAACAAACTTAAGCAATAATTTACCTTATGGTTCTTATCCTCCTCCAACTTGGATGTATCCCAAAGGTTAATGAAGCCCTCTTCATTTTCTTGGTCAAGTTCGGGAACAAGTTCCTTGCCAAACTTAGAAATGCCCATATCCTACTGAAGGGCTTGAAATTCTTCCTCTAAAGGAAGGGAAGCTTCATTCTCCTTGGATTTTTTAAAGCACAAGGACATTGCTTCTGGGGCATCTAAGAAGTTTTCTGTTACTTATGTGTCCAATGTGAGAAATTCATCCTTATACTCATTCTCTACATCGAGAACACCGGCCGCAGCTTTACAACCATCTGCTATTATAGCAAGACAGTAATCCTCCCTAAAATTGTAGAGTTTTTGAATGTGGGAGAGGAGGAGGTAATACTTTCCATTAATTAGGAAGGAAGGTAGCCTAGGGATGACAAAATTGGACGTCAATCGCTCCCCATGGACGGATGACATTCCTTCATCAATGATGGTGGAGGCCTTAAACTCTGCCACATCAAAATTTGTGCTGAGGAGTTCCTCCTCCTTCTTGGACACAAGGTCCACGACCTTTTCTTTTGCAGACTGAGCACTTGAAATAAAGGACTATTCTGATTTATCAATCCCTGCATTTCGTGCCATGCACTGGGCACATGTCAACACAAATCTTGATACGTTGATCATCTGAGTAAGTTTCCCACCTCTTCGACATGCTTGAATTCTGAGAGACGAGGTGAATGTGAAGCTTGACGTGGACATACGTAATAGACCCATCCAAGATGGTCCCTCCGCCGACCAGACTGTAATACTCTATCCACTCTCCCTCCAGGGATGTCCTTGCCATGTCCTTGATAATCTCCTCCGGACTGAAAGGAATGTTGAACACAGACTCTACATGGGAAAGGGATTTCTCATGCCTAGTCCTCCTCAAAAGATCAAAGAGATGCTCTATGGCGCTGGGCTCGTCCTTAATCTCCTCCAGCATCCACATCATCTGCAGCATTGTACAAGTGAGAAATCTTAACCTCCATCGCTGCTCTGTGGCGCTTGGCTCGTCCTTAATCTCCTCCAGCAATAAATCATCCACATCATCTGCAGCATTGTACAAGTGAGAACTCTTAACCTCCATCGTTGCTATGATTCGGGTGGAAACCGTTCACTGTGCGATAAGGGGAAAGCAACAAAGCGCGAATGTAGCTATCATCGTGGATGGTATGGGCCGTGGAAAAAGCCGACTTGCACTGTGGACGGTATGGAAGGCGAGAATATTTCAAGCATAGAGAAAAGCAGAAAAAAAAACTTGCATCGTGGCCGTGGATAGTATGGAAATTATCAAAAGACATCTTTATATAGGTCAAATAATAGGGTTGACATCACATGATTGAGGATTGAACACCACGTGTGGTAGGGCTTATGTCATCGTTGATTCACAAATTGCCACGTGTAGGGTTGACACAGTCGACATCATGATTGCGTTTAAGAGACATAGCCGAAGGCTGAGTCAAAGGAGGAGGCCAAGGCTGAGGCTACAGAGCCCGAAACCGCTTAGAGGCATTTTGTATATGTCTAGAGATAATGTTGTAAAGATTCTGTATTTTTATTGAGCTGTATAAACATTCTATATTTTTATTGAGCCCTACTCATTTTTATATTTTGTGAGTATTAGGCTTTGCCATAATAAAATAGATTGTTGAGACTTTTTTATTCTTATAACTTATCTTTGGTTAAAACTGAATTTTAAAGACGTTTGCTTCAAAATCGTTATAAGTGCATTGTAGAGTAGACACATGTCCATGTGGAAATTTTTCATTACATTAGTCATTGCTAAGATACAACAGTTCAGTACAAGTCTTACAATGACTTCTATTGGGCCTAGGTCCCTTGATACAAGACCTTTCTAATTCTGCACGATAGATTTTTTCTCTGTCTTCTTCTCTGGGTTGTTCATCTGAAGAATTCTTTGATGCACCTCTTTGGCTTCATTTATCAGTTTGTCTACATCTTCAAGGTCTTTCTTGAAGCTTTCAGATATCTAGATAGGTTGATCATTTGTATCCCCAACAGAGGAATAGGAGTCATCATCAGAAGAAATAGCTAAAATAGCTAGCCTAGCAACCTTGTTAGGAACAATCCTCTCATTAGAAGAATTTGCATCCATGGGCGGCTTTTGTATAGAGCTTATAAGTTGTAAGATATTATGTTCTCAATTTCCTTATGGACTGGTCTTTATATACTATTTTGGATGGACTCCAAAACCATCGACATAAAAAACCCATGTGCTGTAAATCTGTGTGCCACTAAACCATTTTGGAATAGGAACCCTAGTACCTACACTGAGCTGACCATTATTGTGCACATACAAGACGACTTTAGAGTAAATTTGTTGAGCTATATTAGAACTTTAATATAAAAATCTAAATTCATAGCTGTTACAAGACAAAATTCATTGCTCTCAGCACACTTTTTTGAGGGCAAGGACTTTACAAAATTAACATACTTGAAGTAGCTTCAAAATTCACAAAGTTCAAAATCCCCATTAACTGAGCGATATACCATCAACATCCCAATCGGGATCTACCAAGGTCTTTGGATCTTATCGTTTTCGAATCTTCCTATTGTTCGCCTTGAATTGTGCTCTGCTAATATCCTCACCTCCCACGATATTGAGGTGCTCTCTAATATTTAGGAGGCTCCAATGTCTACTTGCACCTACAACTTCCACTGCACCACTGGGCAACCGAACACATATGTCAAGAGGCAAAACAACTTGTTCATCTGCATGCATTGGGACCCAACAACTATTCTTTTTCATCCACCACTCATAATAATAGAAGCATATGTGTAGTGTGGCATGAGCTTTGAGATACTAAAATGAGACACTAGATTCTACTATATTGCACTTGAATGTGTCATCGTTATGTATCCCTTCTATAGTCCTCCACTGGTCTCCAAGCAAGGCTACCATGTCATCACCTAATACCTTCTTGCACACAAACATGGTAGGTGTTTTTGTGAGAAAATTATTTGATTGAAAATATTGGTAAAAAGATGTATTGGGCATACCCAACTAAGACTCACAGATCGAGAGGGATTTGCAAACTTCAAAGACCCTTGTATATCACAAAGCATCTTTGATTTCATGACCCATTACAGTCCAAGCATTTGGAATTGGCCATTCTATAGAAGATAGGGGTGGAGATGTGATTATTTGTAGCTTACCAAACCCACTTTCCTGCTTTGGGAAGACCAGATAGGAAAGCCATTAAAAGAAGACCTTTTCCTTAAAAAGTTCTGCACTTGTTTTACAAGAAAACATTGCCTCACTAATGTCTGCAATGCTTGAAATGTTTCGATAAGGCTTTCCAATGGCTGCTCCTCTACCATGTTTGAAGGAAAAATATCTGCAAACAAGAAATAAGTTCACTTAGATTGAAACATCTCTATCAGAAAAATCTCACATGCCCCTTTCTACCTTGTGATACTTACAATTGTATGGAAATCGAGTTTGTTTGGCAAAGATGGATATCTCATGCTGTGTAAACATGTACCGTGGCCACTAGTTTTTGATTACTTGCCTTCTTGAAGCCTTGTAAACGAACTTTCCAATGGTGCTCTAGTATATTTCGTCGTCGAACTCAGTGAGGCCCGATTGCAGCAAGTTGTAGATAAACCCAAGCGCCCTTACAAAATGCCTCTCCCACCCAAGCACCATCATCGTCCTTCTTGTTGTGCAAGGATATCTCCTCAATCTCGTCTTTTGGTCTTCTTGGTACGGCTATATCTTCTTGGAAGCTAGAGTAGAAAGGTTAGGGTTAGACTAAAAAGGAAAGAGATATGCATACTAGGGTTTTATGAGAGTCTTGAAGATGAAAGAGATGGAGCTCCAAGAAGGGAGGGAGATTAAGATGGAGGAGAAAGTTTAGGGTTTCGGGCTTTGATGGTTTCATTAGGGTTGGGAAAATGAGATAGAGATGGAAGAGAAAGGGAGGAAGAGTTTAATTTAGACGTTTAAGAGGGAAAGCGGACTTGAAAATGAAATTTTTGATTACAATGAAATTCGAGATGGGTTTTTGGGGGGAAATGTGAGTTTTGGGGGGATCTCAAAAATTTCAAAATTTTAATGATTTTTTGAGCCACGAAAATGGTGGGACCATACCTACCCTAAAACCCCTACTTTTTTAAAGGGACAAGTGTAATTATTAGTACTGAAAGCCTAGTCCCCCTTCCTATAGCCTAGTCTCCCTCCTTGTATTCAAAGGAGACCAAATGTGCACAATCCTCTATTCCTATTGGTCCATTGCTAATTACTTTCATTAGTAAAAGGCCCAAAATATGTCCAAATGCCCCCTAATGTGATACCCATTGGCAACACTACGATTTTTGCTCCGAAAATCTATTTTTGTTGCATCATGGAACAAATAAGCATCATTCACGGATATAGCATAGAGGATGACTCATCAATATCTGATGAGGAATTTATTGCTCAACTTCATTACCTTAAAACTAAGTTACCACCTGAGGAATTATTAGAGGATTATAAAGTTACTATTAAACTTGTTATATTTACTATTTTTATCTATTTCAAATTCCATTTTTCCTTAATAGCAATCAACTTCTCAACTCAAGGTAACTTTCTTCAACTTTGATATCAGTAACCAATTTATAGTTCATTTTTATGATTTCAAGTATTAGTTCAATTGTTGTTTCTAGTATTAGTGCAATAGCAAGTTTTTAGTTCTAACTTTAATTATTATTTTTACTGTTGTTTCTAGTATTAGTGCAAAGTTTTTAGTTCTAACTTTAATTATTATTTTTACTCCAATAATTCATTTTGAATTAAGAAGTTTATATTTCCTATGCATAGAAAAGCATAAAGACTCGCATGTCTTTGGAGTGTTAAAATTATTTTTGCCAGATAATTTCAACAACATTACAACAATAAGATATGTATTCTCTACTAAATTTTCTCATTAAAAATATTTGTTACTTCTTTAGTTTCAGCTATGGCAAATTTATGACAACATCCCACAATTCAAGAATAGATTGACTCTATTCACGCGTTCTTATATAAAGAACAGGAACTTCGAGAGAAATTCCAGAAGAAATTTCTGAGATGACTAAGCATGAACAATAAAATAGAAATATGTGTAACTCTTCAAATGACAATGGAGAGCATGAATTTTGTTGGTCTAGATAGCACACATGACCTTTGATGGGCTTACCACATTCCCCTTGGTCACTACAACTGAATGAGGGTATAGCAAAAAATGGTAGTGTTTTTATAGGTGCAAGTCTTGGAAAATGTCGGGGCTATTCATTGCTACAAGTATTAGGAAATGTCAGGATTATTTCACTGCTACTACAACAGACACTACTATTTTTGCTACAAGTCTTGGGAAATGTTAGGGCTATTTCACTACCATGGACACTACTATTTTTGCTACAGCCAGGGATGGATGCTGAAAACAATGATTATTGCAGTAAAATATCACTGCCCAACATAAATATTTCTCTTGCTGGGTAGCGATGTAGGCAACACGCTTTTATTTTGTGTCGATTCACCACTTGATGTAACATGATTGCTCACATCAACAATTTTTGCAGATCGCTGCTTGAGACAGCAAACATTTACTTAATGTAGATTGTCGCTTAAGGAAGGACACTTTTTCTTCGTGTCAATTTGCTACTTGAGGCAACATGATTTTTGTTTGAAATTTATGACCAACTGAGGACATGTGCTCTTGAACTCGGATGCATGTTATGAGAATATTGTCTAAATGATTGTTTGAATGGTGAAATGCTATACATACAATTGAGTTGCTCCTTTCTTCTTTGTTTTTGTGAATTCCCCCCTTTAAAGAATGCATGATGCTCATAGGGGTACAAAATGATGCTCATAGGGGTACAAAATGAGGCAATGTGATTCTTCACTCTCTTCTCCTCATTCTCAGTTCAAGACCCAAGGAGCTTTAGGTAAAATCACCTTCCCGTTCTCTTAAACTATTGGCCAAGTATTGGGGATGCGTTCAATCAATCTCAAGTCCTCCCGAACTGCTAAAAAATCTCTCTTGTTAATTATGTGGTCCCAAATATTTGATGCTATATTTTTATGATGTGCATCGGATCTAGAAGATGTGATTGATTCTTAGCTTTGTCCAACATGGGAGACAAATAAAGATTGAGTACCTTGTCATTCTCGGATGGTGGTGTACAGGACGATCCTTTCCACAATACTTCCCAATTGCCTACACTTAGAGGATGTAAGGGGATTCCTTTTGTAGATGGAGAAAACTTCTCATGATGATCAATTGGAAAAAATTGGTGATGATCTTCATCCACAAACTTCTTGAGACGCATAGGCCATCATGCAACAAGCGGTAATCCACAAATAGGACAAGCATTGTGACCGGATGTTGTGAGTCATACACACCATAGTTGTTGAGATTCAAGCTCGATGTGAGTGTGTGCCAGCTGCATTATGTGCTGGCATGTTAGGTAGCAGCATGTGTGAGACATAAATGATCGCGTCCAGCTGGTCATAGTGTGTGGACATTAGCTAGGGTTAGTAGTGTGTGGACACAACAAATAGTGTGTCTACTGTATTTGGGATTAGGGCTTTATGGATTGTGTGAGAAGGGACATGGCTTCCCTCTATGGTTAGGGTTTAAAATATACATTAGGGTTTGCTCCTGTGTGTGTGTCTCCTCTCCCTCTACTTGTTTTTCATCATGGTACATTAGAGCCTAGTGCTCTCTATTAGGGTTTATGAGTGAGTGAGAGAAGAGGGAGAAGAAGCTGTGAAGCTTCCAGCACACCGATTTCTATCAGATCTAAGAGCTTGGCCTATCGGGTAAGGACTACTAAACACCCTTGAGTGGATTGGAGGTGATTCAAGCAGAAACAAAGCAAATTAGGGTTGCCCAAAGCAAAGAAAAATTTTGGTTTTTTTGAAGCTTTCCATTGGAGCTTGGAAGCGGTGATGTATGATGAAAATAGATGCAAATCTAGCAAAGAAACATGTATGTGACAAGGATGAATGTATTGGCAACTCATGTACAAGCCTACAACTGATTTTGGAGCAAATTTGATGCATACAAGTGATTGAAAATAACTGGTTTTGAAGCTCTCACAAAACAGAGAAATAGAGGTCAACTTTTGATGAAATTAGAGCAAGTTTTTGGTAAAAATCATACCATTGATGGGCTACACACATGACTTAGTGTGTTAGGCACTCATATACACCATCATTAACACTTTAATTAGCCCAAAAATCCTCAAGAGCAGGCGACGCAGCCTGGTATGCAGACTGATATTTTTATTGAGTGGAGGCCACAAATCAACTCTTGTGCTTGGTAAATTCCAAAATTGGCTTAGAAAATTTATGATTCACACTAGTGAGGAGGTTTCTACATGCTTGGTTGGAGCAATTATGATCTATGGAGCTGGATATGAGCTGATTAAACAAGCTGTCTACTGTGTTCAGTGAAACAGAGTGTGATTAATCGACTAATTACTCTCTCATCTTAAATAATTGGTCTAATTTCTTTTACATGGAGTTAGTGGAAATCATTGCTAAGCTAATGAATGCTTGGTCTCTCAATTTGGACAAGAGTTAAAGAAATTAGAGCAATTCTACTATTGGTTTTTTTGGTTTTTCTCAAAACAGAGAAGGGGGTTTGACAAAGTTGGTATGTACACACCTTGGTTGGTGTTGATATTCAACATTGAGCTTGTTTAGGTGTCAATGCAAGTTATCCACAATTGATTGAACCACTAAATTGTAATTTGGAGCCTTGGAAGGCGCATCAAAGTAGGGTATCTTGGACTCCGTAAACCAGTTCATTTTGGATGCATACAGTTTGATTTTCTACATCAAGAGTGAAGTTTGTTGAGTACTTTGGAGTATCTGGAACACTTATTAGAGTGTGGTTGAGCTGAGGAAGGCTCGTTTACAGATTTGGACATGTGCAAAAGGTGTATTTGCATTGAGCAAATATGTCGGATAATCCAATACAAATTGTGGGGTGAAAAATTGGATAGGAAGAACTTCCAGGCATGGAAGTACAGAATCAAAAGCTTTCTGAAGGGAAAAGGTTTTTGGAATCTCATCACAGGTGCAGAGCCAGAGCCTGGAACTACCCCAACAACCTACACAGTAGCAGGTTATAGCACATAAGCAATGGTCAGAAAGAGCATACAAAGTGTTGCATTATCTATCTATATGTATTTCGGATGCTATACTCATACACACACATGAAGCTGAGAATCCCAAGGATGCATGGGATACATTGGTAAAGCTATTTGATACAGATACTAGTGCACGTAAGTCTCAATTGCGACAACAGATTCATAATGTGAAACGGAATAGGAGCATCCATGATTATGTACAAGAGATGAAGAAGTATGCAGATGCATTGGCAACAATCAATGCCCCCATGCCTACTGATGATGATTTGGTAGACATTACCTTGCGTGGTCTTGGCAAGGAGTATAAGTCTTTTGATACATCCATCTCGGTTTGGAGTACACGTTTACCAGACTTTGATGAGTTGGTTTCAGTCTTTCTTGTTGAGGAAATCAAACTCAGTTATTCTTTTCATGATGCATCTACTAGCCATGATGATAATGGCAGAAATCAGGCTTTCTATTCACAAAGAGGATCTAGAGGCAAGGGGAGATTTGCATCACGTGGCCGTGGTAATGGTCTCGTGGATGGTAGGACAGGTCACCGCAACAGAATTTTCAGCCTACATATGGTGCTAGAGGTGGTCGTGGATATACACCTCAGAGAGGCAGAGGTAATCCTCGTGGTAGAGGACGTTGGCAAGGCCAACAAACATCTATGCAAGATGTGGAATGCCATTACTATGGGCAATTTGGTCATATGGCACGTGATTGTTTCCGCAAACAAAATGATTTGAGAGAGGGTAGAGCACAATATGGTGGACATTATGCACAACATGGTGGAAATTATGCACAACATGGTGGAAATTATGCATCAAGTAGTAATGATGGTGGCAGCGCAAATCACTTGTTTGCCATGAAACATGTTGTGGGATATATGATGACAAATACTGAAAATGATGACACTTGGTATATGGACTCTGGCGCATCAAACCATATGACTTGTCATGGTGAATGGTTTGAGCATATGAAGCCTATGGATGCGAAAGGCTATGTGGAGACAGGAGATGATACCCAACATGCCATTACACATGTTGGAAGTGTACCATTGGTTATGCACAATGGTGAAACAAAATCTATGTTAGATGTATTGTATGTGCCTTCTATTACAAAAAGCTTGGCCTCAGTTGGTCAAATGGTGGAACAGGGATTACAGGTTCATTTCATCGAGCATGGTTGCTTCATTGAGGATTTCAAAAATGGATGTAGAGTCATTGCCAAAGGCAAGAAAGAAGGCAAGTTGTTTAAGCTGGATGCTGGGATTCCTGAGTTAAAATCAGAAATGTTCTCTAAAAGCCAAAATATGGTACAGGACATTGACATGTGGCATAAGAGGATTGGACATGTGAATATACAAAGGTTAAAGAACATCAGGCAAGAGGCATTTTTAGTGGGCTACCTAGATTCAAGTATGATGGGAATATGCATGTTTGTGAAGCCTGTCAGTTTGGAAAGCAGGCGAGGTTACGGTTTCCTAGAGAAGGCAACATGAGTAGTAGGCCACTTGAGATAGTACATAGCGATGTATGGGGTCCTGCACAAAACCCATCCATTAAAGGCAGTTTATATTATGTGACATTCATTGATGATTTCAGCAGAATGACATGGATTTACTTTCTCACAGAGAAAAGTGAAGTGTTGGGAAAGTTTATGGATTTCAAAGCTTTTGCAGAGAAGCAATATGGCTCTTGGATAAAGTGTTTAAGGAGATGGAGGTGGTGAATACACTTCACATGCTTTTGAGCATTTCTTGAGAAAGCATGGCATAAGAAGGTAGTTAACTTGCAGGTATACACCTCAGCAAAATGGTATTACTGAGAGAAAGAATAGAGTCATTTGTGAAGTGGCTAGGGCGATGCTCAATGAAAAGAGCATGCCAGATTATTATTGGGCAGAAGCATGTGCCACCATAGTATATATACTTTTAATAAGACACCCACAGTAGCCATACATAGAAGTATGCCAGAGATGCAACTTACAGGCTTTAGGCCAGACATTGGACACCTCAAAGTGTTTGGTTGCATAGCTAATGTACATGTGCCTGACGAGAGAAGAAGGAAGTTGGATCCTAAGGCAGAAAAGTGTGTGTTTGTTGGTTATGCAGAGGATCGCAAGGCTTACAAATGTTACAATCCACAAACTAGGCAAGTGGTTATCTCACGAGATGTGGTGTTTGGGATGAACTTGCTAGTTGGTACAAAGCAAAGGATGAGGGTGTCATTGATTCTCTTGATGCTGATGTGCATGTGAACTTGCCACAAGCAAGTTCTATTTCTATGTCTGGGCCAGCAGAGTCTGATAGTAGCACTATACGTCCATGGTCTCAGGACGCTTAAGGCATGAGAGTGTGAGCACTGGAGGAGTAGTGCTGTGGATAAAGGGAAAAATAAGGTTGAAGGAATTGGAATTACAGGTTATGAGTCGTCAAGTTCAGAGAGTTTGGATGAGGAACTTGGCATACCAGTTTTACGCACACCTGGTGCAAGGCAGGATAGATATGTGCCACCACATGCTAGAGTGACAGGTGTTCAGAGTGATCCGCATGCATTGCGGAGATCCCATGTGATTTTGCTATGCATTACACATATATGACCTCTTTGGTGAAGCATGTGGAACCTACATGCTATACAGAAGCTATTGGGAAGCATGTATGGGAAAAGGCAATGGATGTTGAGATGGACACATTGGTTCGTAAATGAAACATGGGATTTGGTTGCATTACCACAAGACAAAAATGTTATTGGTTGTAAATGGGTTTACAAAGTGAAATGCAAGTCAAATGGTTCCATTGAGCGACATAAAGCAAGATTGGTAGCTAAGGGTTATGCACAAACCCAAGGCTTGGACTATGATGAAACATTTAGTCCAATGGTGGCGAAGATGGGAACAATGAGAGCAGTCATTGCTATGGCTGCAGCAAATGGTTGGGAAATGCATCAAATGGATGTGAAAAATGCATTTCTAAATGGTGATCTACAAGAAGAAGTGTATATGGCACAGCCAGAAGGATATGTGTACACCCAAAGTATCCCACTCATGTATGCAAATTGAAGAAGGCATTATATGGTTTGAAGCAAGCACCTTCTTGTGCTTGGAGTGATAAGATGAGCAGATATCTTATCTCCCTTGGATTTCAGGTTTCTACAGCAGCTTCTTCACTCTATGTGAAGAAAACAGATTAAGGATTGTTTTACTTGTCATCTATGTGGATGACTTGATTATCACAGGAGATCATGGTATAGATTATGTTGGCAAAATATGGGATGACAGGGTGTAAGCCAATGACTACACCTTTGGAGCAGAATGTAAAGTTGCGGGCTGATTTTGGTGAGGAGTTGGATGATCCATCTATGTACAGAAAGATGGTTGGTAGTCTCATTTACATGACTATCACACGCCCAAATTTGAGTTATGCTGTGGGGCTAGTAAGCCAATTTATGCAGAGCCCCAGAAAACCTCATTTGGATGCAGTGAGACGCATTATGCGATATGTAAAGACCACTGCACATTATGGTCTTCTTTATGAGCATGGTAAAGGCTTGGATATACATGGCTACACAGATGCTAATTAGGCAGGTAGCTCATATGACAGGAGGTCTACTAGTGGTTATGTCTTTACACTTGGAAGTGCCGTGGTGAGTTGGAGTAGCAAGAAGCAACCTACAGTTGCTTTATCTAGTACAAAGGCTGAATACAGGGGTGCAGCCATTGCTATTTGTGAAGGAATATAGTTAAAGAGTCTCTTGGCAGATTTGGGTTAGCCTATTGATGGCAAAGTTGTCATTCATTGTGACAACATGAGCAGTATACAGTTGGCAAAGAATCCAGTGTTTCATGCGCAGACCAAATACATAGAGGTCCATTATCACTTTGTCAGAGAGAAAGTGCTGGATGGTATAGTGGATCTACAGTATGTGAAGACTGAAGAGCAGGTGACATCTTTACAAAGCCACTTAGCAGGGAAAAGTTTGAATACTTCCGTACTATGTTGGGAGTACGTGGGATGAGCTTGAGGGGGAGTGTTGAGAGATTTGATAGCCCAAGCTCATCTACATCTTCATCTATGGTAGTACATCATGAGCTTGAGAGGGGTTGTTGAGATTCAAGCTCAATGTCAGTGTGTGCCAGCAGCTGCATTATGTGCTCGCATGTTAGGTAGCAGCATGTGTGAGACATAAATGGCCGCGTCCATCTGGTCATAGTGTGTGGACATTAGCTAGGGTTAGTAGTGTGTGGACACAACACATAGTGTGTCTAGTGTATTTGGGATTAGGGCTTTATGGATTGTGTGATGAGAAGGGAGATGGCTTCCCTCTATGGTTAGGGTTTGCAATATACATTAGGGTTTACTCCTGTGTGTGTGTGTCTCCTCTCCCTCTACTTGTTTTTCATCAATAGTGTCTCAAGTTCCTCAATCAAAGGTTCAAGGTACACATCCATGTTCTTGACCTTGTGCTTGCCGGGCACAAGAAGAGCTAGCATCACATGACCCTTCTATATTGACTTCCAAGGAGGGAGATTTTAGTTCACTACTACCATTGGCCATGTGGTCCATGATGCCGATTTGAGACCAAATGGATTGAATCCATCCATACCCAATCCTAGTCGTAATAAGTGACGGGACTCATCCTTGAATTTTGACCACTTCTCTTCTATGTGTTCCATGCCAGTGAATCCACCGGGACCCTCATCATGCCATCAATGAACGATTGTGTGCATGCCATGTCATGAGTTTGGCAATAGACTTGCACTGAAAAATGTGTTTAATGCAGGGTATGATAGGAAAATGCCTCAACACCTTTTGAGGAACTTATCAAACCTTGCAAATCACTTTGGTAATGAGACTCTCCACATTTCGGACATTGAGTTGCATCTTTATGAACACCCCAAGATAGCACAAAATCATTGACACATGTATGTATATGTTCATAATCCATGCCAAGTGCCATCAATACTCTCCTAGCATGCACCATTGTGCTTGGCATCTTGTTATCCAAAGGAAGCATCTTATTCATGAGCCTATAAAGAGTTTGAGAGAATTTCAAATGCTATTTATAAAAGATATGGTATGTCAAAATTGTCACAGGATAACTACAAACGCCCCAAGGACTCACTGAAAGAGGCTTGTAACACTATCATTGCTTCAATCATACATGGTTTTCAAGTTTAGCAACTCCAAGGTCGCATGAAGGGTGGACTACGCACACCCCTCATCAAGTGGAGTGAAAGTGGCTTGTTAATTGATCTTTGGAATGCCCTTGTACCATAGAAAGAGTGTAGGAACTAGCCAAGGTCATGTGGCTTTGCCTAACCACACTTGAGAGCATAAAACAGCTCAAACCGAGAAGCTAATCTTCCATAAACTAGCTCACAATTGCATAGGCAAGGTGTGTCACTCACCTCATGAACTCTTGTGCTCAGATTCTTGTAGGAGACAATGTTGCCATGTAAACACACTCCAAGCTCCACTCCAATGTTGTTGCTGCACTCCAATGGAAGCTCGACTCTCCTTTCACTCAATCTCCCTCTCTCACATGTACTCACATTTACACAATGAGAATATAGTATCTCTAATTGAATTAGGCAAGCAAGAAAGACACAGAAGAGAGAAAGAGAGTAGAGAAGAAGAGCACTCTATTAGATGCAAAAGAGAATGAATGGTGGGAATACAAAATGACCCTTATCTTGGCCCCTAGCCTTCCACCTTGGGTGTCCATACTTAAAATATAGGTCCATGGCTATTTAGGGCTGCCTAGGCTTGTGCAAACACTTAATCTAAGAATGAAATCTCCATAATTAATCTCGTGGCATGCCTTTCATAGACAAGTGGCCATTGCACACGTATAATATACAATGTTTGCATTTTCAATGTTAATAGCCAAATGAAGTGACGGTTGCTAATGGATGGTGTCGATGCTAGAGAGGTGTCCAATGAGGGTTAACATGCCCCCTCTCCTAATGCAAATTCCATTCTTAGAATATGTCGATGAAGATTCATCGAGGCTATTGTCGGAGGTCTTGGAAGGTCTACAATGCAACATGGTACCACAAGTAAGGTGCTCTTGTGGAAAATAATTGGTCAAAGCATAATGAAACTCCAATCAAGTAAGGTGCTCTTGTGGAAAATAATTGGTCAAAGCATAATGAAACACCAATCAAGTAAGGTGCTCTTGTGGAAAATAATTGGTCAAAGCATAATGAAACACCAATCAAGTAGTGAGGAAATATTTGCATGACTGGTCAAATTTTGTAGTTAAGACAAGGGTAAAATTAAGGTTGGTCCAAATTCAATCTAAACTAAGATGGAGCAAAAAACATGCCTCTGGTTATGAGCTTAGTCTCGACACACTCTCACTTGGTGAAACCATCTCTAGATATTGTCTAGCCTCATAAATTAAATTGTAAGTGATTATTATAAGCGTTCATTTTGATTCTAAAAATATAAAAGTATGACACCACCTTATATAGAGACCCAAGCAAATGGTCTAGAGACCTTATAGAATAGTATCTAAGAACCGCTAAGTACCTCCACAGTGATGGTTTTTTTTTTAAATTTCCTTTATTGATAAGTCTTTAGCCACATGGACCCATTCCATGGAGATCAAGGCTACGGTCCTAAGGCTCCATCACTAAGAGCCAAAAGGCCTACCTAGATCGCACTATGACATGGCGGTGGTGGTTATCTTACTATGGGTTTTTTTTGGGTATTTTTGTTTTTTAAATAAACTAGTTTCACTTTCACAATTCACCTACAAGGCTCAATTCTAACTAGAGAGGTCACACTAAGGAAGGTGGAGTACTTGGCATACTCTAAGATTGATCTTAAGGAGGATTGAACCAGGACCAAAGCCTAAAGGGTTATCCAAGTAATAACTAGAAAATTGAAAGACCAGTTACATAATAATATAAGAAAGCACTCAAACAAACAAAAAATATTGAAACAATATCAAAAGGTGAGGATGGGTTTAGAATACACTTGGGCAATGAGGAAAATCCTATCCATATTGAGGTTGCACGTCCACCGCATGTTGTAAATTTGGATTAAGTCTTCATGACAACCTCAATAACCTGAAAATTAAACTTATCTAGCAAGCTCAGCACCATAGTTCATAACTAGCATGCTTTGATTCTTCGTCTCACTAGGTTGATTTTCCCCCTCACTTAGTTGTGCTTCATATATATATGTGTTCTCTGACCAGTACACTAGGCAACGGTCAGAGTGTTCTCTGACCAGTACATTAGGCAACGGTCAGAGTGTATCCTCACTGCTGTGAAATGGCATGGGTACTATAGGTAAGTGAGCTACTATAGGTAAGTGAGCTAAGTAGCTACTGTGAGCTAAGCTATCTCGAAAAGGGTTTGATTTTATTTTTTTGCGAGCTTTATTTGGTGAGCTTTTTGGAGATAAGATAGTTTTATGCGAGCTTGTAAGAAAAATGATACATTTTGGTGAGCTTTTATATAGTAAGTATTTATGAAAGAAATAAATACATTCACAGACATACATACATATATACATGCATATTCTCAAACACACCTACCTTACCTACCTACCTACCTACCTTCCTACATATATACACCTACCTACCTTCCTACATATATACATGCATATTCTCAAACACACCTACCTACCTACCTTCCTACATATATACATACATACATATATACACACATTTGTATAATACATACATACATACATGCATGCATACTCCCAAACATATACATGCATGCATACATACATACCTACATACCTACATACCTACATACCTACATACATACATAACTACATACCTACCTACCTACCTTCCTACATATAAACACACATTTTATGTCAAAGAAACTTAAATATAGGCACAAACATACCTATCTATGTACCTTTCTTCCAATATTTATTTCAACACAAGTAAAAACAAGTATACTCGGCTCATATTTTCTTACAAAAAGATTGAGTTCACATTTCCTTACAAGAAGATATATGGTTGGTACAACTCCTTTACCATAGCGTCACAAGCTACCTACAATAAGACTTTAGAGTATGTGACAGTATACTTCATCCCAAAGCAAGATAAAAATATTGGGTTCAAATTTTCTTGCAAAAAGACTGACTTCACATTTCCTTACAAGCTTAAGTAGGCACGAACATGAGAGGCTTGATTAAAGCTTAAGTATAGGCACAAACATCCTTGCTTCGAGGACGTGATAGTATATTTTCCACTTCCTCTGGTGATAGTGTCGGTTGATGCATTACCATATCCTCATTCTTATGTAATCCCAAAACTCGCAAGAAGACAAAATAGATATGCTTACATGCAATGTAAGACTTTCCTCTAGATTCTCTTTGCATGAAATCAAGACATGTACACCAAGGTTGTACCTTGATGTGTATAAAATAGTCCTCTCCACTCTGACATGCCAAATGAAAAATAGTCCTCTCCACTCTCACATGCCAAATGAAAAATAGAGTAGGGGGACGGCTGAATTGCACTCTCATTAAGGACTGTTGCTGTCATGGCCTCGGCACTACCAATCCTCTTTTTTGCTTCTTTGGAAATCCAATGCCACCACTTGGTTGATCTCTTTGTATTCTGTGTAGCATCATGTGGCCTCTTATCACTTTCTTTATTACCCGCTGCTTGTGTGGACGTTTCTCCCACACCTAACCTCCACCTAACACTTCATGAGTAACATCTAACTTGAACCTTGCCTTTACTAATTTCTCTACCTCTTGGCTGGTTATGTTGGTCCCAACATCCACTTTCCACATATCTGGGTATGATGGCTTGTATATTATGTTTGGATCTACATGCCATGTGTGTGAAACATCTGAAGGACAAAACCACATCATTTGAGCCTTTGGCCCTCCCGGACCAGGATGTCGTCGCTCTGAGTAGAAGCTAGGGGCAACAACTCCAATAGAGCTTCCCTATATGTATGAGTTGCACTTAAGTCTTCCATCAATACCTCCCAAACATTTGACTTTTGAGTTCAATGGGGTTCATCTAATGGCCCACATAGTGCGTCCAACGGCCTCTTCCTTTACATGCATTTGTCCTCCGCTCATTGTGCCATAATGTTGTTTAGGCTCTTCATGTTCGACATCTTTGTTTCCTCCAGTCATTGGACTTTTTGGTCCTCCCCTTGAAGGGTGACTTGCTACACTATTTGTTCTAGATCTATCTCCAAAACTTACTCTTCTTGCTGTTCCCCGGTTTTGACGATGTTTGCTCTGCATGACATAACCTGGACGACGTGACCATTGGTCTACTTCCATTTTCCTCACCCTCTTCCATTGAATAGTCTCCTTATCTCCATGTAGAGGCCTTGATTCCTCATACATAGGAGTATTAGCTACTGTTTCATGGACCATGCAAGCCACTTGTGGTAGTGTCGGTCTTGACCTTGCTGCCATCCTGTCCAGCAACTTGCTCAAGCTTGGTCCCTCACCTTTGTGCTTCCCCATCTAATATGCATATTGCTTTGCACTTTGTAGTAAAGCGTTTGCCATAACTGAAATACACGCATCATACAAGCTAACCTTTTCCTTGTATCCTTCACCAGCAGGCCAACTCCCATGTACACTTTCAGATAAGTTTGTTCGAGGGGTTTCTGCTAAATCTATCGAGCTTAAGACCACCTGCACACAAGAGGTTTCATACATGAATTCACAAAATTGACTCCAATGCAAATACATCCATACAACATATCATTTCTCCATAAAATTTCTCACCCTTGACATGAGGTTGCCCCAATGTGCTATTCGTACTTCCCACCAACTCATCCACGTATCCATTACTTATAGTTTTCCTTATGAACATGTCCATTTCTCCACCACTCACGAATCTCTTTACTTTTTAAGAAAGCTGACTCCTTATTGGTTGCCAATCTCCATTCTTCATACAAGTCAATATGGTGTTGTCGACTTTCTGCCTTCACACATTGTTTAGCATGCTTCATCAAACTTTGTTTCCAATGGAATAAGCACGTTTGCTCCCTGTCCTCCATAATGTTGTGCGAACCCCCATTGAAAACGGTCCTAACTACCCACCAATTTGACCCTGCTTCATCAGCAGCCCCATAAACCCATAGAAGTGTGTGGGTGCATAACCGCATTGCTCCATTGTGCTATTCAGCATTTCCCAAAATAGTACTTGGCTTTTTGTATCCTCCTCCTTCATTTCACATGTGGCAATTGTCAACAGCTCTTGAGCACTATAGGATTTTGGAGAGAATTTTTTTCAATCAGCTATCATTCAAGGTAAATGAAAGAGAGGAAAAAATTGAAGTACGTAGTCTCACCTTGGGTCGTAAACATGACAAGCCATTGTTGACCAACCAAAAACTCGATGAGTGTGATCAAACAAAACCCAGGACTTTGACAAGTCACCTCCACTATCACACCACATGCGATTCACCAAGTCTACGCCTGATGAATGCTGGTCCTCGCAAAGACATCTTAAAGACATAACATTTGTCATCAGGGCCACCTTGTCCTGGGAAACGGCTACCTTGTATAAATGAATAGTAAGATCTTCTCGGTATAAGAAGGATGCTATCAAAGCCCTCTCTTGCCGGCATCAATTTTCTTTTTTCCTGGGATACAATGCGTCTAAACCTAAAAAACATAATTTCACAATAAAGAGAGGACCGAATGTAAAAAAATACATCCAAATATAATTAAGTTATAGAGTGAATACTCACCTTTGGTTTTCCACAAGAGGACTCAACTCCTCCAAAAAATTACAGAGCTCATGATCCCCAATACTTGTAGGTAGCTCATCATTTTGATTCATCATGGAGGAAAACAACATATCCTTCACAATATCCATCTGTATTTTTCGAGGACCTGCACTTCTCTGGGCTTTCAACACTTGAGAAACAAACATTTTCACATGCTCCAACATGGACCTTGAAGTTCCTGGCTGAACTGGATGTTCATGCAGCCCAGTGTGGGAGTATCACTCTTGTAATAGTTGTGTCACGAGGCATTACATAATACACATTACGTAATACACAATACATCTACACACTTGCACACAGTGTGCAGTTTTGCGACAAAAGTGATAAACTATTTTAGTTTTCTCATCCTCTGTCAGAAGTCCAACTGTAATCTTTTTTGTCAGATGTCCATGAAAGAAGGTGTTGTTATACCTTTTATTGTTCAAGTAAAAAGGACAACTGAGCCTACGGCACTCCAAAGTACCAACACAATAGCTAATACGCACGGTACAACTTACAGACATGTTTGATGTTACTGGACGTGTCCATAGGTGACCATCATATTTTTTCTCCATTCCATCCATATTTCCTATTTTGCCATATGTTGCCAAGTAAAAAGGACAGGTGAGCCTATGGCACTCCAAAGTACGAACACAATAGCTAATACGCACGGTACAACTTACAGACATGTTTGATGTTACTGGACGTGTCCATAGGTGACCATCATATTTTTGCTCCATTCCATCCATATTTCCTATTTTGCCATATCATAATGAGCGATGATTTCCTATAGGCTTCCATTGGTCGTAGTAGCTTTCACTCCAAAAAGGGCGTGTGATGAAGGCAGAAACCCTTGTAGATATCCATGACTGACAAGCGTGGTCTGGTGGAGAAGTATTAAAGTTTGAGATTTTTTGCTGCAGCCATCCTCAAAGGTGACAGTGTGCTCCATAGGGAAGGCAATACGAAGATGCAGAAAGGATAGGAGAGACAAAAATGTGAAATGAAAATATAAAAACGAAGGAACAGGTGGAGCAATCAAGATTGAGAATGAAGGCAGTTGAAATGATAAAACAAGGTGGAGCAATCACGATTGAGAATGTAGGCGGTTGAAATGATAAAACAAGGTGGAGCAATCACGATTGAGAATGGTCACGATAAATTTTTTTTAATAAAAAATATACAAATATAAATGTATCTACAAATATAAAAAAATATACAAATATATACATTTATTAGTTCTAAGTATTATTTTTATAAAAGGCTAGTCTCTTTGTTGTAAATACACACGCACACACACATGTCTATATTTATATATTATATTGTATATATTTTAGGCTTAGGATATATGTATTTTAGTGTGTGTGTGTGTGTGTATTTACAAAGAGACTAGCCTTTTATCTATTTTAGGATATATAGATATATTAGACTATATATCTATTAGGCTACACACACACACACCACACACATTTATTAAAATACATATAGCTTAATATGTGTGTGTGTGTGACCTAATAAATACCTAGACTAATATATATATATATATATATACATCAATATATATACATGTACATCAATATATATATATATGTACATATATACATAGCCTAAACTATACTCTCTCTCTTTTGAGCCTAAATGTTTAAAAAAGTTTTAAAAGAGCATGAGCTTTCTCTTTTTTGTAAATCACATATTCTCTCTCTCTCTCTCTCTCTCTCTCTCTCTCTCTCTCTCACACACACACACACACACACACACACACACACACACATTTTTCAATGGTTCAATATGTGTGGCATACTTTTTTAAAATGTTTCTATTATTTAAGTTATTGAAATTATTTTTCAATGGTTCAATATGTGGCATACTTTTTTAAAACTTTTCTATTATTTAGTGTTATTGAAATTATGTGTGTGTGTGTGTGTGTGTGTGTATGGGTAATAAAATAGATATAGCTTAATACATTTTTAGCCATATATATGTGTGTGTATGTATGTATCTATCTTTAGGCTATATATATTTTAGGCCACACACACATATATGGTACACATATTTTAGGGTACATGAAGGAAAAAAGGTTAGGGTGTGGATACTCTCAACTCAGCAAACAAGCAGGCGAACGCATGCACGAAAAGAGGTATGTTATTTTTCATTTCATTTCTCTCTGATGTTCTTTTTTGTTAGAGCCGACGGCGGCTACGTTGGAGGCGGCGGCGGGTACCTTGGTGGCCCGGGTGTTGACAGACACGGAGAGGTGGAGGAGCTGGAGGCGGAGCTGGTGGAGAAGATGGCCCCGATGTAGAGCATGCCTTGCCCCCATTGCTCTAGCCTCTCCAGACCCCCGGCAGAGCCGAGGGATGGTCTGCGCAGACCATCCCTCGGCTCTGCCGGGGGCGGGAGAGGCCGGAGCTACGGGCGCAAGGGAGGCATGGTTTTGGAACTTTGACAGGCGGTGGCGGCGCTAGAGGCTTTGGCGGTGGAGAAGATGGCTCGGGTGTCGACAGACACGGAGACCTAGGTGGAGGAGGTGGCTGCGGTGGAGAAGATGAATGGTTTGCACTAAAGGTGGCCCCGTGTAGAGCATGCCTTTCCCCCGTTGCTCCAGCCTCTCCAGGCCCCCGGCAGAGCCGGGGGCCTGGAGAGGCTAGAGAAACAAGGGTAGAAAGGCATTAAGGTGGCACTTTGAGAGCCCGCCGCCCACCGCCCGTGGCGGAGCTGGAGGCGGAAGGCGGTGGCTGGAGGATTTTATGAAGAACCATTAAATCTTTTCACTTTTTCGAAGGCTCTCCCATTTCAAGAAATGAAGTGGTGCTTGGAGAGGATGGTTGAGATTAAAGAGGTGGACATATAAGATATATGCCTTTGCTATTTGCATGGAAAACTGGTCAAGCACTTCACGGTTTTTTACATCTGCTGTTCAATGCTAATGTGGTGATAGTTTGATCAAATATGCTGTAAGCCAACGTTGATATTATGTGCACTCTTACTATAAGCTGAACATACTTGCAATGTTTTGTTTGTTTGTGTGGCTTTTATTTTAACATTGAAGCTTTACCTCCTATCAATGTATGTAAAACATGTTTCAACCTTATTTGGGCATAGTCTTGCACTGCAAACAAAATTTTGAAAGGGGTATATTGCACAATGCTCAGTTCTGTTATGATTTTAAGTTTGTTGTTGTGGCACATGTACAGAGATAGGTATTGTTTTTTTATTCAGCATTAGTGTCTGATATATTCAATAATCATAGCCATACATTATAAGTGTCGTGCCTTTTTCAACTTGCGTTGAGCACCCTCTTAAATCTAAGCTCCATTGGGGCTGGTTTGGGTATGGTTTGGGCATGGTGAATCCAGCAGAGTGGGGCCCATTAGTTGATGATGGGTGAATGTTTCTTTCCTAGAGGTTTCTTTGAATAGGGCCTATAGTTACGGCCCGATCTTGGTTTTGGTATCCGGCCTTGTGAGCTTACTGATCTACTCTTTGAAGTTGTGTGCTAGCCTCTAGAGCTTTCACCATCCTGAATGTTTTCTTAGACATGTAGTAAGGTTTGTGTGTGAGGTTAATGTTTTCCTATAGACATGAAGTAGGGTTTATATGTGAGGTGGATCATCTCTATCTGTCATTCAGCTCAAACTTTTTTCTACTCATATTCAAGGCAAAAGAGAGAGAGATGGCTCCAAGAAAAGCAGGAAAACAACAAGCAAAGACTAAGAAAGGTATATGATGTGAATAGCCAAGATTCTACTGAGATTGTATTTTAATGTTTTAGATATGCTTACTTGGGCTTGGTGTGTGTGTCTTATAGACAACAGGGGATACTCACTTAGATCTGGGCGTGTCCTCACATGTATCTCCTGTTAGAGAGGAAACAGAAGCACATAATTCTCTTGTTCACTCATGAGGAAGAAGCGCTTGTGTTGGAGAATGAAATAAGCTCACCTCCTCCAACTCACACGGAGATTCCTGAATCTAGTACTGGTCAAGGGGAGACCCATAGAAGGCTTCTTGGAAAATCTATTGAATTGGGATTGCTTGGTGATGTATTCACTAAGTTTTTTGTGCAACGGATTGGTCCCTTTACGCAGGCTGATTCCAAATGAAGCCATCCGTACAGTTTCTAGCCAACTTGAGGTGTTTCGTGATTCCTTTGACTGCCATGGTTATGTCAAAGCATCTCCTCCTTTTTTAGTTTCACTTACACGTCTTGGAAGCTCTATGTATTTTGCGGTCACACAAATAGACTTGCAAGAATGGGGACCAAACTGGGTGGTACAACATGACAGATTTGAGGATGAAATCAGAGGAGCTGAGTGGGAGGATCTCAGTGGTGGTAATAAGAAGTTTCTTGTTTGGGATGGCAATCATCTATATGTATTTTGTGGTCACACAAATAGACTTGCAAGAATGGGGACCAAACTGGGTGGTACAACATGACACATTTGAGGATGAAATCAGAGGAACTGAGTGGGAGGATCTCAGTGGTAAAAGTTTCTTGTTTGGGATGGCAATCATCGTGTGAAGGCATGGATGTCTCGAGTGCGCAAAGGTATGTTCTTTTGAATGCCATAGAGTGATTTTATGCAACATTAAAAGTAATATATTGTAATATCTTTATTTTGTTTTCTCTAGCTTGGTCTCATAGCCCCTCATGCCATGTCCAGGTCAAATGTCAATTTTTGGTTGTGGAAAAGAAGCAAGAAGGAGAATTACTATTGGCTTTGCGATCTCAAAATGAGTAAGTGATCTCTCTCTACTTAATTATGGACATTGTGAAGTCATTGTTAAGTTCTTGGCTCATTGTGACTCTTTGCAACAGATTGGTGCGCACTAGTGTTACACCCACATTGTCACATGAGATCTTCATGTTTCAACGATTTGGAATGAACAAATCATCCATATTGGACTACCTTGGTGAAGATGTAAGGAGGTGGGCTTTAATGGAGCTTAGTTTGGAGCGACGAAGTGGAGAGCAATGGTACAATGCTCCAGCTACAATCTTGGCACAGCTTGTGTGGAAGGTAGTGTTTGCATTTCCCATCTTTTATTAATAAACGGATTATCAATGTGTTTTAATTATGTGAGTGATAATGAGTCCTTTTTGTTATACGTAGACATCGTTTGAAAATGTGGTGAAGCAAGCTATGCATTGATAGACATGCCATGGGGTTGCAAGAATATGAGACAAAATGTGAGAAAGCCAGTCGTGGTGTAGAGCAAACATTTCGAGATAGAGCATACAAGATGCTCATAATTGCAAACCCATCCAATGGTGATGCATTCTTTCAACTCGTATATAACTATGATTGGTCTAAGAAGGGATTGGTTGCTCTGACCAAAGAAAAGCTCTACACAGTCGCCATATCTCGGATTTCAACTCAAAGGTATGTCACATGTCAACAATAAACCTCCCTTAACATAAAGTAACCTTAACATCTAATCTCTTATGGCTTTGGTATGATGCTGAAATAGGAAGACAGAATTACTTCAAATGCTTATGATCGGGAGGGCAAAGGACAAGGTAATTTCGGAGATGTTTGGGGATAACAAAAAGACGTTGCTGCATATGAAGAAAGAGCTGTATTGGGAAGAGCTAATAGGGGAGGCGGACTCTATTTTGGTGGAGGGTTTATTGGTATATGATGATGTTATCTATGTCCCACCATTTATGCAATGGGTGCAAGAGGAGCGATTGAAACACATACCATGGGCCTTCCATGAGGTGTGGGCAAAGATTGGAAAAGTGAAGGAAGGCCAAAAGCAACCTGAGGTGGAGAATGCTGCAAAGAGGGTTGTCTACAGGTATATATCTTCTAATGCCATTCTATTTTTGTAGAAAATACATATACGCATTAAAAAAAAAAATTAGTGCTGTTTGTTTTATTTTGGATATGTAGGTGGGTGCAGCTACTAATTGGCCAAGGTCTAATGGATGAAGAGACGGAAGCAATCAAAGAATGGGTAGATCCAAATTCCTCGGAAACAATGTACCTGAAGGAATGGGTTGAGAGAGGGGTTTCTAATTGGGAATATAAGAGATGTCCTTGGTGGTTGGATTATCCTCTAAATCATGTGCCTCCAAGTGAGGAGCTCCTAGACAAAGGTACTTTTTTGCTTTCTATTGAATTATATGCATATAAATGTATATGTAAACCTTCCTACCTATACAAATACATACCTATACATACATATAAATATATATAAACTATCCATATGCATATACATATTAGATACATATACATACAGATATATACATATACAAATACATATGTAAACATATATGTACATATACATATGCATACATAAATACATACCTACATACATATACTAAATTATATACTGAATTCCTACATACATACAAAGTTCATGTTACATTTAAGATTTGGCATGTTAGATTTTAAAGAAACATTGTTAAGTTTTGAAGTTTATTTTGGGATTTTTTAGAAAATGCAAAGGAGATGCTGTCCAATTTTTTTGCAAATTTGTACATACATACATACATACGTACATACATAGTTCATGTTACATTTAAGGTTTGGCATATCAAATTTTAAAGAAACGTTGTTAAGTTTTGATATATACATACGTACATACATATACATATAAATAGAAACATATACCTACATACATATACATACACATACATATACATAGATACATACCTACATACATATACATATACATATGCATATACATATACATATGCATATACACATACATATACATGTACATATACATATACATAGATACATATACATCTACATACATATACATATACAAAAAGGTATGGGGATTTCTACCTTTTTACTAAATTATCTTGATCTATTTCTTGAAGAATTTAAGAATTGCCAATCTGAGCTTGAAAGAGACCCCCCAGCTCAAGAAGACTCTAGAATACCTTCCCCCCCGTAGCCAACAAACTTGACCCAATCTCCAGTAGTTGGATCCTTGTGCGTGGCCCCAAAACCATCCACACCACTGTCACGAGTGCCACAATCACACCAAGAGCATACATCTACATCGTCTCAAGTGCAACGTGAGAGGCGAACAAAGAGACGTCTTGACATTATGCATGATGTTCAAGAGGGAGACCCCACAAATGAAGATCAAGAGAGAGACCCTCCAGAGCATCTTCAAGAGGGGGAGGTGTTAGGAAAACGTGACATCATGGACATGACTAGTAAGAGTACTTTCCATCGCAAATTTATTTTGAGAAGTGTGTGCTTTCGAAATGCATCTCATTTTTTGTCTTGTTTACTTGCCGGTGAGAGATGTTCTTCACACATATTGTGGTAGACGTCCACACTCTTTCGGAGGGCTCACATAGGTAAAAAGAATAATTTCACCATATAATTAGTTTTCCAAGTTATACTTACCAAAACCAAACATCATAAATCTTTTATGTAGTGTGGAAGAATTCTTGATGAAGATTTCCAAGGCTCTATCTCATAGAGGTGCTCCCTCAGATATAGTGGCTTACCTCGTATGGGCTGACTTTCCTACAAGTTTACAGGTTGTTGATGTAGATACAGATCGGTGTCCCTCATGGAATCAAGTTTCTTCATCATTGATACGTGCCACACTCAGTTTTGTTGGTTTGTTTGTTTGAGTTTAATGGATCAACTTTCTAAAATATATTCCATGGGAAAGAAAGTTGGATTGGTCATGCATCGAACAATATCTGTTCATGTGGAATCAAGTTATTTGTATGAGAATGGAGAACGGGTAAGTCATAATCTATCAAATATTTCCCTTTATGTATACATGTTATGTGATATGGATATCCAAACATAATGTTTTCTCGTTATGGTAGGTGGATACATTGGCGCTTAGTATGTTCTATCGAGTAAATTGCCATGTCCCTATTATTGATCGTGAGGCTGGGCAAAATGTTTCCAAGAAGTTATTCAATGCTCAACGAAATTTCATTTTTGAGAAGAATAAGAAGCATCCATTCCAATGCACGATGGTCTTGGAGCGCTACATTCGAGGTGGTGCAGAAAGATCTCCTATGTTCTTTAGGTGAGACAATTTTCATTCTGTTCATTTTCATAGCTACTTTTTCAAAATACTTACACACTTTTATGATTGCATTTCATTGTAGGTGGCTAGTGGAGACCTTCTCAAGTGAAGGAGATGGTGTCTTGGACGTTTTTGCGGGATGTGGAGGCTTGGGACGTGCATGCCAAGAGTTAAAAAGGCGGGATAGAGAATGACATGGAGGTAGCCAAAGCATGTCTGGGAGATTTCTCATTAGGTCGGGAGGATGACACGTAGAAGAATGCTATAATTTGTAGATCAAAAGACTTTGTAATCGAGATTGTCATGGTTTGGAAGTTTAAAGATCGATATATACATTTTTGATCTTTAAAAGATTGTGTTATATATTTAAGTGAGTAAGAAAGTATGTATGTAATGTATGTATATATGTTAGTGCTGCGTAGGTAGCTCTTGTACGTATGTATGTATATGTATATGTACGAGGTGTATGAATTTAGGTAGATATATGTATATATATAATTATATCAATAAGTATGATGTGGATCAAAAGACTTTGTAATCGAGATTTTCATGGTTTGGAACTTTAAAGATTGATATATACATTTTTTAATCTTTAAAGGATTGTTTTTTATATTTAAGTAAGTAAGAAAGTATGTATGTATATATGTTAGTATGTAAGAAAGTATGTATGTATGTATGTATGTATATATGTTAGTATGTAGGTAGCTCTTGCATGTATGTATGTATATGTATATATGTTAGTATGTAGGTAGCTCTTGCATGTATGTATGTACGTATATATGTTAGTATGTAGGTAGCTCTTGCATGTATGTATATATGTTAGTATGTAGGCAGCTCTTGTATGTATGTATGTATGTATGTATGTTAGTATGTAGGTAGCTCTTGTATGTATGTATATATTTTGTAATGTGTATATGTATGAGGTGCATGAATTTAGATAGGTATATGAATATATGTAATTATATCAATAAGTATGATGTGGATCAAAAGACTTTGTAATTAATATTTTTATGGACTAGAACTTTAAAAGACTGAAATTTATACTGTTGATCTTTCAAAGCTTGTTATTTATATGTAAGTATCCTTTACAAAGCTCATAATAAGTTCATGGTCCTTTGCAAAGCTTAGACTCCTTGTTTATTGCTCCAAAAAGCTCGGCAAAAAAAAATCCCCCTCTCCAAAATCACCCACCATGCTCCATAAGGGATAATGAGTCGGAAATATTACTCCAAAAAATGACGGTGTAAGTCCATAAGTTCTTGCCCTCCTCCCCTGCGATATAAACTATTCCTGTATAGTTCTATTTTGATAGGGTCTCCCCAATAGGTAATGTACACTCATGTAATTGTGTTAATGTGGTTTCTCTCCTACCATTGACTGTGCAGTCCTATCCCATAGTGCCTAAAATAAGTTCTACACTGCCAACATAAGTAGGACGTTGCGTACAATATATGATGCCTACAGGTAAGGCATGGTGCGAGGGGATGGAACTGTAGGTAGAACAGGTCCACAAAGGTGGCTCCACAACATCTTTCACCTAGTAGTGCTATATGGCTATTAGACTATTGGTTCAAGCTATATTATCATGGGTTAGCTTTTTTCCAACAAGCTCTCTCTTAATATAGACATGAACTTTGTCGGGGAGCAAAACGTGGAGGATAAAAGTAATGATATTAGCACTCGAAGGGTGCACTACCAAGAAACCCTATGTGCATTCAAGGGGTATTAAAAAAACCCCTTACTTGTGAATTTTTCATGAATAAAATGACCCCTTTTTCTTTATGGACTTTTGTGTTTTTTTAAAATTGATTAAAAAAAACTCTTTTATAAATGTATTTCTGTAAGTTTACCTTAAAATATTGAATGAAAAAACCCCTTTATTTGAACTCACGTGGTATACTTACATATTTTTAGGTGAACCCCTCGAGTATTAGCATAAGTCCCCCCTTCCTGCTTTCTATCATACCTTGACCTTGCAGAAGAAATTGTAGGTTTTTTGTAACCATTCCTTCCAACTTTGCTCTATTAATGTTTGTTGACTAGGAGCGCCCTTTGTTACTTATTGTGGCATGTCAACTTCTAGATTTCATGATAGCAAAGGGCTCTCATAACACCGGGGATGGAGCTTATGGGTTCAACCTTATAGATGAGCAATGGAGTTGACACTTGCATACTGTGGGTCACTCTAGGGAAATCAATGGGGTTGGATAGCCAACAATGGTTTTGTAACACTTAGTGATGTAGAGACTTTACCATCAATCACCATGTCTCGTGTGATAGGGTTTCTCTTTGGGATCCAAACTTTTTTTGGCATTGGTGGTGGTGAACGGTTCTTTTACAATAGCTTTTCCTTTGTTGGCCTTTGAGCTATTGAAGCCTTTATCTATCTCATTAATGAGGAGATTCAAAAATTTGTAAAGTGGTGGCAATGAGACTAGTGGTATACTTTTGTGTTTTGGTGTCCAAATACAATGCTTACCCTTATAGTAGCCTTGAGCTTTTAATAAGCATTTAGGGATCCATTTTGGGGTAACTTCTTGTGCCGATTCTGATGTTGATGTCATCCTTTCTTGGTCGGTTGATGTGGTATGGATGGAGAAACCTTGGGAACCCATTTCAAGGTAGATTTGGGTTGCCACTTTGTAGCTCATCGTATATATCTGTTCTTTAGATATGTAGGTGTTTGCTGTGTGGAGGTAGAAGAATCGAGAGTTTTTTGAATATTGTATGCTGAAATGGGGGAAAACCATTCTCCAAGCGAGTTTTTTTTTAGCAAAGCGGAGAGCCAAGTGAAAACCGCCAAACAATCTGCAACAAGAAGGAAATAGGTACACTTTCTAAACATGCAAGCATAACAATATAGTTAAGATATAAATTAGAGCATGTAATTGAAGAAATGACACCAACCATAACCCAAACAAATATTAAAACATTGGTTTGCTCACATGCTATTAAAACCTAGCCATAGTAAATTTAAGTTTAGGTGCTAATTCAAGCTAAATGCTTATATTCAAAGCGTACAAGCATGCCTCTAATATTGAGCTCACCATAAGAAACTTCAACACAACCCAACCACAACAAAATGTTCCACCATATGTCAAAGTGCTATAATTCAACCCAAAAAAGTTTCACTATATTTCAAGGTGCTATATTATACTTATTGAAATGAGGATCTAGGGAGGATCAAAGATAAACACAACCATTATGATGTAATTAATTTAATTACAAGTTAATTAAAATCACTATAAAGAGGACATAAGATAGACACAAAATGGCTTCCATTCTCATTAGCTTGAGGCTCTTACTCTTAAATAGCCATGAAATGATACATCAAATGTGACCAGATTCATCCCATAATAATCTCATTGATTCACTCCACCTTTTCCATGAATATCTCCGCATCCCTTGATTCTCTCAATCATCCCATGTGGCTTATATTGGCTTCATCATCACTTACATCAAGCTGGGGATCTACCCTTTGACTTTGGCATTCATCCTTTTACTCCTCCTTACATTTACGCTTGGGATTGAAATTGACCAGGAGGATATTCATGTGTGCATGTGATGGAGCATATACAACAATACTTGTTCTTTCTAGTGGGAGGACGTTGTCATGCAGCATAAATACCACGTCAGTAGCAGCAGCAGCAAGCACATCAGGATTGGCGTAATTTCTATAGGAAATATTTGTTTTAGGTGACGGCTAGTGAGTTCTAAACCCATTGGGCTTAGGCATTGAACATAATTACTTCCAACCAGTGGTACTGTCTTGCCCATTGGATTAACCACTGACACTTTGGCGATTCTGCTACTTTCAATCTCACCATTTATCTCATGAAGGCAATATTTTGGCATAACACTTTAAAAGGGGAGAGGAATTTCTTGTGGAAGCAATAGCAAGACAGCTCATCACCAGCATCCTCACTTGGCTTGGCAAATGATCCACGTCGCCCCACAATTCATCAACATAAAATGGCTCACCACAAGGAGGAAACAAAAAATACCGAACTTACAAGGGTAAGAAGTCTGAAGACCTCGACACCCATGCCATGAAATTTGAGGCTGTGTGGAAGGTAAGTCACACTCATGCCAATGTTCTTAATGAAAGGAAGAGGGACCAGTTCCAGGCCACATTCGGGGATATACCAACTGAATGGGTATCCCAATATGACTCGGATCACTTTCACACCTTCCATACACTAAAAAAAGCATTCCTCAAAATATTCAAAACTGTCAAAACTAACTTTGAATTGTACAAGCTACACAGCCTGAAACAGATGCTGCTACCAGTAGAAGATTATGTAGCCAAGATTCGCATGCAAGACTCTTTCTAGTTGACCACATTACCACAGAAGGTCTGCTCACCTCGGCGGCGGCGGCGGGAAATGTGCCTTCTGTGTGTGATGAACTGCAGTATGTCAAAGTACCAATTTCTTTGTATGGGTACAGATTGAACAGTAAACAGGCTTGCAATCAGCCATCCCTGTAGGCCGCTCTCCTATGTCTATTCTACTGAGAAAATCTTATACTACATTTTGATTGTCGAGGGTGTGTGTACGATGGTGAACTAAAATTATTGCACTAGAAGCATCCATCTTGCTAGCTTCCCAATTAGATCTAGCTTATTCACTAGATATAGTAAGGGATGATGATCTACATGGAACACAATGATTTCCCAGTAGATAATGATGTAATTTATTGACTAAGTAAATCAGTCCCAAGGCTTCCCTCTCAGTGGTGCTATAATTTTTCTCAACTTTTGGCAGCATCCAGCTGACATAGTAAATGGATCTATACCACCCTTCTTCTGTCTGTTGCATCAGCACACTTCTAATTACTATATCCGATGCATCTAGGAATACATGGAACATCTTGTCCCATTTTGGTGGTTGGATGATTGGTACACTGGCAAGCATTATTTTTAGATTTTGGAAGGCATCCTTGTGGTCTTCTCTCTAGAGGAATTCTTCCTCCTCCTTTGTGAGGCTGTACAGTGGCTGTGCCACATCAGCAATGTACCTAAGGAATTGATTGTGCCATTTGATTTGGCCCTAGAAATTGCTAAACTCCTTCACATTTTATGGTGAATTCAGCTGACTTATCCTCACGTCCTTGGATGGATTAATAGAAATCTTGTCTTTGGACACTATGTGTCCAAGGAGTGTTCCACCTGAACGCGCACTTCATTGGGTTCAGATTCAGCTTTGTTTGCCTGCACCTTTCCACGGATATGTGTAGTTTGGTGTAGATTCTCCACAAACCTCCCAAAGACATTGAAGTCATCTACAAACACATGCATGAATTTAGTTAAGTAATCATAGAAAATTTCTTGTACCATGGATTGGAATGTTACGAGTGCATTCTGGAGTCCGAAGGTCATGACATTTGACGCAAATGCTCCCCACTCTGTGGTGAATTCAGTCTTCTCCATGTATTTAGGTGCCATTCTGACTTGATTGTGTCCACTTAATCCATCTAGAAAAGAATACATTTTGTGGCCCCTACTACACCATCCAACATAGAGTTTGTGATGAATGTCAAAGGAAACGAGTCATGTATGGTTGCTACATTTAGCTTCCTGTAATCCACACATACCCTGAGCTTGCCATTCATTTTTGGCACAATCACAATAGGGCTTAGCTAGGTTGGTTTTTTTATTGGGCTGGATGAATCCTACTGCAAGCAGTTGTTGATTTACTCCTTGACTTGCTTAGCATAGTTGGGGTTCATCTTGTACTGTTGTTGCCTGATCGTAACTGCATCCTCCTTTAGGATTATTTTGTGTTGGTAGAGGCTAGGGTTGATGCCAAGCATATATGTGTAGCTCGAGGCAAAGAGATCTTTATACTACATAAATAGTTCTTGGAATTTGTTTTGCATTGCTTCTTCTAGTTTTGTGATTATTTTTACTGTCTGTGGTTGCTCCTCTGTCCCTAGATTAAGCTCCATGAGCTCCTCTTCTTATACTTAGATTGGATTGCCCTGCTGCTCCCTATCCTTGCAAAGCATATTGCTTCCATCCATTCCTTTAGCCTCTTGGGCTGATGGGTCTTCTTCTTTATTCCCTGAGGCTTCAACTTATGCCATTTGCTCTTTTGACATTGCTTCTATGTGAGTTTTGTAGCTTCTTTTTCTGAAGATTCAGGTTCTCTTATCTTCTCCTCTGACACTGCTTATGTTTCAATTTTGCAGTTTCTTCCATTGGCTTGATGTTCTATACTTCTGCTGAGTATTTAGACATAATATTTTCTAAGTCTAGCTGGAATAAAGATATGAGATGTGGGTCCTCTCTGAGGATTCTTTTCTCCTTATCCTCTTAGATTCCTTCTAGCATGTTCAGTCCTTTTGCATACAGTGACATGAAAAGTGGATTCACTTCCCTCTTTGGATTTGTGGAGATCTTCACCTTCTTTTTTCCTTTTTTGATTGTGATTTGTTCCCTGTGCCAATCATGTTTGATCTTACCTTGTCGGAGGTCTTCCTAGTAGCATTGGGTATGATCCCTCATTTTCCATTTGGAGAATGAGAAAAATGATAGGAAAATAATATCCAATGATTTGAATGTGTTCCCCTTGGACTAATCCTAGGGGTTGTGCTGATCTGCCATGTTCATAAAGCAAAAGGAGCATGGTCATAGTTTGTGAGGCTGAGTTCTTTTGTTCTGGATTCTGATAGTATGTTTACTTCCAAGTCTCCATACAATATTGCTCCATGGATCTACTTTCCTTTTAACATTACTATTATCTGGGAAACATCATTGTCTATTATTGTGACTTTTGTTATTTTGACTGACTTGTAATCGGCTTTTGACTCACTGCAAGAGGAATCAGACAAGCTGTTGTGTTATTCCTTGGGACCAAGTAGATTTCTAAGCAATTTTCTCATGTAGTTGGGTACTAAGAATATGAGTTGATCAAGGGATATGTCTAGTTGTAAACCCTTCATTTCCTCCCATATGTCCTATTGTCGCCTTCTCATGTGGCATGTTGTTTTGTAGAGGGAACATGTTTTTTTGCTGTTGCTGCTATCTTCTTTTCGCAGTGCCTGAGGATTTTGCCTCACTGTTGCTTCTTGTCTTGTTGAGCTCTTTCTATGGGCTTGCCCACCCCCACTCTATTCTGTTGTTTCTTGTCCAGGCTGTGCTGCATGTTTCATGAGCACACTGTATTTTGTTGACCATGGCTTCCTGTGCTCCTCTTCTTCCTTTAGTTCTTCAGCTTGTCCATGTACCTTGCAAGTTACCTTCATAGCTTTCCTTGTTCTACCATCCTAGCCATCGTACGGGAATTGTTGAAAAGATGTAGGGGGGAAGAGAGCTTGAGCTCTTACAAGCACACACACACTCACAAAACCCTAATAGAGAACACACAAGGTGAGAGGCTGAAAATCTTCTTCTTCTTCTTCACTCAACACTCAACACACCATATACAAAGATAAGAGTACACATAATATGAAAGGTACTCAACCAATATATACAAGGGTTCTCTATAGTGTGAACCCAACAGTGTGAACCCAACAGTGTGAACCCAACTAAATGAGCTAGCGCTATAACTATGCCAGTCTCTAGAATGGCTGTCTCACAGCCTGTCATCCCACTGGCCGCATATCACCCAAGATCTCACCAACCATGCCAGTGGTATAAGTGTGGGGCCTATCTCCCAAGCGGGTCATCAGTGTCCACCGCCTCACTAGACGAGCTCGATATCTCAACACTCCCCCTCGAGCTCAACTCC